>NW_027466100.1:6597500-6630000 GCF_046127955.1 Nelusetta ayraudi
CTCCCACCAGTCTGCGCAGAACCCACATCCAACAAGAACGAGTTTCGGGTCCGTGGCAACAGCACAAAGCGTAGCATCGAAGACATTGTGTTGTTGTAGCCCTCCAACAGTAAACAATGTTCTTGTCTCATGGTTATCTTTTAAGATAACCATGAGCACAAGAAATAGGGTACAGCTTATCTGCAAAGTAAGTAACACGTACATTATGAACTATCATTCTATATCATAATGATGTAATATGTCAACCGAAAGCAGCTGACCAGCTGAAAAGGCTCACTCCACCCCCTACTGTTGGGAGGAGGACACGTTCCCGTCAGTAATTCAAATTTCTCAGCTGCATGTATAGGGGGACAAGGTGAGAACTCCGATTGGACGAGAAAACCAAATTATTGCTTAGTCCGATTAAGCTCTGCATGTAAACGCACTGATTACACCTGCGCCAGAGTGCAGAGTGAAAGCAGCTCTTTTAAAAACAAGCGCAGGCTGGAGTCAGCACTCTGTCCTCTGGCGTGTCCACGCTGAGAACTCTGTCCTTCGCAGTTCTTAGCATTTCGGCTAGCAATCCCAGAGCGGGCTGGGCCATAAGTGCAGCTGGAGGAGGAACCCTGGCGGGTGCCCGTTCATCGGGAGGTGGTGCTGTGTGTGCGTGATCGTTGTGCATTCACCGCTTGGCTGTTAAAGCTGATGCCCCCCTCCCCCTCTCCTCCTCTGGCGCTCGGCGGGGAGGCAGCGACTCGGAGCGACTGCACCCAGGCAGTTTTGTTTTGTGTGTGTGTGTGTGCGAAGAATAAATAAAAGTTTTCCTTTCGTTCTAACTGTTTAACGCTTGCCTGGGTGTCTCAAGGTATTAGTATGTTAATTTTGTTCTCTTTTCTTTAGGACAGGAGTTGGCGTAGCGTGAATTTTGGTTTGTAGTGATTCCCTTAGTTTTGTTTATTCCCTTTTTTGAGTTTTCTTTGGTTTCTTTGGCCCTGTTCCCCTGTGGTGAATTCTTCTGGTGGATTCAAGTGATGTAGATGTTGAAGGAGTCTTCTTTGACACAGACTTAGTTGTATAAAAACTGGTTTATTTCAAAGAAGTCAAAAGTCAGACAGGCACCATGGAAAGCCTGGGGATGTCTCTGGGCCAGATGTGAGCAACTCCGATGATGCTTTGTTCCCATCACCTTTTATACCTCCCAGCAACCAGGGAGGAAGATGCTAGAAGTGGGGGAGAATGTAAACATTCCATAGTTGCACCCCCAATGACCATCTGTTTTCAATTTGGTGGCCGTTGGCAACAACAAGACCATATATGGACCCTGAGACGCCCTTAGGGAAGAAGTGCAGCAGGTTCACTTCTGAGTTCACATCAGGCCATATACATAAGATCACATGATGTCATATATACATAGATTCAAATACTACGCCCCTTATTTTCTTATGTTGAACAGACTTTTTGGTATGGTACTTATTTCCTTGACACTCAGGCAGCTAAACCTGGTCTATTTTAAATTGTTGTCAAATAAAGCTGTTTCATTGGAAGTCCGTCTCGTCCTCTTAAATTTCAAAGCGTAACGAACCTGTGTAGCCCGAGGAATTTTATTATAGTTTATTTCCTGGGGTGCAACTCCCTAGGTGGCATTGTCAGGCAACACCCCCCCCCCCCCCCCCAATTTTCCTTTATACCCACCATCTGAATTGTCTCCACCTCCGCCAGACCCTCCCCCTCGCCACATCTAGTCTTTTTTTGATAGATGATGATCTATGCGTATTGATGCGTCGTGCTGATGCATAGCCCCTCCAGGATCCCTCCTTGCACTGCCACTCCGTCGTAGTGCGGGGCACCGAGTGCCGCAGGCCCCTCCGCACCCGTCGCCACCACCGTCTTCTCCGCCAGGCCGCGTCTCGCCAATTCCTCCTTTACCTCCTCTGCGCTGTTGTAGGTTCGAGTTCCCGTATCCCAGTGGGTCCTCATCTTGGTGAATGGCGTCTGGAAGCGGATGCCCTTCTCCTTCAGGATTCTTTTAGCAGTGTTGTACTCCTTTCTCTTTTGGACCATCTCTGTCGCGTAATCGTGATGGAATGACGGTACTTTATTCCCCAGTTCTATTTTCTTTCTCCATAGCTCTCTCAGGACCCTCTCTTTGGTAGTAAATTCCAGAAAGTTAACAATGATGGGTCTCGGTTGGGTACCGTCCGCTGGCTTCTGTGCAAACGAGCGGTGTGCTCTCTGAATTTGGAAATTAAAATCTGCTGGCAGGTGCAGTTCGCTTTTCAGCAGGTCTTCCACAAACTTGGCCACAGATTCTCCCTCCTCTCCTTCAGTGACTCCATAGATACGTAGGTTGTTTCTCCTTGGCCTGGACTCCAGGTCAGTTAACTTGTCCTGAAGAGCTTTTTGTTCTCTCAGTGATATGACCAGAGCGTCATTAGCTTCCTGTGCCCAACGTTCTAGCTTTTCAATCCGCGACTCAGCCTCGTTGATCTTGCCGGTCTGGAGCTCCTGTTCGGTGACGACTTTCGCAAGTCGATTTATTTCGCCTTTGAAGTCGTCCAAGTCTTTTTCCACGTCGTTCCTCAGTGTTTCTCCAAACGTGCAAAGGACTTCTTTTGATTCCGTTTTTAAATCCTGTATCTCCTTGCTAATAATTTTTATGTCCGAGCCCTTTTCCGCGTCGTTAGTCACGAGGAGTTCGTTTCACCATCTCCCTCTGTTTCAGAGCAAGCTGGTAGTTCCGCCATATTGTCTGTTACCGTGTTTCTGTTTTGGTTGAATGGAGTTTTCCTTCCCATTCCAACGTTCCCCTGATCACTTTGTAGTTAATATGATATCTGACAATAGTTATTCAAGTTTTCGGGGAGTTTTTACCCTAGACGGTCGAGAGCCCTGGTGTCGCGCAGTCTACCGCTTTATGGCCAAACCAGAAGTCCCTTCCCTCTAGCCTTTTCAAGGGGGAGGTGGCTAGACTCGGCTCTTGTGGGACGAGAAGCAGAAGGCGTGTCCGATCGGGGGGGAAGATGAGATGACATTTTTGTGGGTCAACACAAACTCATCTGCGAGGACAGCAGCCTTGGACAATGACGACACTTTCTGTTCATTCAAGAACATTACCACCTTCTCTGGCAAAGAGTCTTTAAAATCTTCTAAAAGAACGAGCTCACGGAGTGACTCAAAGTCATTTTTGACATCATTAGCTGCACACCATTTATCAAAGAGGTTGCTTTTCTCCCATGCAAACTCGACAAAGGTTTGACCACTAGATTTTCTATGGTTCCTAAATTTTTGCCGGTAGGGCTCAGGAACAAGCTCATAAGCAGGAAAAATTGCTTCCTTTACAACATCATATTGCAGGCTGTCTTCTAAGAAAAGAGCAGACACCAACTCCTGTGCTTTTCCCACCCGCTTGCATTGGAGAAGGACAGGCCACATGTCTCTTGGCCTGTTGAGTGGCGAAGCTATTCGCTCCAAGGCACTGAAGTATGAATCAACTTCTGCCTCACGAAATGCTGGCACCAGAAAAATGTTTTTACTGGGGCTGGGCAACGATTAAAAATTTTAATCGCAATTAATCGCATGATTTACCTGATCAATCACGATTATTCACGTCGTATACGCAAAAGCCAATAATGAATTTAAAAGAAGTCTTTCATACACTTTAATTTAAATTTTCTGCCATATAAACGAAAGCACCATAACATTTATCGTGCAAACACTTAACATCAGCACTTTACACAGAAACATTTTTAATGTAAATCTAAAGTTAAAAAAAATGCAAATACAAAATTAAAGCTTATTGCCAATGCCAGGGTATTACTGTTATCCTGTTCCTTATGAAAAATAAAAAAAATCTACCTCCAAAATCCTGAGCCACAATAATAACAGGCAATTTCTGAGGTAACAGCAGAAACATTTTTCTTTTATCAGGACGACACAAAAACTTGTTTCTCACAGATCTCTCACTAAAGGCACGAATATTCAATATGCATAACCAGTCTGCGTTCCCTTGCAAATGTCCCAGTTAGAAAGGGTGAGGCACAAAAACGTTCACTTTTGGGTTTTTCTTCACAGGGGACTAGAATGTAAAGTCCACATTTATACTGGAGTTCCTTTGGAGAATCTCACTCAACTCAGTGCAGTTTGTCAGTTCCTGGAACTTGATGGCCAGTTATTTTAAATGTACTGCCATATGAATTAAAGTGCCATAACATATACTGTGCAAACACACTTTTAACATCAGCATTTTTGAACAATTAGCAGCTAAGAAAAAAAAAATAGTGTAAATTTAAACTCAACTTAAACAATGTTATCAAAGCAATACAAAATTAAAGCTGTAAGCAGCGTTTGCGGGACTGAGCCCACCTGGCCACTGCCTGCCGTGACGTCCGCCACCTGGCCACGAGCCCCCGACAACCGCCGACGCTTCCCAACGCCTGGCGATTCCGCCCGAAACCCGCCGATGCCCCATTACTGACGCCGACGCCTGCTGATGACAAATCAAGCACTGACTTGACATTACTGACTTCACATTTAGAAACATTTGATTTCTAAATGTGATTGATTACTGTTTCATTTTGGAGATAATAAGCCTTAAAGTTGGCTTTTTGTTTTGTTTTGCGACAGCTCCAATATTCCATTTGTACTGTACAATAACATCAAATTGCTCCATAAGCTCTGTCAATGGTTGGTACAGTTGACCTCAGGACAACCTTGAATATATGTTCAATCATTATAAGGCATATTTAATGTACCATTTTGGAGATATTAAGCCTCAAAGTTGTTGTTTTCCTTTTTTTTTTTAGCTTTTCAAACAGGCAAAAAGGGCCCAGTACTCAATTTTTTACTGTACAGTAACATTGCTTTGCTCCATAATTTCTGTCAGTGGTTGGTACAGTTGACCTGAGGAACACCCTGACTATATCCTCAGTCATTATCAAGCATATGTACAGTATCATTTTGGAGATATTAAGCCTTAAAGTTGGCTTTTTTTTTTTTCTTTTTTTTTTCCAACAGCTCCAATATTCCATTTTTACTGTACAATAACATCAAATTGCTCCATAAGCTCTGGCAATGGTTGGTACAGTTGACCTCAGGACAACCTTGAATATATCTTCTCTTAATATTCTTGAATATTCTCACTTTATGTACCAGCTCCTTCCTGTAGACATGATATGTACAGTTAGTTATTCTTTGTTTGACGCAAGTGTTATATTAATTTCCTACTATCTGTACCGGTACTTCTTGTTAATTTGAAATAAACACTAACAGCATAATGTCAAAACAAAAACTGAACAAGTCAAACAGGAGCAGATCATAAAACAAGGAGGCTTTGTACTAAAATATGGATAAAATATAAACAGGGAGTTGTCTAATGTCGTCAAGGAAGCCAACATTACGTTACCTGATGATCAGCATGTTGAGTCAGAAAATCCTCAGGCTCCTGCTGCGACATTTCATTTGGGGCGACGGTTGTGACTTCACTGCTGGTCCCGTGAGAAACTCAAATCGGTCCCTCACGTTTGTGTTGCGTGGCATGGGTTAGGACATTGAGAGGCATTATAGTGTGGTTATGTGCACCAAATCGGACTCGGCTTCTTGCTCGATAGCCGTGCATAATTTATGCAAACGCAATGCTCTGTTTATGTGAACTCACGGAGTCCGACTCCGTGCACGTGCTCATCTCGACTCGATGGATTTATGAGCTTGATGACAAGTGTCACAAGTGTGTATTTTGTATTGGATTGATGTACTGCAATTCTAGTCATGTGAACAAGCAATTATCATTCCTAGTTATATGTGGCATGACGAAATACTGTACTACCAAGTTTGTATTGCAGTATCTTGAGTTTATGGGGTAGAGGGTGCTCAAATTGGATTGATTGAAGATGTAGTTTAGGTACAATTTGCTTGTTTTTATCAAAATTTAAGTTGATTGCAGTTCAAGGTGGCACAATCCTATCAGATGTTGTCATTTTGTCACGAAGAACACTGGTATTTGTTGATTATTACCATAAGTACCACCATGTTGCAGGCATTGTGGTTACAAGTTTCACTCCAATTTTGATTGTTGTCTGTATGACTAGCAATGCGTTGAGCTGTCTAGGGTTATCATTCAGATAAGGTGTCACAACTTTTAATTGCATGGGAACTTTGGGATCCATGGCAGATGGGCATTGTAAAAAAACGGATCTTGAGTCGGAAGGCTAGCTTGTCCTAATTGTGACCTTAATATGATGATTTTTTTTTCCCTGCCAGATTGAGGAGAAATTAAATGGACATCCAAACCGGGGCCAATAATGGATGAGCTGGATGATGTCACAGTATCAATTTTAAATGGTATGTCATGTGTAGGTATGAAAAAAATTCCATTACTGTGATTTGTCCGCTAAGTTATTAAAATAACTGTATGCTGACACTGATTTCAAAAAGAAGTATTTTACAAATTTGAGACAAAATGTCTAAACTGAATTGCATTTACAATTAATTCTGATAACAGAAATTGGCACAAAACAAACTTGGTTTGACTTGTCAAGTTGAATTAAATTCATCAGTTAAAAAATGTATGAGTTGTTAAGTTTAAAAGGTTTTTTAATGATTGGACTGTCTTTATAGCTGCCAACATCGATGAAGTCTTGCTCCACACCCTCAGTCGTGATGATTTGAGAGACCTTTTTCCTGGACCAGAACACTTTCTCAGGAGGAAACGGATTTGGGCCGTTATTAGTGTAGATGTGATTGGTTACCTACTTTGCTCTGAAAACATCTAGCATAACACTTTTTTTTCTTTTTTCCTAATTGGGTCTATTGTTTCTCTCTTGTTCATAATGTTTTGGATCTGGTTTCCTCTCGGCTGAGAATTCCACCGTACCAGAAAAGGCTGCCCCGAATGAAGCCAGGAACTGTGTCTTCACCAGGAGGAACGTCTCCAATCTGTCCCCAGACATCCACTCCTTTGGTGAAAAGCAGCCCAAAGTTGCCGTATGTGACGTAATTGGCAGTCGCCTCTGTCCAGTGGGCGAATGCCAACAACGTCACATACGGCAACTCTATTAGGACAAACTACATCGGTTGATTAAGGTTATCTTTTTTTTTCTGTCAATCCCTGGCGTATTTACAGTACTTTGTATTATATTGTATACACGAAATTCTCTCTCTCTCTCTCTCTCTCTCTCTCTCTCTCCACATATATATATATACATATATATATATGTATATATACATATATATATACATATATATATATATATATATATATATATATATATATATATATACATATATATATACATACGAATGTATGCATTCAACACACACTATCTATCTATCTATATATCTATCTATCTATCTATCACCCGCGAAATAGCGTTTTGACCCTGATCTATCCATCTATCACGTTCGACCGCGACGTAGAGATATGTCCCAATGGAGTTGCCGTATCGGGCAGTCACTACGCCCGGAACGATTCTGGACCCGGACTAATTCTTGATATTTTTTGATGCTCCAAACAATTTCATCCATTTGACTGATTTACTGATTTGTCTCCTCCATTTCATCAGCCAAAGATGGTCTGACAGCACAGGCCAGACATTATCAGACCCTGCAGGAGCTGTACAAGAAACCAAAACCCAACCAAGATGCTGTCTCCCAAATTCTTGACCTGCAGTTTCAAGCAAGAAGATCCTTCATTGATAGTGATGTTCTGAAAGAACAGGACAAGGCCAACAAAGATCCTGGATGCATATCCATGTGTCATGGATCTTTATCGTGTAAGTGATTAACTTGTTTTGGTTTATGATGAAAAGCAAGCATTTTTGCAGATTTTAACACTGACTTGCATTAATAGGCGATGAATGAGCTGCGGCGCAACCTGGATAAGGGCAACAGAAAATTCATTGATGAACTAAAAAAAGAGATGGGAAGACTTCTGCACCAATGTGTAATTTTATGGTGTTTGGAAAAAAAATAAAGTGATGAAGCCACGCATAACACTGGATGTAGGTGAGTCATTTTGCTGTGTCTCTAATTGACTGTGTAGCTATTTCCTTGGACATAGGATGGTTTATGTTGCGCTGAATGAATAGATGCAGAATGGTAATACTCTTCATGCTGAAAAAATAAGATTTTTTTTTGTGATCAACACAAACCTAATAAGACTCATTTTTAGGAAGACTAACTTTGAACTCAAAGTTGATTTGTTCTATTCCAGTGGAATATTCCATCGCGCTGCTCAGGGCACTCCCCACACTCTTTCCTTCACCAAGTCCACCACCGAAGAAGCTGGGACATGCCAGTGAGGCACTGCTTCATGTCATTCAGGTGAAAGTTTGTTTGCATTTTCTCACATTCAACACTTCATAGTTCCATGCATGGATGTGACGTTTCCTTCTTCTTTTTCTTTAGCCAACAGAAGATCCCACAATGTACTCGCAGAAGAGGTCTTTCTGCATCCCTGTGTTGCTGTTTGATGGGACCCACTGTCTCATCTGTCTTGGAGCCACTCCCGCCACCACGCTTGCCAAGGAAGACTTGAGTGACGGTCTGCTTCATCTGATGGATTACTACTATGCCCTGCACCTCACATATCCAAAAGTGTGTGGCAACCCTTCTCTCTGTCATTCAGACAGAAGTGCTACAGGACACTATCCATGAGTGAGACACCACAGCCTCATACAAAAAAGACCATGGCAGAATGGAAAGATTTTATTGGGGAGTAGAGCTGTGTACTAGGCATAGGTAGTGATACACTCCCCTGGTAGTTGTAACTTGAGGGTGGGTGGGAGTCTGTTGGAACAAACATGTTATCAGTGGTGATAGGAACACAACACTATATGCTGTCCCCATACTGTTTTTTGTTTTTTTGTGTAACTGAGTGTCAGGGAATCTGAATCAATGTTCAATAATGATGACGGTGAATATTGTAACAACAAAACATTACTTGCGTTCTAGAAATGATTGCTTGAGATTGTTTTAAGATGCAATGCCTTAGTGACGTTTTTATTACAAGGCAGTGAAGGCACTGTCAGAAATTTAAGTGAATAAATAGTTGTTGACAATATTAATTCTGTTTGCTGATTTTTTTTTTTTTGGGGGGGGGGAGTGGGCGTAGGGGGGGTGGATGCTTTGTCTCATTTTGAGAAAAAAAAGCTCATATTGTGAACACTTAAATTAAGAAGAATTGTACTGTTAGTAGGTCTGGTTTTAAGATCTTTTCATTCAAATTAAGAAAGAAGCAAACGTGAAAAAAGAATTGAGAAGCTAGTATCAAGTTTATTTGACTTAGTACAGTCCTTGGAATGAGTGCTTTACTGTTTATTTCAAGAGTTTTTCCATTCTTCAAATGCCTAGATATATCGTCTTATTTTAAGAAATCTTACCAAGTCTAAATATCTTACTGCATTGGCAGATAATTTGACTTGTTTCTAGCCTTTTCTTTCTCAATTTAAGTGTTTATTTCTTAGATATATTTTGCAGTGTGTGGACACCGAGGGGAGCTCTAGAATTGGCTCATTCAACCGACCAACGAGCCAATCAGCAGCGGCGTCACAGGCCCTCCTCCTTCTTTGTTCTCTCTCTCACTTTGACTTCGGCACTGGACAGCCAGGTTTGTGGAGGGAAGGTTGGAACAAGGTAAGGACGGGGTACCCCATACATTCATGTACGTAGAGTCACTAAGTCTTAAACTCACCAGGTTTGTATGGCTTATCGATAACCCTAATGCCATACAAGTCTATGAGGGTCAATGGTCAACTTTGTCCTAGAGACATGGGGCCACTTGCTTTTTCATCAGGAGCCCCCAAGAAGCGCACACACCAAATTTGGGGCTTCTAGTTCTTGAGGAACCCCGAAACCCTAACTCTAATTTCAGCTAACCCTAGTTTCAGCCTTATCGTTAACCCTAATTCAATGCAAGTCTATGGAGGTCAAAGGTCAAATTTGTCCTAGAGACATGGGGCCACTTTCAGGTTCATCAGGATCCTCCTGGACACACCCATGCCAAATTTGGGGCTTCTAGCCCATGAGGAACCCCGAAACCCTCACTCTAATTCCAGCCTTATCGCTAAACCCTAATGCAGTGCAAGTCTATGAAGGTCAAAGCTCAACTTTGTCCGAGAAACATCAAGTGTTTTTTTCATGAATCATTCATCAATGTTAAGAGTTTGCTTTGTGGAGAATTCACAATAAAAATACATTGACACTGTCAAAGATGGACTCAAGCACTATTATTGAACTATACTGTATTTTTTGAGTGATGTGAAGCTTTTGACAAGCGCTGCGCAAAGGAGGCCCATTTGTTTTTGTTTTTTTTCAGGGGGCCCAAAATTCCTGGCGGCGCCCCTGAGCGGGCATCTCCAGCACTAAGGCAGTGGAGCTACCGGCCACGAGAGAAGAATTAACCAGTCCATTGAAACCATTTGTTTGGTCTAGTGAGTGGCAACAGTCCTTTGAGGATCTTAAGTGCCTTCTCAGCTGTAACCCTGTCATGTCTGCTCCAAATTTTTCCTCATTGGCTAGAAGCCCCAAATCTAGCGTGGGCACTTCTTGGGGGCTCCTGATGAAAAAGCAAGTGTCCCCATGTCTCTAGGACAAAGTTGAAAATTCACCCCATAGACTTGCATTGAATTAGGGTTAACAATAAGGCTTAAACTAGGGTTAGGGTTAGGGTTAGCTGAAATTAGGGTTAGGGTTTCGGGGTTCCTCAAGTACTAGAAGCCCCAAATTTGGCGTGGGCGCTTCTTGGGGGCTCCTGATGAAAAAGCAAGTGGCCCCATGTCTCTAGGACAAAGTTGAAAATTCACCCCATAGACTTGCATTGAATTAGGGTTAACAATAAGGCTGAAACTAGGGTTAGGGTTAGGCTTAGCTGAAATTAGGGTTAGGGTTTCGGGGTTCCTCAAGTACTAGAAGCCCCAAATTTGGCGTGGGCGCTTCTTGGGGGCTCCTGATGAAAAAGCAAGTGGCCCCATATCTGTAGGACAAAGTTGAAATTTCACCCCATAGACTTGTATGGCATTAGGGTTAGGGTCCAAGAGTACACATACACATTTTCTTTTGCTTTTTTGATTTAAGCTCATCGTCTCCAGCTGCAAAGGTACAGAAACCTTTCTGTGTTTTGATGTCGTGTGTGAGAAAACATCACTTTTTTCTGTAAACTTGTGTTATCATTGTCCTTCATTGAAAATGACACAATCTTTCATTTCATTGTTCAGATGCCGAACACCAAGGCATTCCGTCGCTCTCTGGCCATGAAACGACGCCTGGAGCAAAAACGGGATTGGACACCTTTTCCACCTCGGAAGGACTTTGAACGTCGTGAGTACTTCCACGTTCATGATTTCATGTTCTGCCTGTGTTGTTATGTTGTATTCTAAATAAATCTTACAAAAACATATTTAGATTTTTCTTTTTTGTCAATTTACACAGGGCGCGGTACTGGTCAGCGACCTGGGTGCGAAGATGGCCCGTTTTGCTCCTGACTGACAAAACAGTGCAAGTTCGTTCTTAAGGCCCAGCAACCAGACAAGAAGGTATGGGTCGTGATTTTGTCAAGCCACGAGTTTCTTTATTTTTCTGTCTTACGAACGCAGTTTCTCTTCCCGCAGTGTTCTGGTGGTGGGAGACTCACATCTCTGTCCACTTGTGGATGGTTTTGTGTTCTTGCCCCGGGCAACAACCTTGAACACGGGCTTGTAACAGACTCCGCCCAGGATTTTGCTGCGCTACTGGCAACTGTGTTGGACCGCTGGCCCAAGGTTTGTTTATCTGCTGTGACAAACAAATTTGAACACATGAATGTCATCGCCACTTTGTTTTATCAATATCAAGTAATTCCATGATCCATAGTTCAATAACATGAATATTCATGAATTTATTTTGGATTTTTATGTTTGTTTGGGTTTTTTTTTTATACAACTATTTTGTAGGTGTTTGTGCTTGACTTTCCACCTCGCCTGACTGTCAAGCCAGAACTACAAACAGCGCTACGTCAAGTATATCATCGTGTTGCTGCACGCATGGGTGTGTAAAATACATATTTTTGTTGTATTTTTTTCTCTTCAGTGACACTGTGCTAACAGATATTTCTTAGAATTGTGTGATTACATAATTGATTATGTGACACTTCTTCCAGGTTTAACATTTGTGTATATGGCCGATCACCTTCGTCAGCTGTACATGGTGGTGTTATGATGGTGTAAGTTTTGCCTTCTTCAGCCTTACTTGCTCTTCATTTGATTTGACAAATATGTGTTAACATGTTGTTTTCTGTTTAGGTGCACCTCAGGACTGATTTTGGTGGAGCGTCTGCATGCTGCATGCTCCATCAGCTCGCACCCCCTTCACCTAGATCAGGGGTGTTGTGCCACAACCAATCATCGCCCAGGGTGTCTCCCAGAGTGGTTGTGACAGGTCCTGTCTACATGCCAGTGTATGGACCTGCTCCTGAATGGACTCTTGTTGGACAGGAGGTTGAGGTAACCTGTTCATCCCTCTTTCCCCCCCCCCCCCCCCCAATCGTGTATTTGTCAAACAGTGCAACTTTTTATTTTAAAAATGAACACTTATCCTAAGTTGACTCTGATTTCCTCTCCTCTTTTTTTTATAGACAGTACCAACAGCTGTTGAGACTGCATTTCACACAGACATCCCGTCCAATCCTGTGTGGTTCAGTGAGGCTGTGCTGCTGGACCACATGGAGACCGTCGTGGAGTCATCTGGCAGGGTTTCCCCAGCTGCCACGGTAACATTCACACAATTATTCATACACTTATCAACTAGGGGTGGGTGAAAAAAAAAATCAAGATTGCAATATATTGTTGTGCTCTCTGTTGCAATAAATAATCGATACACTGACGGCAAATATCAATATTTTTTTCCAAACACCACCTGTCAAAAAGACAAAATCTCTCCCGGGACACAATTTGTCCCGTTTTTTATGGAAAATGACAAAACCTCATTTAATTTCCGTCTGTGATCTAGATAGGGTTGCCAACCCTCCCGTAAAATACGCGATTGTCCCATATTTGGCAACTAAAAAGCCTGTCCCGTAATGAACTGATGGGGGACACACTTCACTTTGTCCTGTATATTTTGGGGACGCGGTTATTTATTTATTTATTTTGTCTGCATCATTTTTTATTGATTTTCAGAATCGGGGCAGTGAAAGGATTTTTTTCCCTCTTTCATCTTCCCGTCGGTTTGTATATCCCAAGTCCCCAAGTTGAGATAAGACAAGTTGCTACTGACTTTACATTACCAGAAAGCACTGTCCTTGTTTACATGAAAGTTATTAATGTTCATGCACTTTAATATGTTTGCTTGTGCAGTGCACGTTTGTTTGTACATTATACAAAGTTTTGGAATAAATGCAAGATCACAGGCATTTTCCTTTTTATGGGTATTTTTTTCTTTTTCAGTCACATATTGTGACGACCCTGTCTCTATATAACTTGTTGTGGCTCCCAGCTGTTTTCCCATTTCTAGGTAGCGGTGGATGTGGGAGTGGCATCTTCCGATTAGGACACCTGTGCCGATGCCCCCCGCAGGATAAAAGGCCGACTGCGTGTGCCGCTCGGTCTCTTCCCCATTCTCCGTCCAGCAGCCATGGGCGTCTGGCCGACTCTCAGCTTCTTTTGTTCTGTTTTGCACCTGACAACACCCCACATCCTATTATTCACTCATCCACACTTACATTACTGATGAATACTGACAAACACACACCATATATTTCATTATTTTGCTTACAATTATCTATTTTGTTATAATAAACCTTTTGATTAATTGCAATCCGCAGTGTCCCTTCCATTATTGTCATAACTCTTGAGCCGGGTTATGACAATATCGTCTGCAAAATTTCGAAGATATCGAAGATATCGTGTGTCGTGATGTTGTCATTATCGTGGGCCAAATATCGTCACAGTATCGAATCGTGGGTTAGCCGTATCGCCCCACCCCTATTATCAACACAAGATCACATATGTACAGTACATGTACAGTTTAATTAGTGTGTTACTTTGTTTATGAATTAATTTCTTTATGTTCTTCCAGATGTCCAGCCTGAGACGTGGATCAGCACGCGTTGCCTCAAAAACCAAAACAAACAAGTGACATGTTGGTATTTGGGATATGTGTATTTCATTGTGTGCATCTTTGTGATAGGACAATAAATGCAGTTCTTTAAACGTTACTTTGTGTCCTTGTATTTGCAGGTGTGGGCAACACGTTCAACTGTCCACATGACTGAGTCTGCCTCCAGCAATGTCACAGCAGTGCAGCAGGTTTGTACTTATTCATTTCCACTTCCTCACCTGTGTGTGTTTTCTAGGCTTTACACCGATCTTATCGGCTGTATCGGATCGGCCGATATTTGGCATTTTTTGAAACGTTCATGATCGGGCGTCATGTCATGAATCACCGATCAATGACGTCATGGTCGTGTTGAAACTTTTTTAATCTGTCTCATTTCCTCCAAAGTAGTTTCACAGCATCGACATGTTTATTTGTTTGTATCCGAGTGTTATGTAAATGTATAGATTTGGGTTTACATTGTTGTCAGTTCCTTTTGTCTGCTGTGTGTCCATTTGAGCACTAGATGGCGCAGTAGATCCTGTGTTCCCTTTTTTTTGCTTGTTCCAGGTGCGGAAAGGTGATTGGCTGGTGCCAATATTTAAGGAGGAGGACTTCAACACCTCGGTCTCTTTGTCCTTCTCCCAGCTCCCAACCAGAGGCCATATGCCGCAGCAGCAGCATTCTGTGTTCAGCCATCAATTCTGTTTTGTAATCTATTTCAGTTCCCTTTGTGTCCACGTAGCCCGTAGGGGAGGGAAGCCATTTGTGTTGTGACCCTTTTCTCCTGTGTTTTAGTTAAGGAGGTTAGTTTGACTGTCATTTATTTGATTGTTTTCTTCATAGGTAAGATCCATAAGAGATCCATTTTGTTTGTTGTTTTGGCCATGCCCTCCCTGACGCCAGTGCAATGATGGTGACGTTTAATAAAAACCATCCTGTGGACGAAGCACCTTTGTCTAATTTGAGAGCTGGGAGAAGGGGGGGGCCTTTATGTTGTGTCCTGGTTCCCCCTAGGCCGGGGCATAACACCGAGAGCTAATGATTCATGATTCAAAAACCTTCATTTTCGTCTTCGTGCCTCTTCCTGTTTTGAGTACTGTCGCTATGTGACGGACAATAAAGTTTCTTTGAATCTTCACGACAGCAACATCCATGGGCGACACAAACAAACGTGTCGGAGGTGCGGAAGTTTTTCAAAGTGAGAGAAACAGACATGGCACAAGCTATCTGCAATATATGCAATGCTACAGTACCTCGCGGGGGAACTTTGGTAAAAAAATTCAACACCACAAATTTAATCAGGCACTTGGAAAAGATACACACGGAGGAGCATGTCGAGTTCAAGAAACGCAGCGCGGAGAAAGAAAAAGAAAAGCAAACTCTGAAACGGATGCTAAAGCAAACAACTTTAGACGGTGCTTGTGAGAAGGCAAGGGGTGTACAGAAACAAGTATTTATTGCCTCTAACGTGATTGGATCGGTGATCGGTTTATTTAAACTCACTGATCGGTGATCGGCACAAAAATCGTGACCGTGTAAAGCCTAGTGTTTTCCTTTCTATGTTTATTGGCATAAAATCACATCTTTCTCATTATAATCAGGTGGTGGCGACGCCACAGATGACCAGAGCTGTGCCCGTGGTTCCTGTGGCTCCCGTGGTTGCCAGCACCAAGCCAGAGGAGGCCAGCACCGTCCAGGAGGCAACACAGAAGATCAACTAAGCTAAGGAGGCTTTTCTTTCTTCTTCTGTTGCCTCTGACTGCTCCGCTCGTTCTACGCCTTGCACATGTGATTTGTGATCCATCATCAGTTAGTACTAGTGAAGATGAAGTGGCAGATCATGGCACTGGTATTAGATTAGCCACAGGTGGAGAGCTGCTGACATCACTTTCCTGCGCCGCGCGCTTACTTTGAGATTGCGATTTCGTTTTCGAGTTGTGGTAACTCTTGTGCAGGGCAGGACCACGAAAATTAAAAAGCAATGCTCTCAGTTTTCTTTTTGATTGTGTCATAAAAGGTGCGACACGAATAAGAAAATGAAAATGCATATAGCAATATTTATTAATGATTTTAATTATGAGTCAAATAATGCAGCTTCGTTCTTAAAATGAAAAAGCATTCTGCTATTGCTTTTTCATTTTTGAATTTTACATTTCATATTGAATTTTGGTAACTCTTTGCTGGTGCATGTTTTGAAAATTAAATCTCAAATGTGTTTTCCTTCATTTGAATTAAGTACAAGAATGAGCAGTCATGAATAAGAAAATGAAAATGCAGTTTGGATTATTTATTAACCATTTTAATTATGAGTCAAATAATGCAGCCACGTTCTTAAAATGAAAAAGCATTTCTGCTGTTGCTTTTTCATTTGGATTATGGTAACTGTCTGCTTCCACACTCCAGTGGTTCTGCACATTAGTATAAATAGAGTGATTCTCTATCATTACATCACAGGAAGGTGGCACTCTGACAGATTCCATGAACCTGGACACTGATGATCCAGACTTTGGACCAGATGAGCCAACAGGCCACAGTGGAAACGGGTCAGAACATGGGACTGGCTGCTGAAAGTATACAGGTAGGTGGCACTGTCATCCCAAGTTGTGTGGTGTGGAGGATCGGGGCCAAAGTTCCAGATGCTCACAGATGTGACTGTGGATTCAGGAGGAGTGTTTGAAGGCTGGACTCCCAACAGTGATTGGCTGCTGAGGACCTCTCAATCACAATCAGGTTTTTTAGTGGCTGTGAGATTGAAAGTGAGATTGCATTGTCCAGGTAGGAGGACAGCAGTCAGTCATGTTTCACCTCCAGTCAACACGCAGTGGTTCACATGAAGGTCCAAGAGGCCTACAGACCTACACAGAGTCTGGATGTGGCAGCACAGTGGCATCATTGTCTTTGTTGTGTTGTTTGGTCATTGTGATCCAATGTAATGTGAGAGAAGGACGAGTGCAGTTCTATTGGAGTGAGTTGCTTACAAATACAGATTGCACAATTTCTATCCCAATTGTTAAGTGGGAAAGAGACCTGTCTCTCCATCCTCACTCTAATTTCTGGAGAACAATCTGCCTGAACACCTTTTCACTGATAAAACAACCTATTCTACAATTAATACATTTTAAAGTACTCCACAGGATCCACTACACTGGACAGCGGATGTTTCAGATGGGCATGACCGCCTCTCAGACCTGCTCACACTGCACAGTTAATGTCCCAGATAATTACCTACACGCTGTATGGCATTGCCCACCAGTAAATAAATTCTGGCACGTAGTATGCAATGATCTATCAGCACAGGTTGGTTACAACATCACAGCCACTCCTTCTTTTTGTCTCTTAGGGGACCTCAGTGATATCACATCAGATAAGGCAGAATCTCACATGCTGATCACCTCCTTATCTATCGCTAAGAAAACAATCCTCACAAACTGGAAAACAAAACAACACCTGCACATTGCACAATATAGGAACTTACTGTTAGACCACACCTCCTTGGTAGGAATGTCTGCTTCATCCTATAACTAACTAGTAATCAATCAATAGCTGAGGCTGCTGGTTGATGTGGGCAGCCGTGGTCGTGCTGCCGCGGACCGGGTGCGGTCTGGGGGGGGGGGGGGGGGGGGGGGTGTCGGCGTGGGGGGTTCGGCTGCTTTGCGGGTTGGTGGGGGATCGGGGGTTGGGTGCCCCGGCGGGGGATGTCTACCACGCGGGGGGCTGGGCCTGGTGGTTGGTGGGTGGTGCTTTGGGGGTGGTGCTCCGGGGGGGGGGGGGGGGGGTCCCTGGCTCTGGTCTGTGTGCCCCCTTGTTGGTGGGAGGGCTGGTCCGTCCCTGTGTCTGGGGACTGGCGCTGGATCGTACGCGGTGGGGTCGCATGCCTGGGGTGTCCCCGGCCCCGATGTCGCTGAGGGGGCGCCCTGACCGGGAGTCCCCCCTGGTCACATAATAGGTGGTTTTTTGTTTTTTTTTTCCTAAATTTTTAATTAATTAATTTATTTTCTTCTGTTTCGGGGGATTTGTGTCTTGGGTGGTCGCTGCCCGGCCTTCTGGCCTTAAGACCCTCTCCAATCTTAATAGCATTACAGACACTTAAGGCCTGGGGGGGTGGTTTGTGCACTGCGGCCGCCGCCCTGCTCAGCAGCAGTGTGGTTGCCCCAGGGCTGTACCACCCCTCCATTTTAAACGCACCATAGTTCAACACACCAGCAAGTGCACATATACACACACTGACACCCCTACACACAGTGGGGTCGGCCTGCTAGCGGGGGCGGGATCCGGCATCTTTCCCACTCTGGATGGGCCCTGTGCAGTCTGGTGCCCCAGGGGTGTGAGACCGGCTGGGCCTAAGGGGACCTCGCCACTTGCGGCGATGCGCCATACTGGGTCCGTAGGGGGGGGCCTCTGGGTGCCCGGGCCTGCCTTGGGGACCGATCCTCCCGGTGGGTGAAGGGGCTGGGTCCTGTCATGGGGATGAGTCTGGTCTCGCTTGCCCTGGGGGGCCCCCGTCCGGGGGCCGGGCTCTGCTGTCTGTTCGCCCCGGGTGTTGTCCCTTCTCCTTGGCGTATCTGCCTCCCTGCTGTCATCTTGCCCCGGCTCGTGGGGCGGGTGCCCTCCGGTCCGGGGGCCTGCTGCTCCGGGCCTCTTCCTGGCCGGCATTGCGGCGGGTGTGCCGTGTCCAGGCCCCCCCCCCCCCCTGGGCTTGTCGCTGGCGTGGGGCGGTTGCGGCCTCGGAGGCCGCACTAATTGGCAGCCTACTTCCAGTGACGTACTTAAACACACCCACTCCCACATTCAGGTACACACACCACCACATCCACACACACACACACACACACACACACACACGCACGCACGCACGCACGCACACACACGCACACACACAGGAGCAGCAGCTCTAATTGGCTGAGAGCTAAATATCTTCTTATCTTACTGGGTGTAAATTAATCTGTCCATTTTTTAAATGTCGAAATTTAACATTTGGTTTCTATTTTTTCAGATATTATTTCTGTCAAATTCATTTGAATCAACAGAAGAAGAAAATCAGTGTGTAGTTCAAACTTTGTGCGTCTTTGTGTTCAGTTTTTCTGCTGTAGTTGTGCTTTTCTTTTCATTCCAGATGAATTCCACTCAATATCCTTTTCAAACCTTGTAGGTGTTGAGTGAGCTCCAGCGCCCCCTGGCTACAAGTTTAATACTTTGACTCTGCCGACCGAGGTAAAAAAACCAACAAACTCTGACACTTTGCTGAGGACCTCCTGGAGGAGCTGAAGGTGCAGAACCTTCTCAGGCCTCTCTGAGGAGGAACTTGCGGCTGTCGGTCCTCTGCTGCCCCCTGCTGGTCACACAGGCCTCTTACACCTCCGTTTGTCTGTTCAGCACATATTAAATTTTTTAATGGCTCTATAAACGTCACTGATGAGACGATTTTATGATTCCTGCAGTTAAATTTTTTTAATTCCAAATCTGCAAAAAGCTTCTGATCAATGAAGACAGAGTTGATTAAAATGATTTCAAAATTGACCCGTTTGAGAAAAGCTGCACTGTGGCATTGTTTGCATGTTGTTTTAGCTCTCAGTGGCTTCATTTCGCATTTTTCTTAAAAGCTTCGTTTAGTGGTCCATCGTGGTCAATGGGACACTGAACATCTGCTTTGTGTGCCCGAGTTGTAAGAGGATCAGGTGCGGACATTTTAGCATTTAAATTATTATGGCTTATTAGCATAGGTACGTAGTACCTCACCTGTCCGTTCTTTTTACAGTGCTTCCTGAACACCTCACCGGCACCCTACAGCCGCCTGCGAGCACAAAGCTGCGCAGAGCCTCCTCGTTGTTCTCCTCACCTGGAGGACGCTTGGTGATCAAGACCTGTGGCCCAAAACTCGGTCCTATAAGATAAGTGCAGGAACACTGCCGCTTCGCCCGCACTTGATTGTGCTAGCCGCCCCGTACAGACGGTGGACGGTGCATGTTGCTTCCGTCCCGCCTTGGTTTTACTTGTTGTTTTTCCGTTCTCGTTGTGTTTTTCTTTGTTTGCTTACATCGCCACTGCTGACCCTCAGACAGCAGACGTTACTGTGGTATTTGCCTGCATTGACAGTGTTCCACCTTGAGGTGGCAATCTAACATATAGACTGTGCTGGTGAATAGCCTGAGAAGAAAACTAAGTAAAAACGTGTTCCTGAATTCGCCCGACTACTCGTACTTATTTGCTGTCTACGACACAACATATTGGCGACGAGGATGGCTCTATATGGGATTTCGCCACCTCCGGCGTTTTTGCAAAACCCGGGTGAGCCTACGGTACCCTTTGAGACGTGGCTTCGCATGTTTGACAACTACGTGCTAGCTCTGGCCGACAGAATCGAAGACAAGAGAAAACGTGCACTGCTAATTCACACGGTCGGCGCGGAAGCACAGCGCATTTTCTACACGCTGCCAGCGATCGGTGATTCATACGATGATGCACTGAAAGAGAGCCCAACGTGCCGGCGAATCTACGGCTCAGTACGCAGCGACTCTTCGGGAGCTCGTTACGACATGTGAGTTCGGCGCTTTATCTGAAGACATGATTCGGGACCAGATTGTGGAGAAGACGTCAAATGCACGGATCAGAGAACGCCTGTTGCTGGAGGATTCGTTAACCCTGGATAAGGCACTGAGGATTTCTGCCCAGATCGAGAATGCTGCTGCTGAAGCAAAGACGATCGCTTCCTCAGGTGGAGGAGCGGAGTCGGTCGTCGGCGTTGTCCGTGGAACTACTTTTCGTGGCGGGAGACAGAAGCAGCAAAGGTATTCCAGCTATCATTGCAAGCCGCCACAGACGGCAGCTGCTACTCTCTGTGTTGGACAGAAGGTTGCTGGTAAGACTTGCTACAGATGTGGTTCGTCATCACATGTTGCAAATCACCCCAAGTGCCCAGCTAAATCAGCTACTTGCAGACTGTGCACTAAGCATGGACATTTTGCCAGGGTGTGTAAAAGCAGAGATGCTTCTAGCAGCGTGGGAGAAGTTTCTGGTGAAAATGTCACAGTGCTGCTGGTGGACGAGAATGACACTAATACAAGAAGCAGTAAGTTGTCATGCACAGTTTCCTTGATGGCTGCTGTTGGCTCTCCAGTTACTGTTGACCTGATTGTGGATACTGGCTCAGGTGTTTCCATTCTTCCAGAGCACCTGTATGAAACCCATTTTAGCCATACACCTCTCCTGAGTCCCAGAAAAAATCTGGCTACTTACACAAGGGAACCAATTTCTGTTCTTGGTTGTTTGGAACTTTTAGTAAAGTTCATGACAAAAAGCACATCTGAGTACATTCATATTGTTCCAAGAGGCACACCGATTTTAGGCATGGATCTTTTTAATGCTCTTCAACTCGAGATAAGGGATGGCATCGTTACTACTAAAGCTCCTGCTATCTCAGTGCAGTACACAGTTGCTGTGGCAGGAAAATCAGGCACTGGAACAGTTTCTGGATTTGTACATAAAGTGATGGTGAAACCAGATATACAGCCTGTGCAGCAGAAGTTACGTCGCCTGCCATTTGCCATACGTGATGCAGTGTCTCAGGAATTAAAAAGACTTGAGCAGGATGGTGTTATTGAGCGAATCGACTCCTCCCCGTGGGTGTCATCAATTGTGGTGGTGAACCGAAAGTCAGGCCGGCTCAGGATATGTCCAGACTTGCGTGAGCCCAACAAGTCCGTCGTAATCGATAGCCACCCACTGCCACATATAGAGGAAGTGTTCCATGAGCTTCGTGGAGCAAAGATCTTTTCCTCTATTGATCTTCAAAATGCCTATCACCAAGTACCTCTTCACCTAGAGAGTCGGGACCTCACTGCTTTCATTACTCATGAGGGACTTTTTCGATTTACGAAAGTGCCTTTTGGTCTGGCATCTGCCCCAAGTGCATTTCAGAGGATGATGTCTCAGATTCTCGCAGGTTTGGAGGGTGTGCAGTGTTACTTGGATGACATAATTGTGTATGCTGACACCCCTGCACTGCATGAGATTCGACTTCAAGCTGTGATGCAACGACTGAATGACCGTGGACTAAAACTGAATGCTGAGAAGTGCTTGTTCAGACAAAATGAACTTTCATTTTTGGGCCACGTTGTTTCCGCTTCAGGCATCCGTCCAAACCCAGATCATGTCACTGCCATTACAGAGGCTCCACCTCTGCGTGGTGCTACGGCCCTACAGTCCTTCCTGGGCCTCACCGGTTGGTATTCCAAGTTCATCCCCTGTTATGCCTCTGTTGTGGAACCTCTTCGTGCGCTGCTCAGAGGGAATTCTGGATTTACGTGGACTGATGCTGCCCAAGTAGCTTTTTCTCGTGTAAAAGAATTGATTGCTTCAAGTCCTGCACTGACACTGTTCGACCCTGCTCTCCCAACTCTGGTCACTACAGATGCCTGTGACTACGGGATAGGTGCAGTGTTAACTCAGCTGCATGGTGACTGTGAAAAAACTATCGCATTTGCATCCAGGTCTCTCACAGAGTGCGAGAGAAAGTATTCCATTATAGAAAAAGAGGCTCTGGCGTGTGTGTGGTCGGCTGAACGCTGGCGCACATACCTCTGGGGAAGGCATTTCACCCTGCGAACGGACCATAGCCCTCTCACCACCCTGCTGTCCACAAAAGGCTTCGGAAGAGCAGGTATGAGGATTTCAAGATGGTCTGCTCGTCTAATGTGCTTCAACTACACTGTGGAGTACAAGCCTGGTCGAGAAAACGTTGTAGCATATTGTTTGTCACGTCTACCCCTGCCATCTTCTGAACCGCAGGAGTTGGAGGAGGACGAAATTGCGATGGTGACTGTGGAACTGACAGCTGTTACTACTGACCAGCTACATAACGCCTACCAAGATTGCCCAGTTCTGCAGAAAGTGCTCATGCATCTCAGAAATGGCTGGCCCCGTGCAGCCAAAGGCTTGGATCCTGCCCTGCTGCCCTTTTACAGAATACAGACTGAACTGGCTGAGCTGGAAGGGGTTTTGGTGAGAGGTCCTCATAGAGTTGTGATTCCCTGGGCTTTGCGACCACGCCTCATTCAGTTAGCCCATGATACGCACCAAGGTATGGTCAGGACTAAGCAAAGACTGAGAGAGCTTTATTGGTGGCCTGGTATGGACACTGATGTTGAAGCTGCCATTCGATCCTGCACTACTTGTTCCCAGCATGACAAGACAGCAATAACTCGAGCTGCCCCACTGCAACCAGTGCCGTTGCCCAATGCGGCCTGGGAGAAGCTGGCCATGGATATTGTGGGCCCATTCCACTCTGCTCCGCCAGACTGCCGTTTTGCTATTACCTTGGTGGATTATTACAGCAAATGGCCCGAGGTTGCATTCACATCCAATGTTTCATCTGCTACTGTAATTTCATTTCTGTCTACTGTCTTCAGTCGAGAAGGTAATCCAATGGAGTTGGTGACTGACAACGGCCCTTCATTTGTGTCTGCCGAGTTTTCACCATTGCTTTACCCACAAAGCAATGGTGAAGTAGAGAGATGGAACAGGGTTCTGAAGGACTGTTTACAAACTGCTGACATAGAAGGTCAACCTTGGAAATCTTTTGTTTCCAATTTCCTTTTTACATATCGTGCCACTCCTCACGCCCTGACTCAAATCTCTCCTGCTGAACTGCTTCATGGACGCCCGTTCCGCACTAAGTTGAACATTAGAGACTTTTCTTCTCCTCCTGTTACTGTTCACCGTGCTGGGTTGAAAGACCGGGTGGTTCTGAAACAAGCTAAAGTCAAGCACTACACCGATAAGCATCGAGGAGCACAGTCTCCCCAGTTCCAGTGTGGGTCCTATGTCAGGGTAAAAAAGCCTGGAATCATAAAGAAAGGACACTCTCGATACACAAGGCCCCTGCAGGTGGTTGCTCAGAGAGGTCCTGCAACCTTTGAACTTTCTGATGGAAAAGTATGGAATGCCATACACCTGTCTCGTGCTAATTTTCCTTTTTGTGCGGGCCCCTCAGACAATGATGGTGTTCGGGCCGAGGACATTTATGTACCCCCTCAGACACTTCCACCTGTTGAACTACCTGCCAGGTCCCAGAGGTGTCGCAGGCAGATTCGTCCGCCTGTTTGGTTGGGTGATTTTGAAACCTAGCAGGTTTGGGGGGAGAGTGTGAAATGTTTATCTGATTGGTACTGTGGTTTTCATTCTGTTAAATATTTTGCATAAATCTATATTCTTCAATTTCTGTTTCTCACATTCAACCAGTTTGCCCAGCAAGTTTACTAAAAGAAAAATAAATGCAATACGTTACAGTTGTTTAGTTCCCCTATTGCAAAAAGGTGAATCTGTAATTTCAGTTTATACTTAACGTGTTAAGTAATATGGGCATGGGTAAATTAACTTTGAGTTCCATAATGGATATCCTTTGTTTTTCTTAAAAAGGGGGATATGTGGTATTTGCCTGCATTGACAGTGTTCCACCTTGAGGTGGCAATCTAACATATAGACTGTGCTGGTGAATAGCCTGAGAAGAAAACTAAGTAAAAACGTGTTCCTGAATTCGCCCGACTACTCGTACTTATTTACTGTCTACGACACAACAGTTACACTATCAAGTCGCCGGTCCAGCCACAGTGGTGTGTGTGCGTGTATGCGTGTGCGTGGTTGGTGGGAACGTGTGTGTGTGTGTGTGTGTGTGTGTGTGTGTGTGTGTGTGTGTGTGTGTGTGTGTGTGTGTGTGTGTGTGTGTGTGTGTAATTGCATTGTTTGTTTGTTTTTCTTGCTATTTCAGTACATGTGACAGATTTTAGGGAACTTTTTGTAACCAACTGTTTATCTTTTCTTTTGTAGTCGCTGAGAGCTGCTGGTTGTGGCGGTGTCCCGGGTGGTGGGCCCCTTCGCGTGCTGTGACCCGGGATTGTGGTTGTTTTCTTCTTTTTTTTTGCACTTCACTTTCTTTGCAGGTGTGTCACGTGTGAGTGGGGTGTTCCTTGTTTTCTTTGGTTCCTCCCCCGTTTGGCCCCCTCATCGGTAAGCCTCAGTTTCTACACCAAGAATAAGGAGCTCAGTAGCTCCGTTTTAAGTGTTGGTCTGTTTGTTCCTTTTATTTTTAAATGTTGAATAAAAGTTGGTTTGATATTTTAAACATTCTGAACCACGTCTCCTACTCCTTCCTCGTAGAACTTACCTGTGTGCCTAATTATTAGTTTTGTGTTTAGTAGAACTCCCTGGGTGAAATTCCCAGGGTGGCGTTGTCGGTTCCTTTTCATTTTGTTAAATTCCCAATATTAAATCTTGCTTTATCAGATAGCCATAACCACTCTCATCGCCACAGGATATTTGAGTCACCTGAGTCAAACTGTCGTGTCTACTTCCCAGTCTCAATAAACATGTTCACTACTGTGGCATATCGGACTTTCCCGCCCCGAGTCGCGCGTCAACATACTGCTGTGAAAGAGGGGTGACGTCACAGAACGCGACGTGCATTTAGGTGCTGCTGCGTAAAACTAAAAGATTTTCCTGGGCAAATATTCATTTGACAGACGTAAACGAAGTGAAATATGACTTCAATTTAAGTTTGTTTTAGTTTGTTTTTATAAACACACAAAAAAGTTTGAGTTAGTTATCGTTTTTGAAAAAAGTTCTTGACTTCTACTTTAGAGATATTGATGACGAGTTGTTGTATATAAACGGTGTGACTATGTGGTTCGGCAAGCGGTGGTGCTGTCTGTACATAGCTTAGCAAACGGCTAGCGCTAGCACCCCCTTTCAATGCCAGAGTGAAAAGATCCACACGGAGTGTTATGACCCACGGGTGGGTCTAGGTGCCTCTATCTTTGTGTCTGTGTGCGTGTCTGACAGTGGATGACGCCTTGCAGGTGCGGTCCTTGCGCGCCACGGCTGAGAAGGAGGAGCAGTCGAGCCAGCCTGAAGGTCATCCCTCCTCCGCTCCCAACTCTGCAGTTAGTCACTTCTGAAATGGTGTTAGAGCACGCAGCCGTAGGTAGTGATGGCCGATCGAGGCTTTGTTGAAGCTTCGACACTTGTTTCAAAAAATGGTTCATTACTCGAGGCTTCAATGACACAGTGCTCGAGGAGGTCATCTAGTGCTCAATAAAATGAAGTGCAATGGAAACGTGTTCATTGTTTCATAGATTGTTTGGGATTTGATTCGCCATGCATTTTTGTTGGACAACACTACATGCTTGTATGGTTCAATGCTGACACAATAAAATAAAAATGAAAAATAAAGATGTAAAAATGTCTCTTTTTTGGCACGACTGATTGTAGTAGACTATAGCTCTTATACTTAGCCTGACAGTTTGTGCAATGAATTATATTATATCCTAAAACAAGACTAAATAGCCCATAGTTTAAAAATATGTTCAATAGTAAGTGTTCAGTGGGTCAGATGTCAAATGTGATCTATTTAAAATGTAGAATAGATGAGCTAAATAACACATATATAATACACATTGATGGGAATTGAACCGTCGCCTCAGTCTTGCAAGTCCGAGATTGTCATAATGTACCACAAACCCAAATCACACTCCCTTTTTTTCATCTAAGCTGTTTGAGTAGCGTTAGCACACCGTGATTCCTCATCAACTACAGGCCTACACTTCAAATAATTATGAGAAAAATCCAATGTAAAGAGAGCACTTCCATTAGGAAATAGTCAACATGAAATTTTGTCCTCTACTGACACCAGCTGGTCAAATTGAATAGTTGCAAATATTGTGAAGAAGTTGTCATCTAATTCTAATCCTAAACAATATGGCCATTCGAAGTGAAGTATTAAGACAATTAATCAGGTTTGTACTGCTTGATTGAACACATTCATCCCGTTCCAGTGCACTAAAACCCACTTCCCTTCAGGACCGTGTCAGCGAAGCCAAAACTTCCTTGAGTGACGCGGTTTCCCAGCATGCAATGCGAGCTAGCGATTCACAATACTATTTCATCACAAACATGGATGTAAAAAATAAAAAGGGAAAAAGGAAAAAATGAAACTTCAGGAACAGCAACCATTGCAATACAAGCAGAACTGGGCCGAAGTTTTATATTATGTACACCATAATACAGCCTTCTGGTAGACAAGCCATACTATTTAAGCCGTGTCCTCCTATGGCACTTCCGTGGGTGGAAGCACATGGTAGAGGTCACGTGCTGGTTGTGCGTCACCCCTTGGGGCCCTTGCAGGGGATGTGCAGGGCATCTGATTCAAGTGAGTATTTGGAAAATATGGGTCAATGTACTCAGTCGTAACATGAGAAGCTTGCTGGCGAAAATAATGCACTACATGTGGATGTCATACTTTTTTTTTATTTTGTATGAGCATTTAAAAAAAAATAACAACATAATAATAGTATGGATATTGACCATCTATGTTTTGGAGTTCAATGACAGAGGTTAATTAATATATATATATATATATATATATATATATATATATATATATATATATATATATATATATATACAGTCAGCTGCTTTCAATTGACATATTAAATCTATTATGATATGGAACGATAGTTCATAATGTACGTGTTACTTGCTTTGCAGATAAGGTGTACCCTATTTCTTGTGCTCATGGTTATTTTAAAAGGCAGACAAGAACGTTGTTTGCTGTTGGAGGGCTACAACAACACTTCGATGCTACGCTTTGTGCCGTTGCTACGGACCCCAAACTCTCGTTCTTGTTGGATTCGGGTTCTGCGCAGACTGGTGGGAGAGTTTGTGTACAGGTTTTGCAAAGGGACGGTGTCTTCCAGAAGAATAACAGCGAAATTACCAAAATAAAAAGAAATCAGGAAAACATGTCTTTGCTGTGCTTTTATTTACAAAGTTAAAATTCTTCTAACTTACAAAAAATGTGAACAAAAAGGTAGAAATATAAATACGAAGGAATACGTATTTGTTCAGGGGTGCGCAAAGCCGGAGCCCTGCATTTGCTGCGCTACCCTTTTTAAAAAGGTCTCCGTTGCGCGTTATTTTAATATGTCCATCTCTTTTAGAAGAGAAAGCATCGCCCCGGTCTCATCCTCTCTCCAAATGTCAACATTCTTATTCGCGTTTGCCAGGTTGTTTCGCGCCATCTGTTTTGTTAGACGACGTAGTTGTGCGGTCATGAGTTGCGAGAGCGAGGCGTGGCGCATGCGCACTCGCATTGTCCAGTTAATAGTCCGATTAAGGCGTATACATGGCAGAGAAATTTGAATTCCAATCGCATTATCTGGGTGTCTCAGTCGGGGTTCTCCGATTCCAATTGGAGTTCTCAAACTCCAATCATAATCGGAGTAAGGTGTTTACACGCACGTGAGTTCTCCGATCATAATCGGACCAACGCAATAATTCGATTTTCTCTAGTGCCATGTAAAGGCACTGAATGTAGTGGTTCAGACCAGACGCGAACAGGCGCGCGGCTCGTGCCATTCATTTCAATGGAAGCGGAAGCGCCGCGAAGCGGAGCGCCGACGAATTTCGCGAGCGAGGCTCCAACTGGTTCACAACAGCTCCGCGACGGTCGACAAGCGCTTCTGCTCAGCTGCAGTCTTCTTTTCACTCCCACTTGAGCTTCTTTTTTTTTCTTTAAAAAAAATAAAATAAAAAAAATCATTTTCATCATCGCCCCCCCTCGCCCTGTAGCCAGCCCGTAGCTTACTTTTGTGTGTGTGTGTGTGTGTGTGTGTGTGTGTGTGTGTGTGTGTGTGTGTGTGTGTGTAAATAAATAGAAACACGCACTCAGGTGTCCATCTCAAGACAAGACCTCTTTCATAATGATCATTGACTGGCATCTCTAGGCTCAAACAGACGTATTTTGATCAAGTCTTCCTGTGTGTGTGTGTGTGTGTGTGTGTGTGTGTGTGTTTAATCTCTCTCGCACTCTGATACAATGTACTGACAAATATAACATACAAATATGATATATGATCGAATTTGTCATTGGGTTTTTATTTTGAAATTAGTTTATTTTGAAAATTCACCGGATTTTCTCGTTTTTATTGAGCGACTTCCTGTACTGTAGACGAGGATCGCTCGCGGCTCACGCACGAAATAGAGCAGACGCCGAAACAACAAATGCATGCCGCGAGCCGCTTGCTTGTTCGCGTCTACTGTGAACCACCACATTGATTAACGTGGGCGCCGAATGGAAGCGCTCGGCGCTTCGTGGTGCTTCCCTGTCCAGTGTGAACCGGGCGTTACGTTGCTCGGAAAAATGTGTCGCCTGAGCCTCCGCCCCCTCCGTGCCCATTGGCGGAGGGAGGGCTCATTGAAAAAAAAAAAAAAAAATCGGTGTTCCTTCGGCGCGCATGAATAATTTAAGCTCGTTTTTGTCCCATTTGCCTGCATCAGCCCGTCATGATATTGTTAAATTAATTGAGAGCCACCCACTATTGTTTTCTGACCACCCCCGCCGTACGTCAGTTTTGCACCATGACATAAAGTAGAGGGACATGCCACAAGTAAGCAGCACGCACACAGAGTCAATATTGGGAAGTTCAGAAAGAAGCTTTGGCTCTCCTTCTGACAGTGCCCATCTTGATGTTTGGGGTCAGGTTTTTACAGACCATAATGCCCTCGAAGATGTGGTGGTCTCTGCTCTTACAAGACTTCAATCTCCAGATTTGCCACAGGAAGGGGGGTTGATAATGTGTTGGCAAGTGCATTATCACGTATACATGTGGACTAGCTGCGGAATTCTTATTTCGGGGGAAGTGAGGTTTTTCTTGTTTAGTTTTATTTGTAGGTATGTTAATAGGGTTTAGTTCTTAAGGGAGGGGGTGTTATGACCCACAGGTGGGTCTCGGTGCCTCTATCTTTGTGTCTGTGTGTGTGTGTCTGTGTGTGAGAGATTGGATGACGCCTTGCAGGTGCGGTCCTGGATGTCGGCTGCTGATTGGACGCGCCACGACTGAGAAGGAGGAGCAGTCGAGCCAGCCTGATGGTCATCTCTCCTCCGCTCCCAACTCTGCAGTTAGTCACTTCTGAAATGGTGTTAGAGCACGCAGCCGTAGGGGTGGGCTGCCATTTTCTTTGTCCCCTCTTTTCTCCTGTTTATTAAGTATGTAAGGAGGTTAGCCTTTCTGTATTTGGGTTCTCTTTCTTTCTTTAGTTAGTTCTTAAGGCGAGCTAGTTGGAGTTTGGTTTATTATTTTGGCCTGGGCCCACCCTGAAGCCTTTGCTGCCCACCGGTTAAGTTGTTTTGTTTATGTCATTTACTGATTAATAAAATGTTTTTTGTTGAAACTGCCAACTGCAGTGAAAAATTAATGAGGCTTGGGAGTGCTAAATTCTTTAAAGAACTACCGTAAGTAAACTTTTAAATTATAATACACTCTACACTAATTGTAATTTCCTGCCAGTGGTTCTATATTGCAACAGTTGACGGCTCATATCAGCAGATAAGCAGCAACAATCTGGGCATTGCGGGTGATTCATAAATATGTAATTTCTTATTAATTAGCCCATAAGTGTTGTACACCAGTGTGACACCAAATGCTTGTTGCTGACAGCAGTGAAGAAATGACACTCTAGTGGTTCTGCACATTAGTATAAATAGAGTGATTCTCTATCATTACATCACAGGACGGCAGCACTCTGACAGATTCCATGAACCTGGACACTGATGATCCAGACTCCGGTCCAGATGACACAACAGGCCACAGTGGAAATGGGTCAGAGCATGGACTGGCTGCTGAAAGGATACAGGTAGGTGGCGCTGTCATCCCAAGTTGTGTGGTGTGGAGGATCAGGGCCAAAGTTCCAGATGCTCACAGATGTGACTCTGGATTCAGGAGGAGTGTTTGAAGGCTGGACTCCCAACAGTGATTGGCTGCTGAGGACCTCTCAATCACAATCAGGTTTTTTAGTGGCTGTGAGATTGAAAGTGAGTGAACATCATTAAATAAAGAGATCCTGCAGGGTCCCAATTTGACAAGTACACTGCTAGGTGTGCTGCTTCGTTTTCGCCAAGGCCCTGTAGCATTCATGACTGACATTGAGGGAACGTTTCATCAAGTAAGAGTTTCCAACCAGGATGTAAACTTCTTACGCTTCCTCTGGTGGCCAGATGGGGACATTACAAAGGACCTACAAGAGCACAGGATGCTGGTCCACATCTTTGGGGCAGTGTCATCCCCAAGCTGTGCTTCATTCGACGACAATCAGCATGACTTCCCAGCCGAGGTTATAAACACTGTTGGTCAAAATTTCTATGTGGATGATTGTCTAAAGGCCGTCAGCACGGTGGAACAAGCAATACATCTGTACCAGCAGCTAACAGACCTGTGCGGTAGAGGTGGATTTAAGCTCAATAAGTGGGTGAGCAATCATCGCTCGGTGCTGGCCGCCATTCCTGAAGAGCAGAGAGCTAAAGAGGTAAAAACACTTAACCTTGACAGAGACCAGCTCCCTATGGAGAGGGCCCTTGGAGCTCAGTGGGATGTACAGCAAGATACATTCACATTCAGCATCAGAACCAAGCTGGGATGGGATGAGGAAATCCCTCAGGTCATGGTACATCCCATATATAGTTTTTCAAGCGCCAAACTACAACAAAGGAACTCATCTATAACAAAACTACAACCTTGTAAGGGCAAAACGTACTTGTTTTAAATCTGATTAATAAACTAAAGCTTATTCGATTATCATGATGTTGTTTTTTTTAAACACTCATACAAAACAAAAAAAGTGGAGGGAGAGTAGTCTGAATCGGGTTGTGGAGCATTGCTCTACCTCATCCATCGCACTCATTAGCGTCACATCCACTTGTAGTGCATAATTTCCGCCAACAAGCTTCTCCTGTTACGACTGCACACGTTGACCCATATTTTCTGTTCACTTGCTCACCCGTATCAGGTGATACCCTGCAAGGGTAACGATTGGCTCTTGTCTTAGACCTTCCCGAAGGTGGTTGGTGGGGTGACCCACCCAGCACGTGACCTCTACGACGAGCTCCCACCCACTGAAGTGCCATAGGAAGACACGGATTCAATAGCTTGTCCACCAGAAGGCTGTATTTTGGTGTACATAATATAAAACTTCGGCCCAGTTCTGCTTGTATTGCAATGGTTGGTGTTCCTGAAGTTTCATTTTTCGTCCCTTTTTATTTTTTACATCCATGTTTCTGATGAAATAGTATTGTGAAATCGCTAGCTCGCATTGCATGCTAGGAAACAGCGTCACTCAAGGAAGTTTTGGCTTCGCTGACACGGTCCTGAAGGGAAGTGGGTTTTAGTGCACTGGAACGGGATGAATGTGTTCAATCAAGCAGTACAAACATGATTAATTGTCTTAATACTTCACTTGGAATGGCCATATTGTTTAGGATTAGAATTAGATGACAACTTCTTCACAATATTTGCAACTATTCAATTTGACCAGCAGGTGTCAGTAGAAGACGAAATTTCATGTTGACTATTTCCTAATGGAAGTGCTCTCTTTACGTTGGATTTTTCTCGTAATTATTTGAAATGTAGGCCTG
>NW_027466100.1:6635000-6695000 GCF_046127955.1 Nelusetta ayraudi
ACCCAGATAATGCGATTGGAATTCTAATTTCTCGGCTATGTATACACCTTAGTCAGTTACTTAGTCAGTTATTAACTGGACAACGCAAGTGCGCACGCGCCACCGCACAACTACGTCGTCTAACAAAACAGACGGCGTGAAACAACCAGCAAACGCGAATAAGAATGTTGACATTTGGAGAGAGGATGAGACCGGGGCGATGCTTTCTCTTCTAAAAGAGATGGACATATTAAAATAACACACAACAGAGACCTTTTTTAAAAGGGTAGCGCAGCAAATGCAGGGCTCCGGCTTTGCGCAGCCCTGAACAAATACGTATTCCTTCGTATTTATATTTCTACCTTTTCGTTCACATTTTTTGTAAGTTAGAAGAATTTCAACTTTGTAAATAAAAGCACAGCAAAGAGATGTTTTTCTGATTTGTTTTTATTTCGATAATTTCGCTGTTATTCTGCTGGAAACGGCGTGCAGCGGCACAAGCTTCCTCCACGGTCGGCACTTTAATGAGTGTGTGTATAACTGAAGACACCGTTCCTTTGCAAAACCTGTACACAAACTCTCCCACCAGTCTGCGCAGAACCCGCATCCAACAAGAACGAGAGTTTGGGGTCCGTGGCAACGGCACAAAGCGTAGCATCGAAGACATTGTGTTGTAGCCCTCCAACAGCAAACAACGTTCTTGTGCTCATGGTTATCTTTTAAGATAACCATGAGCACAAGAAATAGGGTACAGCTTATCTGCAAAGTAAGTAACACGTACATTATGAACTGTCATTCTATATCGTAATGATGTAATATGTCAACCGAAAGCAGCTGACCAGCTGAAAAGGCTCACTCCACCCCCTACTGTTGGGAGGAGGACACGTTCCCGTCAGTAATTCAAATTTCTCAGCTGCATGTATAGGGGGACAAGGTGAGAACTCCGATTGAACGAGAAAACCGAATTATTGCTTAGTCCGATTAAGCTCTTCCTGCAACTCCCCAGGTGGCATTGTCAGGCAACCCCCCCCCCAATTTTCCTTTATACCCACCATCTGAATTTTCTCCACCTCCGCCAGACCCTCCCCCTCGCCACATCTAGTCTTTTTTTGATAGGCTGCCCTCGCTATTAACCTCCCTCTCATCACAGCTTTAATTGTGTCCCACAGTATGGAAGTGTCTACTGGACTATCTATGTTCTCCTCCATAGAGCATTTAATCTCTTTCTTAACCTCCTCCAGTGTTTTTGGATTATTTAGCATACCCACATTTAATCTCCAAAGTGTGTTTTTCTTCCTCTTATTTAGACAAATAATAAGGTAATTAATACTGTGTCAGTACAAGTCAGTCGTTCCTATTTTACATTCCTCTATTCTGTATCTGTCTGTAATGTTAATTAAAAAAATAGTCCTCTGTAACGGGTGGAGGTCCCTCCAAACATCAAACATCCCGAGTTCGGCTAGAGAGACGTTGACAAGTTTCGACAGGCGGGTCTTACTTCTATTGCCATTAGTTGTGTCGAGTTTAGCTTTTAAATCATGTTGATTTAGCTCTTGCTGAGAGAGATGTGTTTCCTGTAGCTCAGGCATGGCCAAACTACGGCGTGTCTCTCTCCGGCCCGCGTGAAGGCAGTCAAAAATCTAACCTAGCTTAGAAATGACACTTGAACCTGCAATGAGGATTTTAGTCGTTCTAAATGAGTCCAACGTTAGAAAAAAAGGAGCGACCCAGACTTCCCACAGTCTCTTTTCTATTAACATGGGAATTCAATTTTAATAATTTGTCAACTAAAAACACCGGTCATACTAGAACATCCCTACCAGCTTTCTTCCCTTTATTCTCTGAATTTAATCAAAGAATCTTTGAAACTCTTGTAGCTTTTCTCTGGCTCGTGTCGCTGCTGATGCGTAGCCCCTCCAGGATCCCTCCTTGCACTGCCACTCCGTCGTAGTGCGGGGCACCGAGTGCCGCAGGCCCCTCCGCACCCGTCGCCACCGCCGTCTTCTCCGCCAGGCCGCGTCTCGCCAATTCCTCCTTTACCTCCTCTGCGCTGTTGTAGGTTCGAGTTCCCGTATCCCAGTGGGTCCTCATTTTGGTGAATGGCATCTGGAACCGGATGCCCTTCTCCTTCAGGATTCTTTTAGCAGTGTTGTACTCCTTTCTCTTTTGGACCATCTCTGTCGCGTAATCGTGATGGAATGACGGTACTTTATTCCCCAGTTCTATTTTCTTTCTCCATCGCTCTCTCAGGACCCTCTCTTTGGTAGTAAATTCCAGAAAGTTAACATTGATTGGTCTCGGTTGGGCACTGTCCGCTGGCTTCTGTGCAAATGAGCGGTGTGCTCTCTGAATTTGGAAATTAAAATCTGCTGGCAGGTGCAGTTCACTTTTCAGCAGGTCTTCCACAAACTTGGCCACAGATTCTCCCTCCTCTCCTTCAGTGACTCCATAGATACGTAGGTTGTTTCTCCTCGGCCTGGACTCCAGGTCAGTTAACTTGTCCTGAAGAGCTTTTTGTTCTCTCAGTGATATGACCAGAGCGTTAGCTTCCTGTGCCCAACGTTCTAGCTTTTCAATCCGCGACTCAGCCTCGTTGATCTTGCCGGTCTGGAGCTCCTGTTCGGTGATGACTTTCGCAAGTTGTTGATTTATTTCGTCTTTGAAGTCGTCCAAGTCTTTTTCCACATCGTTCCTCAGTGTTTCTCCAAACGTGCAAAGGACTTCTTTTGATTCCATTTTTAAATCTCGTATCTCCTTGCTAATAATTTCTATGTCTGAGCCCTTTTTCGCGTCGTTAGTCAAGAGGAGTTCGTTTCGCCATCTCCCTCTGTTTCAGAGCAAGCTGGTAGTTCCGCCATATTGTCTGTTACCGTGTTTCTGTTTTGGTTGAATGGAGTTTTCCTTCCCATTCCAACGTTCCCCTGATCACTTTGTAATTAATATGATATCTGACAATAGTTATTCATTTGCATTGGAGAAGGACAGGCCACATGTCTCTTGGCCAGTTGAGTGGCGAAGCTATTCGCTCCAAGGCACTGAAGTATGAATCAACTTCTGCCTCACGAAATGCTGGCACCAGAAAAATGTTTTTACTGGGGCTGGGCAATGTAGTGGAGGGAGGAGGATTGTTTAATTTGAACGATCAAACTCCCTCAGGAATGAAACGGAATGCCAAATATATAAACATGGATTTTACATGCAATTCTTACTCTGACCGCTAGAGGGACTCCGAGGGGACAGGGAGGACGCGTGACGCCGTCCCTGCTCCCACGGAAGGACCGACTCGGAACAGAGGAAAGAATATTTGATATGAAAATTTACGGAGCACCACCTGCTCTTGGTTGTTAGTGTGAGCAAGAAACACTAGAATCAGTCTCAGTACCGTTTCACCTTAATGGTGAGGCGTGTGTGACTGGAAACGGACCCTAAACTGAGATCTAAAGTAGCAAAATAAAAGGGAAAGAAAAATTATGACCTATCGGCTGTTGGAACAGCCAACCAGACTGTTTACGGGCTTTAGAATTTAAGACTAAATTTATTATGATGCATACCAGACTTCAGAACAAAAGCGAGTGACGAGGCTTACGTTGGATGAGCGTCGGCCCGCAGGTGATTGGGAGATCGCTGCTTGATGGTCCTCCAAGGTGGTCCTGGGAGATCGTACCGGGCCGTTCGGGTCCGGCAGCGCGCAGGGAGCTCAGATGGACGCACCAAGCTCAGACGCTGGAAGCCCGTTCTGCTGTTGTCTGTTAGATGTCTTCACTGGCAGTTCAGCATCGACGTGCGCTCTTCTTTGCGTAATCCGAGATAAGTGCGGTGATCAAACAAACTACTCGGTTACTTCGAAGGCGCGACGTTGAGCCAATTAAAAACAGAAAAAGGAAAAATGACAAAAATCGGTCTCGAGATCGTGGAAGGAAAAATTAAAATGAAAGTAGCGGTCTCGGAGCGAGTCTCAGGGCTGTCAGCTGCCGCTTAAATTGAGCAAAGAGTTGGCTTAATGCCGACGCAAAAATGATTTAAACAAAAACGAACAATTACGACAAAAACGAACTAAGTACGAGAGGGAAAACAAACGAAAACAAGGCCTTCACAAAACGAGGGATGAGAAATTTCTGAACGGCAGAGTGAAATTCACTAGCGTAAAGTTTCGGGACGGGGGCGGTATCCCGCTCTCCGAGAGCCAATGAAGAGGCCGTTCAGACCCTAAAACTGGTAGGTCCGCCTATACCAGTTGCGTATGATGAGCATGTATGTAGTGTAGGTTTCGTTGCTGATAAATCAATAAACCAATAAAACCCACAATGACTGAAACAAGCACAGGATGAATAAACACAATCACATAGCCCCTTTTTTTTTGAACTGGGACAACCTTAAGAAGAAGGGAAGAACGAAAACGAAATAACTAAGCAGATAGAAACGACATTATCTTTACAAGCATATTGAACCGTCTTAATTATAAAGTACCACATATATCAACATATGTATAAACCTAATCAAAACACACATACCTGAAAATGAGATTTTAATGAAACATGGTAACAAAGGCATAAACAAATCTTTATTTTATTTTTGCCAACATAACTATAGACATATGAAACACAGATTACCAACGTATCTGAGTGTATGTATCTATATTACATATATATATATATGTGCATATGTATATATATATATATGTGTGTAATGCTAGAGATAGCTAAGACACGAGTGTGCCATAGTTGTAACCCTAATGAGAGTGAAAGTTGTTAGAGTGTAGCATGGGGCATGTAAGAGAAATGTGGGAAGGAAAGAATTAACTGTGTAACGCAGAGGGAGATAAACTGATGAAACGTTTGTCCAAGTCTACATCAACCCCCCAGAGGCACTTCCTATTCCTGCCTCTTGAAGGCACTGTGGCTCCACCTGAAGTTCCATTGTACATCTCCTTCAGGATGGAATCCTGGGTTGGCCAAACCTTGAGCTAGGGAAACCATTCAAAGTCCATTTGTGCTTTAATTTTGACAACAATTGTGAATACGTGAGTTTGAAGTGTCCCTGTGGAGAAGAAAATACCGTTTTTAACATTTTAACATTTTGCAAATGTGAGTCCTTCATGAACATCTGGTGTTGTTGTTCAAAGCTGAGGAATGTCCTGGAGCAGATAAGAGTCTTAAACTTTGGGGATAGTTCCAAGCAGGACCCCTCGTTCCTGGCGCCAGGTCCCCTTGGACTGACTCCCCCCTGTGATTTGTGGGGAAAGTGTTTTCCTAAAGTGGGTATTTTACGGTCTCTCCTGACCCCAAATGAGATCTGATCATCAGAAGAGTCGCATCACAGCCAATCGGGTACCACCTCTGCGTCCTCCCAACGTGGTTCATCGGAAGGCCGTGCTGCAATAAATTCCTATTGTCCTGTGAAAAGAAGATTAGGCCCAGATGCGGCACTACAGCAACGATTAAAAATTTGAATCGCAATTAATCGCATGATTTACCTGATCAATCACGATTAATCACGTCGTATACGCAAAAGCCAATAATGAATTTAAAAGAAGTCTTTCATACACTTTAATTTAAATGTTCTGCCATATAAACGAAAGCACCATAATATTTATCGTGCAAACACTTAACATCAGCACTTTACACAGAAACATTTTTAATGTAAATCTAAAGTTAAAAAAAATGCAAATACAAAATTAAAGCTTATTGCCAATGCCAGGGCATTACTGTTATCCTGTTCCTTATGAAAAATAAAAAAAATCTACCTCCAAAATCCTGAGCCACAATAATAACAGGCAATTTCTGAGGTAACAGCAGAAACATTTTTCTTTTATCAGGGAGCAGCATAACCAGTCTGCGATCCCTTGCAAATGTCCCAGTCAGAAAGGGTGAGGCACAAAAACGTTCACTTTTGGGTTTTTCTTCACAGGGGACTAGAATGTAAAGTCCACATTTATACTGGAGTTCCTTTGGAGAATCTCACTCAACTCAGTGCAGTTTGTCAGTTCCTGGAACTTGACGGCCAGTTATTTTAAATGTACTGCCATATGAATTAAAGTGCTGTAACATTTACTGTGCAAACACACTTTTAACATCAGCATTTTTGAACAATTAGCAGCTAAGAAAAAAAAAATAGTGTAAATTTAAACTCAACTTAAACAATGTTATCAAAGCAATACAAAATTAAAGCTGTAAGCAGCGTTTGCGGGACTGAGCCCACCTGGCCACTGCCTGCCGTGACGTCCGCCACCTGGCCACAAGCCCCCGACACCCGCCGACGCTTCCCAACGCCTGGCGATTCCGCCCGAAACCCGCCGATGCCCCATTCCTGACGCCGACGCCTGCTGATGACACATCAAGCACTGACTTGACATTACTGACTTGACATTTAGAAACATTTGATTTCTAAATGTGATTGATCACTGTATCATTTTGGAGATAATAAGCCTTAAAGTTGGCTCTTTGTTTTGTTTTGCGACAGCTCCAATATTCCATTTTTACTGTACAATAACATCAAATTGCTCCATAAGCTCTGTCAATGGTTGGTACAGTTGACCTCAGGACAACCTTGAATATATTTTCATTCATTATAAGGCATATTTAATGTACCATTTTGGAGATATTAAGCCTCAAAGTTGTTGTTTTCCTTTTTTTTTTTTAGCTTTTCAAACAGGCAAAAAGGGCCCAGTACTCAATTTTTTACTGTACAATAACATCAAATTGCTCCATAAGCTCTGTCAATGGTTGGTACAGTTGACCTCAGGACAACCTTGAATATATCTTCTCTTAATATTCTTGAATATTCTCACTTAATGTACCAGCTCCTTCCTGTAGACATGATATGTACAGTTAGTTATTCTTTGTTTGACGCAAGTGTTATATTAATTTCCTACTATCTGTACCGGTACTTCTTGTTAATTTGAAAGAAACACTAACAGCATAATGTCAAAACAAAAACCGAACAAGTCAAAGATCATAAAACAAGGAGGCTTTGTACTAAAATATGACTAAAATATAAACAGGGAGTTGTCTAATGTCGTCAAGGAAGCCAACATTACGTTACCTGTTGATCAGCATGTTGACTCAGAAAATCCTCAGGCTCCTGCTGCGACATTTCATTTGGGGCGACGGTTGTGACTTCACTGCTGGTCCCGTGAGAAACTCAAATCGGTTCTTCACGTTTGTTGCGTGGCATGGGTTAGGACATTGAGAGGCATTATAGTGTGGTTGTGTGCACCAAATCGGACTCGGCTTCTAGCTCGATAGCTGTGCATAATTTATGCAAACGCAATGCTCTGTTTACGTGAACTCACGGAGTCCGACTCCTTGCACGTGCTCATCTCGACTCGATGGATTTATGAGCTTGATGACAAGTGTGTATTTTGTATTGGATTGATGTACTGCAATTCTAGTCATGTGAACAAGCAATTAGCATTCCTAGTTATATGTGGCATGACGAAATACTGTACTACCAAGTTTGTATTGCAGTATCTTCAGTTTATGGGGTAGAGGGTGCTCAAATTGGATTGATTGAAGATGTAGTTTAGGTACAATTTGCTTGTTTTTATCAAAATTTAAGTTGATTGCAGTTCAAGGTGGCACAATCCTATCAGATGTTGTCATTTTGTCACAAAGAACACTGGTATTTGATGATTATTACCATAAGTACCACCATGTTGCAGGCATTGTGGTTACAAGTTTCACTCCAATTTTGATTGTTGTCTGTATGACTAGCAATGCGTTGAGCTGTCTAGGGTTATCATTCAGATAAGGTGTCACAACTTTTAATTGCATGGGAACTTTGGGATCCATGGCAGATGGGCATTGTAAAAAAACGGATCTTGAGTCAGAAGTCTAGCTTGTCCTAATTGTGACCTTAATATGATGATTTTTTTTTTTCCCTGCCAGATTGAGGAGAAATTAAATGGACATCCAAACAGGGGCCAATAATGGATGAGCTGGATGATGTCACAGTATCAATTTTAAATGGTATGTCATGTGTAGGTATGAAAAAATTTCCATTACTGTGATTTGTCCGCTAAGTAATTAAAATAACTGTATGCTGACACTGATTTCAAAAAGAAGTATTTTACAAATTTGAGACAAAATGTCTAAACTGAATTGCATTTACAATTAATTCTGATAACAGAAATTGGCACAAAACAAACTTGGTTTGACTTGTCAAGTTGAATTAAAATCATTAGTTAAAAAAATGTCTGAGTTGTTAAGTGTAAAAGGTTTGTTAATGGTTGGACTGTCTTTATAGCTGCCAACATCGATGAAGTCTTGCTCCACACCCTCCGTCGTGATGATTTGAGAGACCTTTTTCCTGGACCAGAACACTTTCTCAGGAGGAAACGGATTTGGGCCCTTATTAGTGTAGATGTGATTGGTTACCTACTTTGCTCTGAAAACATCGAGCATACCACTTTTTCTTTTCTTTTTTCCTAATTGTGTCTATTGTTTGTCTCTTGTTCATAATGTTTTGGATCTGGTTTCCTCTCGGCTGAGAATTCCACCGTACCAGACAAGGCTGCCCCGAATGAAGCCAGGAACTGTGTCTTCACCAGGAGGAACATCTCCAATCTGTCCTCAGACATCCACTCCTTTGGTGAAAAGCAGCCCAAAGAGGACCCTACAGCTTCCTGCTCCTCCACAATATGTTGTCTATACTAGACATGGGCAAACCCCGGCCCGCGGGCCACATCCGGCCCGCTGCGTGTCTCTGTCCGGCCCGCGTGAAGCCAGTCATAACCCCCCAACACCGCACCCCCCAACAAAACTTTGTCGGCACGTAACTTTGCCGAGTTAGTGTAGCGCGATAGCGATAGCGTGCTTCCCCCCCGTCAACGAGGTGTAGGTACAGAATTAGTCCGGGTGCAGAATCGTTCCGGGCAGAAGTGACTGCCGATACGGCAACTCCATTGGGACATACCTCTACATCGCGTTCGAACGTGATATATGGATAGATCGCGGTACGTTTATAGAGTTGCCGTATGTGACGTAATTGGCAGTCGCCTCTGTCCAGTGGGCGAATGCCAACAACGTCACATACGGCAACTCTATTAGGACAAACTACATCGGTTGATTAAGGTTATCTTTTTTTTTCTGTCAATCCCTGCCGTATTTACAGTACTTTGTATTATATTGTATACACGAAATTCTCTCACAATCTATCTATCTATCACCCGCGAAATAGCGTTTTGACCGTGATCTATCCATATATCACGTTCGACCGCGATGTAGAGGTATTTCCCAATGGAGTTGCCGTATCGGGCAGTCACTACACCCAGAACGATTCTGCACCCGGACTAATTCTGTACCTACCTACAACCCCCCCTTCCGTGGCCCGCCGACTCGATGCAGGTCTTTCATGTGGCCCGTTGCTAAAAAAGTTTGCCCACCCTCTATACAGACAGTGAGTTGGAGCAAGCTCGTAAGCACTACTTCCAGATGGCCCGCACTGCCAGTGAGGGGAAATGTGTCATGTTCAAAGAGCTGAGATGCAGGCTGGTGAGAAACACTGTCACCAGCATGATTTCTATCTTGAGAGCCAGTCAGCAAGGAGAGGTGGTCTGGTACCCTTCTAAGCATGAAGTCACTGCAATGTCTCAAAGACTAGTGGATTATTATCCCATGCTGAAGGATTAAGACAAAACAATGAAACTTGTAAGTGATTATATTATTTTGCGCACTTAGATTTTGAAGCGTGTGGTTATTTTTGGCTGATACATTTTCTATCTGTGCATGTTCACTTTCCATCTTTATTTGTTCTTTCAATGAGTGAAATTTTATTTACCAAGCGAGCACTTACAAGAATCTTCACAAGAGATTCACCAGAGAGGGGCCACAAGAAGAAAAGGCATCGCTTTGACTTCTCAGCAAGTGACCAAGAAGAAGATCATGATGCAGACTCAATTGGTGGATCAACAATTATTTTGTGTCACACACCAGGGCGCAGTTCTGATAATGGCCACACTTCACATAAGTAGAAACATGTCCATTTTAATAATAATGATAATGTATGAAAGCTAGGCAATGTTATGATAGTTTTGGATATCATGATATATCACAAGCATTTTTACATTTGAATTGTCATTTCATATAGTTTGATGCTCCAAACAATTTCATCCATTTGACTGATTTACTGATTTGTCTCCTCCATTTCATCAGCCAAAGATGGTCTGACAGCACAGGCCAGACATTATCAGACCCTGCAGGAGCTGTACAAGAAACCAAAACCCAACCAAGATGCTGTCTCCCAAATTCTTGACCTGCAGTTTCAAGCAAGAAGATCCTTCATTGATAGTGATGTTCTGAAAGAACAGGACAAGGCCAACAAAGATCCTGGATGCATATCCATGTGTCAAGGATCTTTATCGTGTAAGTGATTAACTTGTTTTGGTTTATGATGAAAAGCAAGCATTTTTGCAGATTTTAACATTGACTTGCATTAATAGGCGATGAATGAGCTGCGGCGCATTCTGGATAAGGGCAACAGAAAATTCATTGATGAACTAAAAAAAAGAGATGGGAAGACTTCTGCACCAATGTGTAATTTTATGGTGTTTGGAAAAAAAATGAAGTGATGAAGCCACGCATAACGCTGGATGTAGGTGAGTCATTTTGCTGTGTCTCTAATTGACTGTGTAGCTGTTTCCTTGGACATAGGATGGTTTATGTTGCGCTGAATGAATAGATGCAGAATGGTAATACTCTTCATGCTGAAAAAATAAGATTTTTTTTGTGATCAACACAAACCTAATAAGACTCATTTTTAGGAAGACTAACTTTGAACTCAAAGTTGATTTGTTCTATTCCAGTGGAATATTCCATCGCGCTGCTCAGGGCACTCCCCACACTATTTCCTTCACCAAGTCCACCACCGAAGAAGCTGGGACATGCCAGTGAGGCACTGCTTCATGTCATTCAGGTGAAAGTTTGTTTGCATTTTCTCACATTCAACACTTCATAGTTCCATGCATGGATGTGGCGTTTCCTTCTTCTTTTTCTTTAGCCAACAGAAGATCCCACAATGTACTCGCAGAAGAGGTCTTTCTGCACTTCTGTGTTGCTGTTTGATGGGACCCGCTGTCTCATCTGTCTTGGAGCCACGGAAGACTTGAGTGACGGTCTGCTTCATCTGATGGGTTACTACTATGCCCTGCACCTCACATATCCAAAAGTGTGTGGCAACCCTTCTCTCTGTCATTCAGACAGAAGTGCTACAGGACACTATCCATGAGTGAGACACCACAGCCTCATACAAAAAAGACCATGGCAGAATGGAAAGATTTTATTGGGGAGTAGAGCTGTGTACTAGGCATAGGTAGTGATACACTCCCCTGGTAGTTGTAACTTGAGGGTGGGTGGGAGTCTGTTGGAACAAACATGTTATCAGTGGTGATAGGAACACAACACTATATGCTGTCCCCACACTGTTTTTGTTTTTTTTGTGTCAGGGAATCTGAATCAATATTCAATAATGATGACGGTGAATATTGTAACAACACAACATTACTTGCGTTCTAGAAATGATTGCTTGAGATTGTTTTAAGATGCAATGCCTTAGTGACGTTTTTATTACAAGGCAGTGAAGGCACTGTCAGCAATTTAAGTGAATAAATAGTTGTTGACAATATTAATTCTGTTTGCTGAATTATTTTTTTTGGGGGGGGAATGGGCGTAGGGGGGGTGGATGCTTTGTCTCATTTTGAGAAAAAAAAGCTAATATTGTGAACACTTAAATTAAGAAGAATTGCACTGTTAGTAGGTCTGGTTTTAAGATCTTTTCATTCAAATTAAGAAAGAAGCAAACGTGAAAAAAGAATTGAGAAGCTAGTATCAAGTTTATTTGACTTAGTACAGTCCTTGGAATGAGTGCTTTACTGTTTATTTCAAGAGTTTTCCCATTCTTCAAATGCCTAGATATATCGTCTTATTTTAAGAAATCTTACCAAGTCTAAATATCTTACTGCATTGGCAGATAATTTGACTTGTTTCTAGCCTGTTCTTTCTCAATTTAAGTGTTTATTTCTTAGATATATTTTGCAGTGTGTGGACACCGAGGGGAGCTCTAGAATTGGCTCATTCAACCGACCAACGAGCCAATCAGCAGCGGCGTCACAGGCCCTCCTCCTTCTTTGTTCTCTCTCTCACTTTGACTTCTGCACTGGACAGCCAGGTTTGTGGAGGGAAGGTTGGAACAAAGTAAGGACGGGGTACCCCATACATTCATGTACGTAGAGTCACTAAGTTTTAAACTCACCAGGTTTGTATCGCTTATCGATAACCCTAATTCAATGCAAGTCTATGGAGGTCAAAGGTCAAATTTGTCCTAGAGACATGGGGCCACTTTCAGGTTCATCAGGATCCTCCTGGACACACCCATGCCAAATTTGGGGCTTCTAGCCCATGAGGAACCCCGAAACCCTTACTCTAATTCCAGCCTTATCGCTAAACCTGAAGGTCAAAGCTCAACTTTGTCCGAGAGACATCAAGTGTTTTTTTCATGAATCATTCATCAATGTTAAGAGTTTGCTTTGTGGAGAATTCACAATAAAAATACATTGACACTGTCAAAGATGGACTCAAGCACTATTATTGAACTATACTGTATTTTTTGAGTGATGTGAAGCTTTTGACAAGCGCTGCGCAAAGGAGGCCCATTTGTTTTTGTTTTTTTTCAGGGGGCCCAAAATTCCTGGCGGCGCCCCTGAGCGTTCATCTCCAGCACTAAGGCAGTGGAGCTGCCGGCCACGAGAGAAGAATTAACCAGTCCATTGAAACCATTTGTTTGGTCTAGTGAGTGGCAACAGTCCTTTGAGGATCTTAAGTGCCTTCTCAGCTGTAACCCTGTCGTGTCTGCTCCAAATTTTTCCTCATTGGCTAGAAGCCCCAAATCTAGCGTGGGCACTTCTTGGGGGCTCCTGATGAAAAAGAAAGTGTTCCCATGTCTCTAGGACAAAGTTGAAAATTCACCCCATAGACTTGCATTGAATTAGGGTTAACAATAAGGCTGAAACTAGGGTTAGGGTTAGGGTTAGGGTTAGCTGAAATTAGGGTTAGGGTTTCGGGGTTCCTCAAGTACTAGAAGCCCCAAATTTGGCGTGGGCGCTTCTTGGGGGCTCCTGATGAAAAAGCAAGTGGCCCCATGTCTCTAGGACAAAGTTGAAAATTCACCCCATAGACTTGCATTGAATTAGGGTTAACAATAAGGCTGAAACTAGGGTTAGGGTTAGGGTTAGCTGAAATTAGGGTTAGGGTTTCGGGGTTCCTCAGGTACTAGAAGCCCCAAATTTGGCGTGGGCGCTTCTTGGGGGCTCCTAATGAAAAAGCAAGTGGCCCCATGTCTCTAGGACAAAGTTGAAAATTCACCCCATAGACTTGCATTGAATTAGGGTTAACAATAAGGCTGAAACTAGGGTTAGGGTTAGGGTTAGCTGAAATTAGGGTTAGGGTTTCGGGGTTCCTCAAGTACTAGAAGCCCCAAATTTGGCGTGGGCGCTTCTTGGGGGCTCCTGATGAAAAAGCAAGTGGCCCCATGTCTCTAGGACAAAGTTGAAAATTCACCCCATAGACTTGCATTGAATTAGGGTTAACAATAAGGCTGAAACTTGGGTTAGGGTTAGGCTTAGCTGAAATTAGGGTTAGGGTTTCGGGGTTCCTCAAGTACTAGAAGCCCCAAATTTGGCGTGGGCGCTTCTTGGGGGCTCCTGATGAAAAAGCAAGTGGCCCCATATCTGTAGGACAAAGTTGAAATTTCACCCCATAGACTTGTATGGCATTAGGGTTAGGGTCCAAGATTACACATACACATTTTCTTTTGCTTTTTTGATTTAAGCTCATCGTCTCCAGCTGCAAAGGTACAGAAACCTTTCTGTGTTTTGATGTCGTGTGTGAGAAAACATCACTTTTTTCTGTAAACTTGTGTTATCATTGTCCTTCATTGAAAATGACACAATCTTTCATTTCATTGTTCAGATGCCGAACACCAAGGCATTCCGTCGCTCTCTGGCCATGAAACGACGCCTGGAGCAAAAACGGGATTGGACACCTTTTCCACCTCAGAAGGACTTTGAACGTCGTGAGTACTTCCACGTTCATGATTTCATGTTCTGCCTGTGTTGTTATGTTGTATTCCAAATAAATCTTACAAAAACATATTTAGATTTTTCTTTTTTGTCAATTTACACAGCGCGAAGATGGCCCGTTTTGCTCCTGACTGACAAAACAGTGCAAGTTCGTTCTTAAGGCCCAGCAACCAGACAAGAAGGTATGGGTCGTGATTTTGTCAAGCCACGAGTTTCTTTATTTTTCTGTCTTACGAACGCAGTTTCTCTTCCCGCAGAGTGTTCTGGTGGTGGGAGACTCACATCTCTGTCCACTTGTGGATGGTTTTGTGTTCTCGCCCCGGGCAACAACCTTGAACACGGGCTTGTAACAGACTCCGCCCAGGATTTTGCTGCGCTACTGGCAACTGTGTTGGACCGCTGGCCCAAGGTTTGTTTATCTGCTGTGACAAACAAATTTGAACACATGAATGTCATCGCCACTCAATAACATGAATATTCATGAATTTATTTTGCATTTTTATGTTTGTTTGGGTTTTTTTTTTTATACAACTATTTTGTAGGTGTTTGTGCTTGACTTTCCACCTCGCCTGACTGTCAAGCCAGAACTACAAACAGCGCTACGTCAAGTATATCATCGTGTTGCTTGCACGCATGGGTGTGTAAAATACATATTTTTGTTGTATTTTTTTCTCTTCAGTGACACTGTGCTAACAGATATTTCTTAGAATTGTGTGATTACATAATTGATTATGTGACATCTTCTGACTTCTTTATGACTTCTTCCAGGTTTAACATTTGTGTATATGGCCGATCACCTCCCCCTTCGTCAGCTGTACATGGTGATGTTATGATGGTGTAAGTTTTGCCTTCTTCAGCCTTACTTGCTCTTCATTTGATTTGACAAATATGTGTTAACATGTTGTTTTCTGTTCAGGTGCACCTCAGGACTGATTTTGGTGGAGCTTCTGCATGCTGCATGCTCCATCAGCTCGCACCCCCTTCACCTAGGCCAGGGGTGTTGTGCCACAACCAATCATCGCCCAGGGTGTCTCCCAGAGTGGTTGTGACAGGTCCTGTCTACATGCCAGTGTATGGACCTGCTCCTGAATGGACTCTTGTTGGACAGGAGGTTGAGGTAACCTGTTCATCCCTCTTTTTTTTTTCCCCCCCCAATCTTGTATTTGTCAAACAGTGCAACTTTTTATTTTAAAAATGAACACTTATCCTAAGTTGACTCTGATTTCCTCTCCTCTTTTTTTTTATAGACAGTACCAACAGCTGTTGAGACTGCATTTCACACAGACATCCCGTCCAATCCTGTGTGGTTCAGTGAGGCTGTGCTGCTGGACCACATGGAGACCGTCGTGGAGTCATCTGGCAGGGTTTCCCCAGCTGCCACGATAACATTCACACAATTATTCATACACTTATCAACTAGGGGTGGGTGAAAAAAAAAAATCAATTTTGCAATATATTGTTGTGCTTTCTGTCGCAATAAATAATCGATAATCGATAATCGATCGGTGCATCAATAAAGAAATAGGCAAGAGGGAATTTCCAGAAACTAAAAATGGTTGGGACAGCTGTTGAAGTTAGGCACTTTTTCTCACCTGGGAGAGGCTCCAGCAGACCCCCGTGACCCTGAATAGGAATAAGCGGGTATAGAAGATGAATGAATGAATGAATGAATGAATAAAAATGGTTGGGACAGCTGTTGAAGTTAGGCACTTTCTCTCACCACGCAAAATGAAAGATTTCTCCTCAAAGTGAAGAGCACACAGCCTGGAGTTGTCATTGGGTGTCCAGTTTTTTCTTCTCACATTTTCCACCCATTTGTGCAACCTTTTTCTGTCCCCAAAAGGAAAGCTGTAAAAAGCAAAACATTCCAAAAACAAATGTACAATATTTTTTTGTGTAATTTAACATATTTAACTCATTTAAGCTTGAACACAATGCAGACAGTTGTGCAGAAAGTTTAGTGCTAGCTAAAATACATCAGCAATCCATTACCTAGAATTGGTTTTCCTTAAACTGATGTACAGGATTACTAATCTGACTTTGATGGGCAAATTTGACAACAGAATATGATTATGAAGCACTAAAACACAGGACCACAAAACAATTAAAGGCATGATGAAATAATGATATGCTTTGTTAAATGAAATAAAATGGCATTTTCAACTGCCCGGACCTGGGACCTTTCTGTGTGGAGTTTGCATGTTCTCCCTATGTCTGCGTGGGTTCTCTCCGGGTTCTCCGGCCTCCTCCCACACTCCAAAAACATGCATGTGAGGTCAATTGAACGTTCTAAATTGTCCGTAGGTGTGCATGTGAGTGTGAATGGTTGTTTGTCTCTATGTGGCCCTGCGATGAACTGGCGACTTGTCCAGGGTGTCACCCTGCCTTCGCCCTAAGACAGCTGGGATAGGCTCCAGCAGACCCCCGTGACCCTGAATAGGAATAAGCGGGTATAGAAGATGAATGAATGAAATCTTTATTGAATGAATGACACATTTTATTTCACTCGTGGTTTATGTAATTATTATTTTTTGCTCCATAGCTTTCATGATTCAGCATTACATGTTAAGCGTGATGAGTTGCATGAAAAGAGAGAGCACTCGCTGATAAATTAACATGGTGTGCTGTTTAATTCCATGAGGACGACAAAATATTTGCAAATTTGTGTTAGCTACACACACACGGACGTACATACGTAAAAACGTCAGCGGCATAAAAGTGCCTGACAGTCATTTCATTAATCATTCTTACCGAAATAACGTGGGTCCTTTGCACCCTTTGCCTGTTGATCGGGTGACACAGTTAATTGCAGCACAGGTCGGCATTTTCTCGAACACTGTAGTGAAGCCAAAAGTTGACCGGTCGACAGGTGCAAGAGAAAGGGAGGACCTTTCAAGATCGTTCAGTTTTTATTTTTTAGTTCTGATGAAATAAATAGACCAATCATTTCATTACTTTGTCTGCTTTCCAAAGAGGTTATTGATTAAAAAATATGTGTGGCAGTGCTGTTATGGTCCATAGAGAGTTGCTTCAAAGAATTATTATTTATTATTCAGTTCATTGCTCACTTGTTTAATACACAGATAATAGTATATTATTATAATAATACTATTTTATTATTATTATTATTATTATTATTATTATTATTAATAATAATAATAATAATAATAATAATAATAATAATAATAATAAAATAAAAAGGGTGATTATTATTATTATCATCATTATTATTATTATTATTATTATTATTATTATTATTATTATTAATAATAATAATAATAATAATAATAATAATAATAATAATAATAAATCATTATTATTTATAAAATTTCGAAACAACAATCGTCAGTTGTTCCGTATAAAATACATTCATTTCCACGTTGAATTTTGTACGGTTCGTGAGCGCGCACGTCTGTCAGTGACGGTCTCCACACTGACACAACTGCGCATGCTCTATTATCCCATCAATGCGGAAGTCAAAAACATTTTGGGAGCCATGCGCTCCCGGAAGTTAACGGTTTAAAACGGTTTAAAACCGTTAATTTCCGGTTTTAAAATTAAGTATCTCTCTCTCTCTCTCTCTGAATTTTTTTTTGTTTTGTTTCAATTTTTACTGTTCAATAACATCAAATTGATCCATAGGTTCTGACAATGATTTGTACAGTTGACCTGAGGAACACCATGACTACATCCTCAGTTATTTTCAAAGATTTTTACTGTAGCATTTTGGAGATATTAAGCCTCAAAGTTGTTGTTTTTTAGCTTTTCAAACAGGCAAAAACGACCTTGTATCCCATTTTTACTGTATAATAAAATACAATTGCTCCATAAGTTCTGACAATGGTTGGTACAGTTGACGGGTGGTGGTATCCCTCTTTTTTTGGTTTTAGTTTGCTGTGTCGTCGCCACCCAATTTTGACTGCCCACTGGGATGTGCACGTGTGATTGGGGTGACTCCCTTGGGCTTCCGTCCCCATCCAACCTGCTCCGCTATATCTAGGTGGCCTCAGCTCTGAACACCATCATCACATCCCGTGAGTCGTCTTGTTTCTGTTGCCCCCCCCCCCTCCCTGTGTGGTGTCAGCCTGTCCTGCTTTTGTTTGACCCGTTTCTCCCCCCCTTATTTGAATCGTTGGCCTCCTTTATTTTGAAGATCCTTTCCCTTTTTTTTGAGTTTGATGTTGAAGTTGATTCCCTCATTTGCTTTGATATTTATGGTTTAAGTCTCATCATCTTCCCCTCCCCCACACTGCTCCTTTCTGTTGCCACACTTACGTCGCCACCGCTGACCCTCAGACAGCAGGCGTGCGTGCGTGCGTGCGTGTGTGTGTGTGTGTGTGTGTATTTCAGTACATGTGACAGATTTTAGGGAACTTTTAGTAACCAACTGTTTATCTTTTCTTTTGTAGTCGCTGAGAGCTGCTGGTGGTGGCGGTGTCCCGGGTGGTGGGCCCCTTTGAGTGCTGTGACCCGGGATTGTGGTTGTTTTCTTCTTTTTTTTTGGCACTTCACTTTCTTTGCAGGTGTGTCACGTGTGAGTAGGGTGTTCCTTGTTTTCTTTGGTTCCTCCCCCGTTTGGCCCCCTCATCGGTAAGCCTCAGTTTCTACAAAGAATAAGGAGCTCAGTAGCTCCGTTTTAAGTGTTGGTCTGTTTGTTCCTTTTATTTTTAAATGTTGAATAAAAGTTGGTTTGATATTTTAAACATTCTGAACCACGTCTCCTACTCCTTCCTCGTAGAACTTACCTGTGTGCCTAATTATTACTTTTGTGTTTAGTAGAACTCCCTGGGTGAAATTCCCAGGGTGGCGTTGTCGGTTCCTTTTCATTTTGTTAAATTCCCAATATTAAATCTTGCTTTATCAGATAGCCATAACCACTCTCATCGCCACAGGATATTTGAGTCAACTGAGTCAAACTGTCGTGTCTACTTCCCAGTCTCAATAAACATGTTCACTACTGTGGCATATCGGACTTTCCCGCCGCGAGTCGCGCGTCAACATACTGCTGTGAAAGAGGGGTGACGTCACAGAACGCGACGTGCATTTAGGTGCTGCTGCGTAAAACTAAAAGATTTTCCTGGGCAAATATTCATTTGACAGACGTAAACAAAGTGAAATATGACTTCAATTTAAGTTTGTTTTAGTTTGTTTTTATAAACACACAAAAAAGTTTGAGTTAGTTATCGTTTTTGAAAAAAGTTCTTGACTTCTACTTTAGAGATATTGATGACGAGTTGTTGTATATAAACGGTGTGACTATGTGGTTCGGCAAGCGGTGGTGCTGTCTGTACATAGCTTAGCAAACGGCTAGCGCTAGCACCCCCTTTCAATGCCAGAGTGAAAAGATCCACACGGAGTGTTATGACCCACGGGTGGGTCTAGGTGCCTCTATCTTTGTGTCTGTGTGTGTGTGTGTGTGTGTGTGTGTCTGACAGTGGATGACGCCTTGCAGGTGCGGTCCTGGATGTCGGCTGCTGATTGGACGCGCCACGGCTGAGAAGGAGGAGCAGTCGAGCCAGCCTGACGGTCGTCCCTCCTCCGCTCCCAACTCTGCAGTTAGTCACTTCTGAAATGGTGTTAGAGCACGCAGCCGTAGGTAGTGATGGCCGATCGAGGCTTTGTTGAAGCTTCGACACTTGTTTCAAAAAATGGTTCATTACTCGAGGCTTCAATGACACAGTGCTCGAGGAGGTCATCTAGTGCTCAATAAAATGAAGGGCAATGGAAACGTGTTCATTGTTTCATAGGTTGTTTGGGATTTGATTCGCCATGCATTCTTGTTGGACAACACTACATGCTTGTATGGTTCAATGCTGACACAATAAAATAAAAATGAAAAATAAAGACAATGTCTCTTTTTTGGCACGACTGATTGTAGTAGACTATAGCTCTTATACTTAGCCTGACAGTTTGTGCAATGAATTATATTATATCCTAAAACAAGACTAAATAGCCCATAGTTTAAAAATATGTTCAATAGTAAGTGTTCAGTGGGTCAGATGTCAAATGTGATCTATTTAAAATGTAGAATAGATGAGCTAAATAACACATATATTATACACATTGATGGGAATTGAACCGTCGCCTCAGTCTTGCAAGTCCAAGATTGTCATAATGTACCACAAACCTAAATCACACTCCCTTTTTTTCATCTAAGCTGTTTGAGTAGCGTTAGCACACCGTGATTCCTCATCAACTACAGGCCTACACTTCAAATAATTATGAGAAAAATCCAACGTAAAGAGAGCACTTCCATTAGGAAATAGTCAACATGAAATTTCGTCCTCTACTGACACCTGCTGGTCAAATTGAATAGTTGCAAATATTGTGAAGAAGTTGTCATCTAATTCTAATCCTAAACAATATGGCCATTCCAAGTCAAGTATTAAGACAATTAATCAGGTTTGTACTGCTTGATTGAACACATTCATCCCGTTCCAGTGCACTAAAACCCACTTCCCTTCAGGACCGTGTCAGCGAAGCCAAAACTTCCTTGAGTGACGCGGTTTCCCAGCATGCAATGCGAGCTAGCGATTCACAATACTATTTCATCACAAACATGGATGTAAAAAATAAAAAGGGAAAAAGGGAAAAATGAAACTTCAGGAACAGCAACCATTGCAATACAAGCAGAACTGGGCCGAAGTTTTATATTATGTACACCATAATACAGCCTTCTGGTGGACAAGCCATACTATTTAATCCTTGTCCTCCTATGGCACTTCCGTGGGTGGAAGCTCATCGTAGAGGTCACGTGCTGATTGCACGTCACTCCACAGGTGAGTATGTGGAAAACACGGGTCAATGTGGTCAGTCGCAACAACAGAAGCTTGCTGGCAAAAATAATGCACTACAAGTGGATGTCACACTTTTTTTTTGTTTTGTATGAGCATTTAAAAAAAACAACAACATAATAATAATATGGATTTTGACCATGTATGTTTTGGAGTTCAATTAAAGAGGTTAATATATATATATATATATATATATATATATATATGTATATATATATATATATATATACATATATATATATATATATATATATATATATATATATATATGTATATATATATATATATATATATATATATATATATGTATATGTATAGTCAGCTGCTTTCAGTTGACATATTAAATCTATTATGATATGGAACGATAGTTCATAATGTACGTGTTACTTGCTTTGCAGATAAGGTGTACCCTATTTCTTGTGCTCATGGTTATTTTAAAAGGCAGACAAGCACGTTGTTTGCTGTTGGAGGGCTACAACAACACTTCGATGCTACGCTTTGTGCCGTCGCTACGGACCGCAAACTCTCGTTCTTGTTGGATTCGGGTTCTGCGCAGACTGGTGGGAGAGTTTGTGTACAGGTTTTGCAAAGGACCGGTGTCTTCAGTTATACACACGCTCATTAAAGTGCCGACCGTGGAGGAAGCTGGTGCCGCTGCACGCCGTTTCCAGCAGAATAACAGCGAAATTACCAAAATAAAAAATCAGGAAAACATCTCTTTGCTGTGCTTTTATTTACAAAGTTAAAATTCTTCTAACTTATAAAAAATGTGAACGAAAAGGTAGAAATATAAATACGAAGGAATACGTATTTGTTCAGGGCTGCGCAAAGCCGGAGCCCTGCATTTGCTGCGCTACCCTTTTTAAAAAGGTCTCCGTTGCGCATTATTTTAATATGTCCATCTCTTTTAGAAGAGAAAGCATCGCCCCGGTCTCATCCTCTCTCCAAATGTCAACATTCTTATTCGCGTTTGCCAGGTTGTTTCGCGCCGTCTGTTTTCTTAGACGACGTAGTTGTGCGGTCATGAGTTGCGAGAGCGAGGCGTGGCGCATGCGCACTCGCATTGTCCAGTTAATAGTCCGATTAAGGCGTATACATGGCAGAGAAATTCGAATTCCAATCGCATTATCTGGGTGTCTCAATCGGAGTTCTCCGATTCCAATCAGAGTTCTCCGATTCCAATCAGAGTTCTCAAACTCCAATCATAATCGGAGTAAGGTGTTTACACGCACGTGAGTTCTCCGATCATAATCGGACCAAGGCAATAATTCGATTTTCTCTAGTGCCATGTAAAGGCACTGAATGTAGTGGTTCAGATCAGACGCGAACAGGCGCGCGGCTCGTGCCATTCATTTCAATGGAAGCGGAAGTGACACGAAGCGGAGCGCCGACGAATTTCGCGAGCGAGGCTCCAACTGGTTCACACCAGACGCGAACAGCTCCGCGACGGTCGACAAGCGCTTCTGCTCAGCTGCAGTCTTTTTTTCACTCCCACTTGAGCTTCTTTTTTTTTTCTTTAAAAAAAATTAGATAAAAAAAATCATTTTCATCATCGCCCCCCCTCGCCCCGTAGCCAGCCTGTTCCGTAGCTTACTTTTGTGTGTGTGTGTGTGTGTGTGTGTGTGTGTGTGTGTGTGTAAATAAATAGAAACACGCACTCAGGTGTCCATCTCAATACAAGACCTCTTTCATAATGATCATTGACCGGCATCTCTAGGATCAAACAGACGTATTTTGATCAAGTCTTCCTCTGTGTGTGTGTGTGTGTGTGTGTGTGTGTGTGTGTGTGTGTGTGTGTGTGTTTAATCTCTCTCGCACTCTGATACAATGTACTGACAAACATATCATACAAATATGATATATGATCGAATTTATCATTCGGTTTTTATTTTTGAAATTAGTTTATTTTGAAAATTCACCGGATTTTCTCGTTTTTATTGAGCGACTTCCTGTACTATTGACGAGGATCGCTCGCGGCTCGCGCACGAAATAGAGCAGACGCCGAAACAACAAATGCATGCCGCGAGCCGCGCAACCACCACATTGATTAACGTGGGCGCCGAATGGAAGCGCTCGGCGGCGCTTCGGGGCGCTTCGCGGCGCTTCGTGGCGCTTCCGCGTCCAGTGTGAACCGGGCGTTACGTCGCTCGGAAAAATGTGTCGCCTGAGCCTCCGCCCCCTCCGTGCCCATTGGCGGAGGGAGGGCTCATTGAAAAAAAAAAAAAAAATCGGTGTTCCTTCGGCGCGCCTGGGAAACTCTGAAATTATGAATAATTTAAGCTCGTTTTTGTCCCATTTGCCTGCATCAGCCCGTCATGATATTGTTAAATTAATTGAGAGCCACCCACTATTGTTTTCTGACCACCCCCGCCGTACGTCAGTTTTGCACCATGACATAAAGTAGAGGGACATGCCACAAGTAAGCAGCACGCACACAGAGTCAATATTGGGAAGTTCAGAAAGAAGCTTTGGCTCTCCTTCTGACAGTGCCCAGCTTGATGTTTGGGGTCAGGTTTTTACAGACCATAATGCCCTCAAAGATGTGGTGGTCTTTGCACCTGCAAGCCTTCAATCTCCAGATTTGCCACAGGAAGGGGGGTTGATAATGTGTTGGCAAGTGCATTATCACGTGTACATGTGGACTAGCTGCGGAATTCTTATTTCGGGGGAAGTGAGGTTTTTCTTGTTTAGTTTTATTTGTAGGTATGTTAATAGGGTTTAGTTCTTAAGGGAGGGGGTGTTATGACCCACAGGAGACCCCCAGACTTCCCTGGACCCAGTCACCTCCTCCAGCTCCTCCAGTGGGACCCCAAGGCTTCCCAGTCCAGCCCAGAGACCAGGTCAGCACCACTCTGACTCCCTGAGTCCCTGCTGCTCAGGTGAGGCTTCAAAGATCTGGCTGCACCTGATTGGACGGTTGTGGAGGATCTCCTTGGTCTTCTTGGTCTTCTTGGTCTCCAGCTGTTTGACCTCATGCTCTCTGTTGACCTCCTCACTCAGTCCCTCAGTGATGTAGAGCTCAGTGTAGATGCTGTTGAGGAGAGTTTGACTTCCTGCTTCTTCACCTTCAGTCACACGTTCATATCTCCTCTCCAGACTGATCTTCTGCTGCTGTAGAAGCTCCTGCAGACTACCAACCTCTGGAGCTGAGAGAAGGTTGGAGAAGAAAACATCAGTGTGACAGTGTGAGCATCATTTTCTGTCCACGACTTGAAGCTGAAAGCATCCAAACTCCATTTTTCAGCTGATGTGGTGAAGCTGCTGTTGTCTGACTGTTTGCTCTAAATGTCCTCCAGTGGATCTTCTCACTGGAGGTCCTGACCACGGTTATAATAGTTAACGAAAACGAACAAAATAACGAAAACTTCAATTGAAAAAAACAATTGTCACGTTGCCAGGGGTTAGGATTTTGGTACCTGCCTCGTTGGGCTTCGAAGCGAGCAGAGCTGAGACCATAAGGGTGACGTAGCAACGTTCAGGACACTGATTGGCCAAAGGCAGTCTTTCACGAAAGACCAAAACCGCCATTTTTAAATGCCTCGCGTGTGGATTTTTACATTAACACGTATTAAAAACTGAAAAGCTTATGAAACTGTACCATGGGTGAACAAAGAACTACAGACCTTTCTGTTCTCTGTGGCCGAAGAAAAAGCACAATGCAGACAGTTGTGCAGAAAGTTTAGTGTTAGCTAAAATATCGGGCACACAGACGTACTTATTATGTATACATTTCTTTCCATTGTAACAGGTCACTACAAGATCTGCAATCCATTACCTAGAATTGGTTTTCCTTAAACTGATGTACAGGATTACTAATCTGACTTTGATGGGCAAATTTGACAACAGAATACAATTATGAAGCACTAAAACACAGGACCACAAAACAATTAAATGCATGATGAAATAATGATATGCTTTGTTAAATGAAATAAAATGGCATTTTCAACTAAGTAATAAAATAGTCGGTGGTGCAGTGGTTAGCGCTGCCGCCTCACAGCAAGAAGGTCGTGGGTTCGATTCCGGGGCCTGGACCTGGGACCTTTCTGTGTGGAGTTTGCATGTTCTCCCTGTGTCTGCGTGGGTTCTCTCCGGGTTCTCCGGCTTCCTCCCACACTCCAAAAACATGCACGTGAGGTCAATTGAACGTTCTAAATTGTCCGTAGGTGTGCATGTGAGTGTGAATGGTTGTTTGTCTCTATGTGGCCCTGCGATGAACTGGTGACTTGTCCAGGGTGTCACCCTGCCTTCGCCCTAAGACAGGTGGGATAGTCGTTTATGTAATTATTATTTTTTGCTCCATAGCTTTCATGATTCAGCATTACATGTTAAGCGTGATGAATTGCATGAAAAGAGAGAGCACTCGCTGATAAATTAACATGGTGTGCTGTTTAATTCCATGAGGACGACAAAATATTTGCAAATTTGTGTTAGCTACACACATCGACAGGTGCAAGAGAAAGGGAGGAACTTTCAAGATCGTTGAGTTTTTATTTTTTTTAGTTCTGATGAAATAAATAGACCAATCATTTCATTACTTTGTCTGCTTTCCAAAGAGAGTTGCTTCAAAGAATTATCATTTATTATTCAGTGGCACATTGCTCACTTGTTTAATACACAAATAATAGTATATTATTATAATAATACTATTTTAATAATAATAATAATAATAATAATAATAATAATAATAATAATAATAACAATAATCATCATCATCATCATCATTATTATTTCTAAAATTTCCAAACAACAATCGTCAGTTGTTCCGTAAAAAATACATTGATTTCCATGTTGAATTTTGTACGGTTCGTGAGCTCGCACGTCTGTCAGTGACGGTCTCCACACTGACACAACTGCGCATGCTCTATTATCCCATCAATGCGGAAGTCAAAAAGTTTTTGGGAGCCATGCGCTGGGTGAGCAACTTCATTGAAAGGAATGGGACGCCATCTTCGACTCTGGGGGCTTGCCGCACTGTCACGCAGGTTGTGACGTTGCGGGCCGGCGACGCACAGGTATGATGTCAATGATTGACAGCTACCATTCGTTCCCGTTAGCGAGAGGATTAAAAACAAACAGACACCATAATGGCATCAAAAAGGAGTTATCCCAGCGGTGCGGAAAAACGGAAGGAAAAGAAAACCGATCAAGAAAAACTTGCAAAGGGGAAATGTAAGTTATTTGTTTGTGATGTGGGCTGGAGAGGTGGAGGGGAAACGCTGTTGTCCCCCCCAAGTTTGTTTATTTGTCCTGCTAGCCAGCCAGCTAGCTAGCGTCGGATAAATGTTAGCTAGCTGGCTAATATTTGTTCGTCATGAATCAGCGTTTTTGTTTGTTTTATGAAAGTTGACCATATCCTGCCATGTTGGCCTATCCTGCCATGGGAATGAGTGATTGACTCCACACCCGTTTATTCACATTCTAACAGGGAGGGAGGAAGGGAGGGCATGTTGTAGTTGTTGTTGTAGTCAGTCCCCTGTTATTGTTCAGTGGAAGTTGTCTCTCACATATTTGACTCTTAATGTTATTTTAGCCTTAATTTAGGATGAATTTACTAAGCTTAGTTTGTATTTTGTAGGCCCTTAATTAGAAATGTGCTACTGTTTTAGAATTCAAAGAAATATTTTATGGAAATACTTTATTTGGCATGGTGTTGACTATTTTAGACTGTTGTGGCAGTGGGTCATTTATCTTAGTTTTATTACTTTAACTAGTACAGTGTGTAAAGTAATGCCAAAAACTCTTAAAAATGACAGTTTTGTAATTGGGTAAAAGCTTTAAAGGGACACTGCAACCATAATGTTTAATTTAAAAACAAATGAATTTTTAATTTTCCTATATTACTGCAACATCACTGTAATAATAAAATAGGAAAATGTGCTTCTGATCTGTTTTGCTTGATGATCTAATGAGCTTTGTCTCTGCAGGAGCAATTCTAAAATATGTTGGCGCTCCAGACATTGAGCCAGAGGGATCTCCCGAACATCCTGACCAGGAAGCTCCAGGACCAACACGTTCCTCAGAACCTCCTTCTGTCCAGGTGAATAATGTGTGTTATTCTTAGTAGCTAAGCTGATAAGTGTGGGACGAAACTAAGGCAATTAAGCATTATTTTGATTGTTGGTTTGCTTTTTAGTGTTGCACTTGTTGGTTTGTTGGATTTTCTTATTTAAAGTAAGCATTTTTTTTTTTTTAATGAATCTGTTGTATTTATTGACAAATAGAGGATTATTTTCCTAGTATTATAGTGTTTGTTTGTTTTTAAATCAGTTTAACTTGCTTGAGTTGCTCAACTGAAGATGTTTAATTTTACCTGTAGCCTGTTTTGCTTACGAGGTGTAATAGATTGTGGAATCTTAGTAGACCTGAGTAGACGCACGCTGCTGAGAGTGGCAGCGATCAGCTCCGATGACCATGGTGCTTGTAAATAAGGCAAATGCGCCATCTAGTGGGATGCAGCATGTTTATTCGTGTTGGAGCAATGACAAGTACTACTAACAAAACAAAAGATGCACAGGGTAAAAAAAATAATCATAAACTCAAGCCCAACAAAGATAACAGATAGGCATAACTGTAACATGACATAGTAATTATTACTAGTACTACCAAAATTTCTCTATTTTACTTTTCAACTCCAACTTGAACTATTCATCCCCTTTTTTCAGCAGCCATTAAGACAAAAGGATGACACTTATGCATTGCATCAAACTGTGATGCACAAAATAAATTAAATTAAATCAAAACAATAAATAAAGTGTGCATTAAACAGGGGGCAGTGCAATACAGAACAGGACTCAACTGATATAGTGCAGTTAGGCAGTATAGCCTATAACAGCTGTTCAGCATCCATAGTAATCCACAGTCAGTGTCATAATCATCCAGTCAGTGTCATATTCATCCATAGTCAGTATAATATATATGATATCGCGCAGACCCTCGTCCTCCACCACATTAATTGGCCTGCAAGCCGTAGCCACACCCATTTAGCCCCCGCTGTTGAAAGTTGGCGTGTGGTGGACGCGGCCAGTGGTCTCCGTGCCACACCATCCAACGTGGTTTGCTTTACCTCAGAAGGGGGCGGAGGGCTCTCCGCGTCAGCTGTATGCTTCGCAGACAAGTGAAACGTAAGACTGCTCGTACTCCGGTGGAAACTAAATACAGCTTTACAGTAAATGCATATCACTTTTTGTCCTGTCAAGTCTCAGTGTCTTTTTCTTTTTTTTGTTGTGCTTACAAGCCGCCTGCAAGCGTGTGACTGTGTGCTGTGAGTCAATTCATTTCCCGTTTCCACAATCTACAGAGCGGCCAAAGGTTCAAAAAGCACTTTAATTTATTAATTGAATTAATTAACTATGTGGCAGGTGGGTTTGCCCCCACCTTCGCGTCATCAATCACACCTGCACCGGAGTGCAATCTTTGCGTCCCTCAGTGCGTTTACATGGTACTAGAGAAATCTGAATTATTGCCTTAGTCCGATTATGATCGGAGTTTGAGAACTCCGATTGGAGTCGGAGAACTCCGATTGAGACACCCAGATAATGCGATTGGAATTCGAATTTCTCGGCCATGTATACGCCTTAGTCGGACTATTAACTGGACAACCTAAGTGCGCACGCGCCACCGCACAACTACGTCGTCTAACAAAACAGACGGCGCGAAACAACCAGCAAACGCGAATAAGAATGTTGACATTTGGAGAGAGGATGAGACCGGGGCAATGCTTTCTCTTCTAAAAGAGATGGACATATTAAAATAACACACAACAGAGACCTTTTTTAAAAGGGTAGCGCAGCAAATGCAGGGCTCCGGCTTTGCGCTGCCCTGAACAAATACGTATTCCTTCGTATTTATATTTCTACCTTTTCGTTCACATTTTTTGTAAGTTAGAAGAATTTCAACTTTGTAAATAAAAGCACAGCAAAGAGATGTTTTTCTGATTTGTTTTTATTTCGATAATTTCGCTGTTATTCTGCTGGAAACGGCGTGCAGCGGCACGAGCTTCCTCCACGGTCCCCAAATTTTCCTTTATACCCACCTTTATACCCACCATCTGAATTGTCTCCACCTCCGCCAGACCCTCCCCCTAGCCACATCTAGTCTTTTTTTGATAGGCTGCCCTCGCTATTAACCTCCCTCTCATCACAGCTGTAATTGTCTCCCACAGTATGGTAGTGTCTACTGGACTATCTATGTTCTCCTCCATAGAGCATTTAATCTCTTTCTTAACCTCCTCCAGTGTTTTTGGATTATTTAGCATACCCACATTTCATTTCCAAAGTGTGTTTTTCTTCCTCTTATTTAGACAAATAATAAGGTAATTAATACTGTGTCAGTACAAGTCAGTCGTTCCTATTTTACATTCCTCTATTCTGTATCTGTCTGTAATGTTAATAAAAAAAATAGTCCTCTGTAATGGGTGGAGGTCCCTCCAAACATCAAACATCCCGACTTCGGCTAGAGAGACGTTGACAAGTTTCGACAGGCGGGCCTGACTTCTGTTGCCATTAGTTGTGTCGAGTTTAGCTTTTAAATCATGTTGATTTAGCTCTTGCTGAGAGAGATGTGTTTCCTGTAGATCAGGCATGGCCAAACTACGGCGTGTCTCTGTCTGGCCCGCGTGAAGGCAGTCAAAAATCTAACCTAACTTAGAAATGACACTTGAACCTGCAATGAGGATTTTAGTTGTTCTAAATGAGTCCAACCTTAGAAAAAAAGGAGCGACCCGGACTTCCCACAGTCACTTTTCTATTAACATGGGAATTCAATTTTAATAATTTGTCAACTAAAAACACCGGTCATACTAGAACATCCCTACCAGCTTTCTTCCCTTTATTCTCTGAATTTAATCAAAGAATCTTTGAAACTCTTGTAGCTTTTCTCTGGCTCGTGTCGCTGCTGATGCGTAGCCCCTCCAGGATCCCTCCTTGCACTGCCACTCCGTCGTAGTGCGGGGCACCGAGTGCCGCAGGCCCCTCCGCACCCGTCGCCACCGCCGTCTTTTCCGCCAGGCCGCGTCTCGCCAATTCCTCCTTTACCTCCTCTGCGCTGTTGTAGGTTCGAGTTCCCATATCCCAGTGGGTCCTCATCTTGGTGAATGGCGTCTGGAAGCGGATGCCCTTCTCCTTCAGGATTCTTTTAGCAGTGTTGTACTCCTTTCTCTTTTGGACCATCTCTGTCGCGTAATCGTGATGGAATGACGGTACTTTCTTCCCCAGTTCTATTTTCTTTCTCCATAGCTCTCTCAGGACCCTCTCTTTGGTAGTAAATTCCAGAAAGTTAACAATGATGGGTCTCGGTTGGGCACCGTCCGCTGGCTTCTGTGCAAATGAGCGGTGTGCTCTCTGAATTTGGAAATTAAAATCTGCTGGCAGGTGCAGTTTGCTTTTCAGCAGGTCTTCCACAAACTTGGCCACAGATTCTCCCTCCTCTCCTTCAGTGACTCCATAGATACGTAGGTTGTTTCTCCTCGGCCTGGACTCCAGGTCAGTTAACTTGTCCTGAAGAGCTTTTTGTTCTCTCAGTGATATGACCAGAGCGTCATTAGCTTCCTGTGCCCAACGTTCTAGCTTTTCAATCCGTGACTCAGCCTCGTTGATCTTGCCGGTCTGGAGCTCCTGTTCGGTGACGACTTTCGCAAGTTGTTGATTTATTTCGTCTTTGCAGTCGTCCAAGTCTTTTTCCACGTCGTTCCTCAGTGTTTCTCCAAACGTGCGAAGGACTTCTTTTGATTCCGTTTTTAAATCCTGTATCTCCTTGCTAATAATTTCTATGTCTGAGCCCTTTTCCGCGTCGTTAGTCACGAGGAGTTCGTTTCACCATCTCCCTCTGTTTATGAGCTAGCTGGTAGTTCCGCCATATTGTCTGTTACCGTGTTTCTGTTTTGGTTGAATCAAGTTTTCCTTCCCATTCCAACGTTCCCCTGATCACTTTGTAGTTAATATGATATCTGACAATAGTTATTCAAGTTTTTGGGGAGTTTTTACCCTAGACGGTCGAGAGCCCTGGTGTCGCGCAGTCTACCGCTTTATGGCCAAACCAGAAGTCCCTTCGCTCTAGCCTTTTCAAGGGGGAGGTGGCTAGACTCGGCTCTTGTGGGACGAGAAGCAGAAGGCCTGTCCGATCAGGGGGGAAGATGAGATGACATTTTTGTGGGTCAACACAAACTCATCTGCGAGGACAGCAGCCTTGGACAATGACGACACTTTCTGTTCATTCAAGAACATTACCACCTTCTCTGGCAAAGAGTCTTTAAAATCTTCTAAAAGAACGAGCTCACGGAGTGACTCAGAGTCATTTTTGACATCATTAGCTGCACACCATTTATCAAAGAGGTTGCTTTTCTCCCATGCAAACTCGACAAAGGTTTGACCACTAGATTTTCTATGGTTCCTAAATTTTTGCCTGTAGGGCTCAGGAACAAGCTCATAAGCAGGAAAAATTGCTTCCTTCACAACATCATATTGCAGGCTGTCTTCTAAGAAAAGAGCAGACACCAACTCCTGTGCTTTTCCCACCCGCTTGCATTGGAGAAGGACAGGCCACATGTCTCTTGGCCAGTTGAGTGGCGAAGCTATTCGCTCCAAGGCACTGAAGTCTGAATCAACTTCTGCCTCACGAAATGCTGGCACCAGAAAAATGTTTTTACTGGGGCTGGGCAACGATTAAAAATTTTAATCGCAATTAATCGCATGATTTACCTGATCAATCACGATTAATCACGTTGTATACGCAAAAGCCAATAATGAATTTAAAAGAAGTCTTTCATACACTTTAATTTAAATGTTCTGCCATATAAACGAAAACACCATTACATTTATCGTGCAACACTTAACATCAGCACTTTACACAGAAACATTTTTAATGTAAATCTAAAGTTAAAAAAAATGCAAATACAAAATTAAAGCTTATTGCCAATGCCAGGGCATTACTGTTATCCTGTTCCTTATGAAAAATAAAAAAAATCTACCTCCAAAATCCTGAGCCACAATAATAACAGGCAATTTCTGAGGTAACAGCAGAAACATTTTTCTTTTATCAGGGAGCAGCATAACCAGTCTGCGTTCCCTTGCAAATGTCCCAGTTAGAAAGGGTGAGGCACAAAAACGTTCACTTTTGGGTTTTTCTTCACAGGGGACTAGAATGTAAAGTCCACATTTATACTGGAGTTCCTTTGGAGAATCTCACTCAACTCAGTGCAGTTTGTCAGTTCCTGGAACTTGACGGCCAGTTATTTTAAATGTACTGCCATATGAATTAAAGTGCCATAACATTTACTGTGCAAACACACTTTTAACATCAGCATTTTTGAACAATTAGCAGCTAAGAAAAAAAAAATAGTGTAAATTTAAACTCAACTTAAACAATGTTATCAAAGCAATGAGCAATCAGTCGAACCTAAATCATTGTCAGAACAAAAATCAGCATTGACCTGTAAATCAGTGTACGTTTCCGAATAATCCACATCAGAATATGAATCAGTGTATTTGTCAGCAGGGGAAGGGAAGTTAGAGGGGACAGCAAGCATTTCTTCATTGCAAGAAGCGTGTTGCATGTGTGTGTGTGCATCACTTCCCTGCAAAAACGCTGTAGGCCGGGGGTCCGTCTCGCCGTGTCACTGAGGTGCTTCATCATGGTGAGGGAGGCCTCCTGCAGAAGCCTCTCAGCGTGCACTGCATGACGTCGGACCTCCCTCAGACAGGCATCTTCAATCCCCACGCAGCAGCTTCTGTTAACTGTTTTGGTGATCTGGGGGAGCAGCCCTTGTCTGAAAGCAGTAATGAGGCTGGCCGTTTGGTTGACGTCAGTCCTGATGAACGTGGCAACGCTGCGGCGTCGGTGCTGGAGTGCGCAGGGTTGTACGGTGGTAGCGTTGGATGAGGGCAGGCGGGAGGAGGGAAGACAGGCATGTCCAGGAGAGGGTCCCTCGGGCCTGTAAGAGAAGGATACAGACGATTTGGTGCATTTGAATGCTCGTGTGTGAGCGGCTCCTTTTCTCCCTCCTCTGGGGAGTGTGTGTGAGTGTGTGCACCCTCTGCCGTTATCTCTGTCACCCCTGTGCTCAAGTGCACAGCGCTGTTCACACGTTTTTCCACTTGTTTCCTGTCCCTGACCTCTGCTTCAGTTTTCCAAAATGAAAAACACCTTTCATGATCTTTGATAATCTGAATTGCATATTTCTTTGTTTTTTGTTTTTTGTAACCTCTCCCTCTGCTATCTTCAATTTATCCCGGAGGTTTCTCAATTCCTCCAAACTCAGTGATCCCCCTGCTGGGAAATCATACTTTTCAACCCAAATTTCCAACATGTCAAGACAATCTGGACCATATTTCTTTCTCATGTCGTCCACAATTGGTCCCCGCTGGGGAACAGCAGCAGCCACTTTGCTCTGGTTCTTCCCCATGTCTAGCTAGACTTAGCCCTCCCAACTTTTCACTAAGTTTTCACAAAATTTCAAGTCGGAAAGTTACACAGGCGTCCCCGTGCACCCCTTTTTCTTACTAAGGCGCAAAAAGGTAGAGAAAAAACTCACCCCTCTGGTAGTTACCCACCAAAGGCGTCCGGCTCACTTGTGGAGCGGGAATTCAGTGTTGATTCAGAATCAACACCTACCTGACAGGCACGGTTAACGTATGCGCTCCGTCCTGCCCCGGGACCGTTCGTAGACGACAAGGAAAACAACCCACTGGTCACTGATATGTCTGAGACAAGAACAATTACTTCTCACCCGATCTCTGAATCAGCACTTCCCTTCCAGGTTCGCTTGGATAGACGTGAAGCCGATCAGATCCACTCTTAGACGCCGATCCTCTCATCTCTGAATGTTTGGTTCGAGGTAGAGGGGGAACGAGGAGTTTCCTCCGTTCCTGGTCCCGGGCCCTCGACGTCCCAGAGTTCCACTGATGGGTCTTCAGCTATCCTGTTCGTGACGCCAAATTGTTGTGGAAAAGAGCAAAGATGCCGATGCAGGAATACTGGGATAATAAGTAATTTAATGAACAAACAATAAAAAGGGGATCGGAGCTCCAAGGCACAAAACACAGTAAAATGGGAGTGCGAGTGCGAGGAGGAAAGGAGGAAGAAGGTCTCTTATACACTGGACTGGGAGGGGAAGAGATAAGGAAGGGAAGAAGAGGAAAACAAAGCACAGAGAATCAGCACAAGCTGACACATTTACAGCCTCCTCTGGTGGACCACGAGGAGAATGTCTCGAGAAGGTTATACTATGAAACGAACAGATTACACGTGCTACTAGTGATCATATGACACAGAATACAACATAATAAAGAATAACCCAAGAATACATATTTCCCATTACATTCCCCCCTTTTGATCATTCTTGATCACAGGACACAAGAGTGAAAACATCCACACAGACATCAATTCATGTCCACCATTGGCTTTAGACACAAACATCATAACTTTGACTGTTACACTTCCCGTGATCACAAAGGCAAGAATCTGCAAGGCACATGGTAATACGAACTTACAGTTGTACTAAAAATAACTCTCTAAACATTAACCTATAGGCTATTGTTATGTATGCTAAAAACCACTACTAAAACTCTGACATTGCGTCTGTGCAGTATTTTACACAGAGTCAATGTCCGATTGAAAAATTAAAGCTGTAAGCAGCGTTTGCGGGACTGAGCCCACCTGGCCACTGCCTGCTGTGACGTCCGCCACCTGGCCACGAGCCCCCGACACCCGCCAACGCTTCCCAACGGCTGCCGATTCCGCCCGAAACCCGCCGATGCCCCATTACTGACGCCGACGCCTGCTGATGACACATCAAGCACTGACTTCACATTACTGACTTGACATTTAGAAACATTTGATTTCTAAATGTGATTGATTACTGTATCATTTTGGAGATAATAAGCCTTAACGTTGGCTTTTTGTTTTGTTTTGCGACAGCTCCAATATTCCATTTTTACTGTACAATAACATCAAATTGCTCCATAAGCTCTGTCAATGGTTGGTACAGTTGACCTCAGGACAACCTTGAATATATCTTCAATCATTATAAGGCATATTTAATGTACCATTTTGGAGATATTAAGCCTCAAAGTTGTTGTTTTCCTTTTTTTTTTTTTAGCTTTTCAAACAGGCAAAAAGGGCCCAGTACTCAATTTTTTACTGTACAGTAACATTGCTTTGCTCCATAATTTCTGTCAGTGGTTGGTACAGTTGACCTAAGGAACACCCTGACTATATCCTCAGTCATTATCAAGCATATGTACAGTATCATTTTGGAGATATTAAGCCTTTTTGCGACAGCCCCAATATTCCATTTTTACTGTACAATAATATCAAATTGCTCCATAAGCTCTGGCAATGGTTGGTACAGTTGACCTTAGGACAACCTTGAATATATCTTCTCTTAATATTCTTGAATATTCTCACTTAATGTACCAGCTCCTTCCTGTAGATATGATATGTACAGTTAGTTATGCTTTGTTTGAAGCAAGTGTTATATTATATATGTACCGGTACTTCTTGTTAATTTGAAATGAATACTAACAAACATAATGTCAAAACAAAAACTGAACAAGTCAAACAGGAGCAGATCATAAAACAAGGAGGCTTTGTACTAAAATATGAATAAAATATAAACAGGGAGTTGTCTAATGTCGTCAAGGAAGCCAACATTACGTTACCTGATGATCAGCATGTTGAGTCAGAAAATCCTCAGGCTCCTACTGCGACATTTCATTTGGGGCGACGGTTGTGACTTCACTGCTGGTCCCGTGAGAAACTCAAATCGGTCCCTCACGTTTGTGTTGCGTGGCATGGGTTAGGACATTGAGAGGCATTATAGTGTGGTTGTGTGCACCAAATCGGACTCGGCTTCTAGCTCGATAGCCGCGCATAATTTATGCAAACGCAATGCTCTGTTAATGTGAACTCACGGAGTCCGACTCCGTGCACATGCTCATCTCGACTCGATGGATTTATGAGCTTGATGACAAGTGTCACAAGTGTATATTTTGTATTGGATTGATGTACTGCAATTCTAGTCATGTGAACAAGCAATTAGCATTCCTAGTTATATGTGGCATGATGAAATACTGTACTACCAAGTTTGTATTGCAGTATCTTCAGTTTATGGGGTAGAGGGTGCTCAAATTGGATTGATTGAAGATGTAGTTTAGGTACAATTTGCTTGTTTTTATCAAAATTTAAGTTGATTGCAGTTCAAGGTGGCACAATCCTATCAGATGTTGTCATTTTGTCACGAAGAACACTGGTATTTGATGATTATTACCATAAGTACCACCATGTTGCAGGCATTGTGGTTACAAGTTTCACTCCAATTTTGATTGTTGTCTGTATGACTAGCAATGCGTTGAGCTGTCTAGGGTTATCATTCAGATAAGGTGTCACAACTTTTAATTGCATGGGAACTTTGGGATCCATGGCAGATGGGCATTGTAAAAAAACGGATCTTGAGTCGGAAGGCTAGCTTGTCCTAATTGTGACCTTAATATGATGATTTTTTTTTCCCTGCCAGATTCAGGAGAAATTAAATGGACATCCAAACCGGGGCCAATAATGGATGAGCTGGATGATGTCACAGTATCAATTTTAAATGGTATGTCATGTGTAGGTATGAAAAAATTTCCATTACTGTGATTTGTCCGCTAAGTAATTAAAATAACTGTATGCTGACACTGATTTCAAAAAGAAGTATTTTACAAATTTGAGACAAAATGTCTAAACTGAATTGCATTTACAATTAATTCTGATAACAGAAATTGGCACAAAACAAACTTGGTTTGACTTGTCAAGTTGAATTAAATTCCTCAGTTAAAAAATGTAGGTTTGTTAATGATTGGACTGTCTTTATAGCTGCCAACATCGATGAAGTCTTGCTCCACACCCTCAGTCGTGATGATTTGAGAGACCTTTTTCCTGGACCAGAACACTTTCTCAGGAGGAAACGGATTTGGGCCCTTATTAGTGTAGATGTGATTGGTTACCTACTTTGCTCTGAAAACATCGAGCATAACACTTTTTTTTTCTTTTTTCCTAATTGTGTCTATTGTTTCTCTCTTGTTCATAATGTTTTGGATCTGGTTTCCTCTCGGCTGAGAATTCCACCGTACCAGACAAGGCTGCCCCGAATGAAACCAGGAACTGTGTCTTCACCAGGAGGAACATCTCCAATCTGTCCTCAGACATCCACTCCTTTGGTGAAAAGCAGCCCCAAGAGGACCCTACAGCTTCCTGCTCCTCCACAATATGTTGTCTATACTAGACATGGGCAAACCCCGGCCCGCGGGCCACATCCGGCCCGCTGCGTGTCTCTGTCCGGCCCGCATGAAGCCAGTCATAACCCCCCAACACCGCACCCCCCAACGAAACTTTGTCGGCACGTAACTTTGCCGAGTTAGTGTAGCGCGATAGCGATAGCGTGCTTCCCCCCCCGTCAACGAGGTGTATGTACAGAATTAGTCCGGGTGCAGAATCGTTCCGGAAGTGACTGCCGATACGGCAACTCCATTGGGACATACCTCTACATCGCGTTCGAACGTTATATATGGATAGATCGCGGTACGTTTATAGAGTTGCCGTATGTGACGTAATTGGCAGTCGCCTCTGTCCAGTGGGCGAATGCCAACAACGTCACATACGGCAACTCTATTAGGACAAACTACATCGATTTATTAAGGTTATCTTTTTTTTTCTGTCAATCCCTGCCGTATTTACAGTACTTTGTTTGTATTATGTTGTATACACGAAATTCTCTCTCTCTCTCTCTCTCTCTCTCTCTCTCTCTCTCTCTTCACACATATATATATATATATATATATATATATATATATATATATATATATATATATATATATATATATATACATATATATATATGTATATATATATATACGAATGTATGTATTCAACACACACTATATATCTATCTATCTATCTATATATCTATCTATCTATCACCCGTGAAATAGCGTTTTGACCGTGATCTATCCATATATCACGTTCGACCGCGATGTAGAGGTATGTCCCAATGGAGTTGCCGTATCGGGCAGTCACTACGCCCAGAACGATTCTGCACCCGGACTAATTCTGTACCTACCTACAACCCCCCCTTCCGTGGCCCGCCGACTCGATGCAGGTCTGTCATGTGGCCCGTTGCTAAAAAAGTTTGCCCACCCTCTATACAGACAGTGAGTTGGAGCAAGCTCGTAAGCACTACTTCCAGATGGCCCACCCTGCCAGTGAGGGGAAATGTGTCATGTTCAAAGAGCTGAGATGCAGGCTGGTGAGAAACACTGTCACCAGCATGATTTCTATCTTGAGAGCCAGTCAGCAAGAGAGGGGGTCCGGTACCCTTCTAAGCATGAAGTCACTGCAATGGCTAAAAGACTAGTGGAGTATTATCACATGCTGAAGGATTAAGACAAAACAATGAAACATGTAAGTGATTATATTATTTTGCGCACTTAGATTTTGAAGCGTGTGGTTATTTTTGGCTGATACTTTTTTTATCTGTGCATGTTCACTTTCCATCTTTATTTGTTCTTTCAATGAGTGAAATTTTATTCACCACAGGCGAGCACTTACAAGAATCTTCACAAGAGATTCACCAGAGAGGGGCCACAAGAAGAAAAGGCATCGCATTGACTTCTCAGCAAGTGACCAAGAAGAAGATCATGATGCAGACTCAATTGGTGGATCAACAATTATTTTGTGTCACACACCAGGGCGCAGTTCTGATAATGGCCACACTTCACGTAAGTAGAAACATGTCCATTTTAATAATAATGATAATGTATGAAAGCCAGGCAATGTTTTAGGCAATGTTTAGTTTTGGATATCATGATATATCACAGGCATTTTTACATTTGAATTGTCATTTGATATATTTTGATGCTCCAAACAATTTCATCCATTTGACTGATTTACTGATTTGTCTCCTCCATTTCATCAGCCAAAGATGGTCTGACAGCACAGGCCAGACATTATCAGACCCTGCAGGAGCTGTACAAGAAACCAAAACCCAACCAAGATGCTGTCTCCCAAATTCTTGACCTGCAGTTTCAAGCAAGAAGATCCTTCATTGATAGTGATGTTCTGAAAGAACAGGACAAGGCCAACAAAGATCCTGGATGCATATCCATGTGTCAAGGATCTTTATCGTGTAAGTGATTAACTTGTTTTGGTTTATGATGAAAAGCAAGCATTTTTGCAGATTTTAACATTGACTTGCATTATAGGCGATGAATGAGCTGCGGCGCATTCTGGATAAGGGCAACAGAAAATTCATTGATGAACTAAAAAAAGAGATGGGATGTAGGTGGGTCATTTTGCTGTGTCTCTAATTGACTGTGTAGCTGTTTCCTTGGACATAGGATGGTTTATGTTGCGCTGAATGAATAGATGCTGAAAAAATAAGATTTTTTGGTGATCAACACAAACCTAATAAGACTCATTTTTAGGAAGACTAACTTTGAACTCAAAGTTGATTTGTTCTATTCCAGTGGAATATTCCATCGCGCTGCTCAGGGCACTCCCCACACTCTTTCCTTCACCAAGTCCACCACCGAAGAAGCTGGGACATGCCAGTGAGGCACTGCTTCATGTCATTCAGGTGAAAGTTTGTTCGCATTTTCTCACATTCAACACTTCATAGTTCCATGCATGGATGTGGCGTTTCCTTCTTCTTTTTCTTTAGCCAACAGAAGATCCCACAATGTACTCGCAGAAGAGGTCTTTCTGCACTTCTGTGTTGCTGTTTGATGGGACCCGCTGTCTCATCTGTCTTGGAGCCACTCCCGCCACCACGCTTGCCAAGGAAGACTTGAGTGACGGTCTGCTTCATCTGATGGGTTACTACTATGCCCTGCACCTCACATATCCAAAAGTGTGTGGCAACCCTTCTCTCTGTCATTCAGACAGAAGTGCTACAGGACACTATCCATGAGTGAGACACCACAGCCTCATACAAAAAAGACCATGGCAGAATGGAAAGATTTTATTGGGGAGTAGAGCTGTGTACTAGGCATAGGTAGTGATACACTCCCCTGGTAGTTGTAACTTGAGGGTGGGTGGGAGTCTGTTGGAACAAACATGTTATCAGTGGTGATAGGAACACAACACTATATGCTGTCCCCATACTGTTTTTTTTTTTGTGTGTAACTGAGTGTCAGGGAATCTGAATCAATATTCAATAATGATGACGGTGAATATTGTAACAATTGTTACTTGCGTTCTAGAAATGATTGCTTGAGGTTGTTTTAAGATGCAATGCCTTAGTGACGTTTTTATTACAAGGCAGTGAAGGCACTGTCAGCAATTTAAGTGAATAAATAGTTGTTGACAATATTAATTCTGTTTGCTGAATTATTTTTTTTTTGGGGGGGAATGGGCGTATGGGGGGTGGATGCTTTGTCTCATTTTGAGAAAAAAAAAGCTAATATTGTGAACACTTAAATTAAGAAGAATTGCACTGTTAGTAGGTCTGGTTTTAAGATCTTTTCATTCAAATTAAGAAAGAAGCAAACGTGAAAAAAGAATTGAGAAGCTAGTATCAAGTTTATTTGACTTAGTACAGTCCTTGGAATGAGTGCTTTACTGTTTATTTCAAGAGTTTTTCCATTCTTCAAATGCCTAGATATATCGTCTTATTTTAAGAAATCTTACCAAGTCTAAATATCTTACTGCATTGGCAGATAATTTGACTTGTTTCTAGCCTGTTCTTTCTCAAATTAAGTGTTTATTTCTTAGATATATTTTGCAGTGTGTGGACACCGAGGGGAGCTCTAGAATTGGCTCATTCAACCGACCAACGAGCCAATCAGCAGCGGCGTCACAGGCCCTCCTCCTTCTTTGTTCTCTCTCTCACTTTGACTTCGGCACTGGACAGCCAGGTTTGTGGAGGGAAGGTTGGAACAAGGTAAGGACGGGGTACCCCATACATTCATGTACGTAGAGTCACTAAGTCTTAAACTCACCAGGTTTGTATCGCTTATCGATAACCCTAATGCCATACAAGTCTATGAGGGTCAAAGGTCAACTTTGTCCTAGGGACATGGGGCCACTTTCAGGTTCATCAGGATCCTCCTGGACACACCCACACCAAATTTGGGGCTTCTAGCCCATGAGGAACCCCGAAACCCTCACTCTAATTCCAGCCTTATCGCTAACCCTAATGCCATACAAGTCTATGAGGGTCAAAAGTCAACTTTGTCCTAGAGACATGGGGCCACTTCCTTTTTCATCAGGAGCCCCCAAGAAGCGCACACGCCAAATTTGGGGCTTCTAGTTCTTGAGGAACCCCAAAACCCTAACCCTAATTTCAGCTAACCCTAGTTTCAGCCTTATCGTTAACCCTAATTCAATGCAAGTCTATGGAGGTCAAAGGTCAAATTTGTCCTAGAGACATGGGGCCACTTTCAGGTTCATCAGGATCCTCCTGGACACACCCATGCCAAATTTGGGGCTTCTAGCCCATGAGGAACCCCAAAACCCTCACTCTAATTCCAGCCTTATCGCTAAACCCTAATGCAGTGCAAGTCTATGAAGGTCAAAGCTCAACTTTGTCCGAGAGACATCAAGTGTTTTTTTCATGAATCATTCATCAATGTTAAGAGTTTGCTTCGTGGAGAATTCACAATAAAAATACATTGACACTGTCAAGATGGACTCAAGCACTATTATTGAACTATCCTGTATTTTTAGAGTGATGTGAAGCTTTTGACAAGCGCTGCGCAAAGGAGGCCCATTTGTTTGTTTGTTTTTTCAGGGGGCCCAAAATTCCTGGCGGCGCCCCTGAGCGGGCATCTGCAGCACTAAGGCAGTGGAGCTGCCGGCCACGAGAGAAGAATTAACCAGTCCATTGAAACCATTTGTTTGGTCTAGTTAGTGGCAACAGTCCTTTGAGGATCTTAAGTGCCTTCTCAGCTGTAACCCTGTCGTGTCTGCTCCAAATTTTTCCTCATTGGCTAGAAGCCCCAAATCTAGCGTGGGCGCTTCTTGGGGGCTCCTGATGAAAAAGCAAGTGGCCCCATGTCTCTAGGACAAAGTTGAAAATTCACCCCATAGACTTGCATTGAATTAGGGTTAACAATAAGGCTGAAACTAGGGTTAGGGTTAGGGTTAGGGTTAGCTGAAATTAGGGTTAGGGTTTCGGGGTTCCTCAAGGACTAGAAGCCCCAAATTTGGCGTGGGTGCTTCTTGGGGGCTCCTGATGAAAAAGCAAGTGGCCCCATGTCTCTAGGACAAAGTTGAAAATTCACCCCATAGACTTGCATTGAATTAGGGTCAACAATAAGGCTGAAACTAGGGTTAGGGTTAGGGTTAGGGTTAGCTGAATTTAGGGTTAGGGTTTCGGGGTTCCTCAAGGACTAGAAGCCCCAAATTTGGCGTGGGTGCTTCTTGGGGGCTCCTGATGAAAAAGCAAGTGGCCCCATATCTGTAGGACAAAGCTGAAATTTCACCCCATAGACTTGTATGGCATTAGGGTTAGGGTCCAAGAGTACACATACACATTTTCTTTTGCTTTATTGATTTAAGCTCATCGTCTCCAGCTGCAAAGGTACAGAAACCTTTCTGTAAACTTGTGTTATCATTGTCCTTCATTGAAAATGACACAATCTTTCATTTCTTTGTTCAGATGCCGAACACCAAGGCATTCCGTCGCTCTCTGGCCATGAAACGACGCCTGAAGCAAAAACGGGATTGGACACCTTTTCCACCTCGGAAGGACTTTGAACATTGTGAGTACTTCCACGTTCATGATTTCATGTTCTGCCTGTGTTGTTATGTTGTATTCCAAATAAATCTTACAAAAACATATTTAGATTTTTCTTTTTTGTCAATTTACACAGGGCGTGGTACTGGTCAGCAACCTGGGTGCGAAGATGGCCCGTTTTGCTACTGACTGACAAAACAGTGCAAGTTCGTTCTTAAGGCCCAGCAACCAGCAACCAGCAACCATCCTAAATTTCCCCGTCGTGGGACGAATAAAGGTTTATCTGTTTATCTTATCAGACAAGAAGGTATGGGTCGTGATTTTGTCAAGCCACGAGTTTCTTTATGTTTTTGTTCTGGTGGTGGGAGACTCACATCTCTGTCCACTTGTGGATGGTTTTGTGTTCTCGCCCCGGGCAACAACCTTGAACACGGGCTTGTAACAGACTCCGCCCAGGATTTTGCTGCGCTACTGGCAACTGTGTTGGACCGCTGGCCCGAGGTTTGTTTATCTGCTGTGACAAACAAATTTGAACACATGAATGTCATCGCCACTTTGTTTTATCAATATCAAGTAATTCCATGATCCATAGTTCAATAACAAGAATATTCATGAATTTATTTTGCATTTTTATGGTTGTTTTGGGGTTTTTTTTTTATACAACTATTTTGTAGGTGTTTGTGCTTGACTTTCCACCTCGCCTGACTGTCAAGCCAGAACTACAAACAGCGCTACGTCAAGTATAACATCGTGTTGCTGCACGCATGGGTGTGTAAAATACATATTTTTGTTGTATTTTTTTCTCTTCAGTGACACTGTGCTAACAGATATTTCTTAGAATTGTGTGATTACATAATTGATTATGTGACACTTCTTCCAGGTTTAACATTTGTGTATATGGCCGATCACCTCCCCCTTCGTCAGCTGTACATGGTGGTGTTATGATGGTGTAAGTTTTGCCTTCTTCAGCCTTACTTGCTCTTCATTTGATATGACAAATATGTGTTAACATGTTGTTTTCTGTTTAGGTGCACCTCAGGACTGATTTTGGTGGAGCGTCTGCATGCTGCATGCTCCATCAGCTCGCACCCCCTTCACCTAGGCCAGGGGTGTTGTGCCACAACCAATCATCGCCCAGGGTGTCTCCCAGAGTGGTTGTGACAGGTCCTGTCTACATGCCAGTGTATGGACCTGCTCCTGAATGGACTCTTGTTGGACAGGAGGTTGAGGTAACCTGTTCATCCCTCTTTTTTTTTCCCCCCAATCGTGTATTTGTCAAACTGTGCAACTTTTTATTTTAAAAATGAACACTTATCCTAAGTTGACTCTGATTTCCTCTCCTCTTTTTTTTATAGACAGTACCAACAGCTGTTGAGACTGCATTTCACACAGACATCCCGTCCAATCCCGTGTGGTTCAGTGAGGCTGTGCTGCTGGACCACATGGAGACCGTCGTGGAGTCATGTGGCAGGGTTTCCCCAGCTGCCACGGTAACATTCACACAATTATTCATACACTTATCAACTAGGGGTGGGTGAAAAAAAAAATCAATTTTGCAATATATTGTTGTGCTTTCTGTCGCAATAAATAATCGATACACAGACGGCAAATATCAATATTTTTTTCCAAACACCACCTGTCCCGGGAAAGATAAAATCTCTCCCGGGACACAATTTGTCCCGTTTTTTGTGGAAAATGACAAAACCTCATTTAATTTCCGTCTGTGGTCTAGATAGGGTTGCCAACCCTCCCGTAAAATACGCGATTGTCCCATATTTGCAAATAAAAAAGCCTGTCCCGTAATGAACTGATGGGGGACGCACTTCACTTTGTCCCGTATATTTCGGGGACGCGGTTATTTATTTATTTATTTTGTCTGCATCATTTTTTATTGATTTTCAGAATCGGGGCAGTGAAAGGATTTTTTTCCCTCTCTCATCTTCCCGTCGGTTTGTATATCCGAAATCCCCAAGTTGCGATAAAACAAGTTGCTACTGACTTTACATTACCAGAAAGCACTGTCCTTGTTTACATGAAAGTTATTAATGTTCATGCACTTTAATATGTTTGCTTGTGCAGTGCACGTTTGTTTGTACATTATACAAAGTTTTGGAATAAATGCAAGATCACAGGCATTTTCCTTTTTATGGGTATTTTTTTCTTTTTCAGTCACATATCGTCTGCAAAATTTCGAAGATATTGTGTGTCGTGATGTTGTCATTATCGTGGGCCAAATATCGTCACAGTATCGAATCGTGGGTTAGCCGTATCGCCCCACCCCTATTATCAACACAAGATCACATATGTACAGTACATGTACAGTTTAATTAGTGTGTTACTTTGTTTATGAATTCATTTCTTTATGTTCTTCCAGATGTCCAGCCTGAGACGTCGATCAGCACGCGTTGCCTCAAAAACCAAAACAAACAAGTGACATGTTGGTATTTGGGATATGTGTATTTCATTGTGTGCATCTTTGTGATAGGACAATAAATGCAGTTCTTTAAACGTTACTTTGTGTCCTTGTATTTGCAGGTGTGGGAAACACGTTCACTGTCCACATGACTGAGTCTGCCTCCAGCAATGTCACAGCAGTGCAGCAGGTTTGTACTTATTCATTTCCACTTCATCACCTGTGTGTGTTTTCTAGGCTTTACACCGATCTTATCGGCTGTATCGGATCGGCCGATATTTGGCATTTTTTGAAACGTTCATGATCGGGCGTCATGTCATGAATCTCCGATCCGATCAATGACGTCATGGTCGTGTTGAAACTTTTTTAATCTGTCTCATTTCCTCCGAAGTAGTTTCACAGCATCGACATGTTTATTTGTTTATATCCGAGAGCTAATGATTCATGATTCAAAAACCTTCATTTTCGTCTTCGTGCCTCTTCCTGTTTTGAGTACTGTCGCTATGTGACGGACAATAAAGTTTCTTTGAATCTTCACGACAGCAACATCCATGGGCGACACAAACAAACGTGTCGGGGGTGTGGAAGTTTTTCAAAGTGAGAGAAACAGACATAGCACAAGCTAGCGGGGGAACTTTGGCAAAAAATTTCAACACCACAAATTTAATCAGGCGCTTGGAAAAGATACACACGGAGGAGCATGTCGAGTTCAAGAAACATGCGGAGAAAGAAAAAGAAAAGCAAACTCTGAAATGGATGCTAAAGCAAACAACTTTAGACGGTGCTCGTGAGAAGGCAAGGGGTGTACAGAAACAAGTATTTATTGCCCCTAACGTGATTGGATTGGTGATCGGTTTATTTAAACTCACTGATCGGTGATCGGCATAAAAATCGTGATCGTGTAAAGCCTAGTGTTTTCCTTTCTATGTTTATTGGCATAAAATCACATCTTTCTTATTTTAATCAGGTGGAGGCAACGCCACAGATGACCAGAGCTGTGCCCGTGGTTCCTGTGGCTCCCGTGGTTGCCAGCACCAAGCCAGAGGAGGCCAGCACCGTCCAGGAGGCAACACAGAAGATCAACTAAGCTAAGGAGGCTTTTCTTTCTTCTTCTGTTGCCTCTGACTGCTCCGCTCGTTCTACGCCTCGCACATGTGATTTGTGATCCATCATCAGTTAGTACTAGTGAAGATGAAGTGGCAGATCATGGCACTGGTATTAGATTAGCCAAGGTTCTGCATGGTCACGGTTTAAAATTCCAGCACCAGCTGGCAACAGTGAGTCACTTCAGAAGAGCAAAACTCCTCACTTTGACATGGATAATTCTGACGTAGAGTTTGTCAGTGCTGTGACCAATGAAGAGTGTAACTTCTCTCCCCTTGATGTTGATGTTTGTTTAGACCTTTGCAAAAACTTGAAGATTCATTTGGACCGTGCGAGTTTTCCAATTTCTGATTGCAATGGCCCATTAGGTTCGCCGTGTACAAATGAGAATGTAAAGGCTGATGGAAACTGCTTCTTCAGAGCCATCAGTCAAGCTGTGACTGGTTTATAGACACAGAAGTGGAAATTCAGGTTGCAGCAGATTGTTTACGATTAGATGTGTACACTTTTATCGATGGTCATGGGTTGAAGTACAGCTCTTGCAAGAAACAATTCTCACATTGTATATATTTATGGATGTATTTGTTTTATATGGAAGCAGTTACCATAATCCAAATTAAAATAAGAATATAATAACAGAAATGCTTTTTCATTTTAAGAACGAAGCTGCATTATTTGACTCATAATTAAAATGGTTAATAAGTCATTCAATCTGCATTTTCATTTTCTTCTTCAAGACTGCTCATTCTTGTACTTAATTCAAATGAAGGAAAACACATTTGAGATTTAATTTTCAAAACATGCACCAGCAAAGAGTTACCAAAATTCAATATGAAATGTAAAATTCAAAAATGAAAAAGCAATAGCAGAATGCTTTTTCATTTTAAGAACAAAGCTGCATTATTTGACTCATAATTAAAATCATTAATAAATATTCCTATATGCATTTTCATTTTCTTATTCGTGTCGCACCTTTTATGACACAATCAAAAAGAAAACTGAGATCATGTGGAATAAGTGTCCATCCTGTGGAGAGGGTCGGGTGGTTTAGAGAGATGCAGTGATGGCCTCTCTTAGGTGCAAACAAGTTCACAGCCTGATACGGATCTGTTGGTGGAGCAAGATGGGACTCAGCCATAAAGATGATCCAGAGTTCATAAATATCTGGATTACATGGTACAGCCAGCCGAAAGACACATTCATTTTTGCACAGTTGAATGTGTTCATCTTCAACAGGGGAGAGAAAATCTGTTGTTCGGTAAAGTTCAGGAACAGCATGCATCACATTAGGCCGACCGCTGGGGACGTTCAGGTTTCTTGATGGCCTGATGTTGTGTGCATTCCACACCTGTGCAGTGTCATCCAACTCATCCTATAGAAAATGTATACATTTAGGAAGAGCTGTGCCAGCAGAACATAAATAAAACACTAAATTACAGCATTCACACATGAGCAACCCCACCCTCTCCCTCCCTCCCTGTCTCTGTTCATCCCTCCCTCCCCCCCTCTTTCTCCCCATCTCTTATCCTCTCTGTTTCTACCCTTCTGTTCCATCTCTCTCCCCTTCCATCTCTGTTCCTTTCCCTTTTCTACCCCTTCTCTTTAGCATTCTTTTTCCTTTCCTCCCGTCTCTGTCTGTCTGTCTTCCCAACACCCCCTTTCCCGTTTCTGTCCTCCCTCCCCTCTCTCTCACTCACATACACATGCACACAAAATGAAAATAAAACATTATTCATGAACTCACCTGTATGGAGGCCCATACAACAAAACTGCAGGAGACTTTTGTCCAGAAAATCGCCATCAAAATGCCCGTTGTCTCTGAGGTCTGATAACAAGGCTAACCAGAACTCCATGCGCTGGCCACGCAGGAAACCCCACCAATATTCAATTCTTTGATTGGCAGTGCTGGCCCCCTCCAAGTAACTATCGAGGGTGTCGTCTGGTTGAACAGGGACGAGGAAACGCTGGAAGCCTCTAACATGGCCATTTTCGGTTCCAAGGTCGCCTCGAACAACTCTAGGGCACCCCCCAAAACGCTGTACCGCTTCTATGTAGCACCCTCCAATTACTTTTGGGTCACTACTTGTTGTGTAAGCATTGAGCCAGATTGTTTTTCTTGAAAAGCCATCGATACATCCATTCACACAAATACCATATGGCTTCAGTTCATCATATGAGTCCAAGTGCCAGATGAAGTTGAGAAGTTTGAGAAGTAATTCCTCCTCTTGGATCCAGCTCCTTCAAAACCAAACGCACAGACTCTTTTCTCACACGCAGTCCATTTTCTCTGCATTTAGCATACATCCACCTGTACCCGTGAAGCTGCCCGGGGTAATGTAGCTGGTTGCTAATGGATTCAAACAGGATCGCCAGGTCGGAATAAGCTTTGCGTGGCACGAGTCCCCTTGGAATGTACAGCTGCATCCCACTCTAGACTCATCAAACCCGACAAAGAAAACAAATCCTGAGTCACTAAATATTAAGAAGATGATTAAAAGGATTGGTATGTTTGATGTATGGAGGGATTTTCATCCATCCACTAAACAATTGACTTTTTACTCTCACCCTCATTCAGTTTACTCGAGGATCGATTATTTCTTTATGTTCAGAACAGACAGACACAGGGTTTTAGATTGTAGAATTGGTGTTAGCGACATATCAGATCACTCAGGTGTATATGTGAAAATAAATGTAGGTCACCCACACAAAAACACTATTTAGAGACTCAACACCTCCCTATTAAATTACACCCGATTTGAAGATTACATTAGGAAAGAAATGAAGGAATATACAGACCTTAACGGTAGCACAGTGACGTCACAGAGTATTTTATGGGATGCTGGAAAAGCAGTATTGCGTGGGAAGATTATAAGTTGGGCATCACAAAGGAAAAAAGAAAAACTTAAACACCTTAACGACTTGACAAGTAAATTAGACTCACTGGAACGGAAGCATGTAGAGACTAACGACCCCACCTTATTGGAACAAATAACCGTAGTAAAATCAGAACTAAATAAGAAACTGAACGACCAGGAGGAACTTACACTTAAGTATATCAAACAAACCCACTATGAAAATGGACCCCGTGCTAAAAAACTCTTAGCCTGGAGACTTAAAAAACAACAGTCTGGAAGATCCATATATAAAGTAAAGGACCCGGTCACCAACCAGATGTGTTATAAGCCAGAAGCAATACATAAGTCTTTTGAATCCTACTTCAGGAATTTATACACTCAACCCGAATTAGCAGAAGCAGTAACAGTCAATCAATTTTTTGAAATCCCTAGACCTGCCATCTGTTGTCACAGAACAAAATAAGTGCTTAACTACAGAGATTACAAATGCAGAGGTCGACAAGGCAATTTCTAAACTGAAAACAAGCAAAGCAGCCGGGGGAGATGGACTACCAGCAGAATGGTATAAGACTTTTAGGGACTCTGTGACCCCACTGCTATTTATTAAATTGTTTTACCTATGTCTTAAAAGGTGGCGAGACCCCACCATCTTGGAAACAGGCCATATTATCTGTAATACTGAAATCAGGGAAAGATAGGACAGATTGCAGCTCATACAGACCTATCTCAGTTTTAAACACTGATTATAAAATTTTCACTTCAATTATTGTCAACACACTAGAAAATATTATCCCTAACCTAATTGACACGGACCAGACAGGTTTTGTTAAAAATAGACAAACACAAGACAATGTTAGGCGAGCTATACATCTGTTACATATAATGAGCAAAGGAAACACAATGTCCTTAGCAATTAGCTTTGACACAGAAAAAGCTTTTGACTCTGTTCTATGGGAATTTTTAAACCTGGTCCTGCAATGTTTTGGCTTTAACAATACAGTTATAAAATGTTTAAAATCTAAATATAATTCACCTGTGGCCCGGATCAGAATAAATGGCAGTCTTTCAGGTACAATCCGTTTGGAGAGTGGTTGCTGACAGGGCTGCCCACTGAGCCCCATCTTGTTTGCTCTATTTATAGAGCTACTTGTTCAAAAGATTAGGGAAGACCCAGAAATCACGGGAATACTATTCAAGGGGAAAGAATATAAGACATGTTTATATGCAGATGACATCCTGGTGACTTTATCCGACCCGGATACCAGTCTCCCTAAATTAATGCCCTACTTCGACCAATGTGGTTCATATTCGGGATACAAATTGAACATTTAGAAAACTCAAACTCTTACTTTTAATTACATACCTCAAGAAAACTTACGTAAGTCCTTTAAATTTAAATGGAAATCCAGAATTTTGAAATACCTAGGTCTTCATATTCCCAAGACCCCCAAAGATTTATATAGTGTAAACTACGGTAGCATCACAACCAAAATTAAAAATGATCTGGACAGTTGGACCCCCCTAGTACTTGATTTTTACAACCGAATAGATACTTAAAAAATGGTTATTTTACCACAATTGTTATTTCTACTCCAATCGCTACCTGTAGAAATACCCAATAAGAAATTCAGTGAATGGAATCGGATCATTTCTAGATTCATATGGCAGAACAAGAAACCAAGGGTATGCTACAAAACATTACACTTAACAGGGAGGGATGTCACTCCCATGCTTGGAGGACTACTATAAAGCAGCACAACTGCAGTATATAGTCTACTGGTGCAGGACGGGTTACGATACAAAATGGAAGGAGCTAGAATTTGACCAACTAGATATCCCACTTCAATCTCTGCTGGGTGACAAAGCTTTCACGACTATATACTCTAATAACCTATGTGATGTTATAAAAACTCCCCTAAATATTTGGTACAAAGAGATGAGCAAAGCGCACCTGGAAAAAAAATCTCGGTTATTAAGATGGGTCGAACATGATAGAGTATTCTTGTGTTATTCTTTATCTTGGTTTATATTGTATGATCACTAGTAGCACGTGTAAACTGTTAGAATCCTAGGCTAACATATACGCATCGTATTTCACTTTGTTTTATGGCCTGCCACTGATGTGCTCATCCTCTCCCTGTACAGGATATGAGCTGTGAAATCGGTCAACTATCGTATAGTCGTTGGTTTGTCTCTCTCTGTTCTCCTCCCTGTTCATTCCTTATCTTATCCCCTCCCAGTCCTGTGTATAAGAGACCTTCTTCCTCCTTCCCACCTCGCACTCGCACTCCCATTTTACTGTGTTTTGTGCCTCGGAGCTCCGATCCATTTTTTTATTGTTTGTTCATTAAATTACTTATTATCCCAGTATTCCTCTTCGCTCTTTTCCACAACAATTTGGCGTCACGAACAGGATTGCTGGAGACCTGTCAGTGGAACTCTGGGACGTTGAGGGCCCGGGACCAGGAACGGAGGAAACTCCTCGTTCCCCCTCTACCTCGAACCAAGCATTCAGAGATGAGAGGATCGGCGTCTAAGAGTGGATCTGATCGGCTTCACGTCTATCCAAGCGAACCTGGAAGGGAAGTGCTGATTCAGAGATCGGGTGAGAAGTAATTGTTCTTGTCTCAGACATATCAGTGACCAGTGGGTTGTTTTCCTTGTCGTCTACGAACGGTCCCAGGGCAGGACGGAGCGCATACGTTAACCGTGCCTGTCAGGTCGGTGTTGATTCTGAATCAACACTGAAATTCCCGCTCCACAAGTGAGCCGGAAGCTTCTGGTAGGTAAACTACCAGAGGGGTGAGTTTTTTCTCCACCTTTTTGCTCCAGAGTAAGAAAAAGGGGTGCACGGGGACGCCTGTGTATTTTCTGACTTGGAATTTTGTGAAAACTTAGTGAAAAGTCAGAGTAATAAGTCTAGCTAGACAGTGCTGGGGAAGAACCAGAGCAAAGTGGCTGCTGCTGTTCCCCAGGGGGGACCAATTGTGGACGACATGAGGAAAAAATATGGTCCAGATTGTCTTGACATGTTGGGAATTTGGGTCGAAAAGTATGATTTCCCAGCAGGGGGATCACTGAGTTTGGAGGAATTGAGAAACCTCCGGGATAAATTGAAGATAGCAGAGGGAAAGGTTACAAAAAAGAAAAACCCAAACAGGTGGGAGATTCAAATCATCAAAGATCATGAAAGGTGTTTTTCATTCTGGAAACCTGAAGCAGAGGTCAGGGACAGGAAACAAGTAAAAGAAAACAAAAACAAACGTGTGAACAGCGCTGGGCGCTGGAGCACAGGGGTGACAGAGATAACGGCAGAGGATGCACACACTCACACACACTCCCCAGAGGAGGGAGAAAAGGAGCCGCTCACACACGAGCATTCAAATGCACCAAATCGTCTGTATCCTTCTCTTACAGGCCCGAGGGACCCTCTCCTGGACATGCCTGTCTTCCCTCCTCCCGCCTGCCCTCATCCAACGCTACCACCGTACAACCCTGCGCACTCCAGCACCGACGCCGCAGCGTCGCCACGTTCATCAGGACTGCCGTCAACCAAACGGCCAGCCTCATCACTGCTTTCAGACAAGGGCTGCTCCCCCAGATCGCCAAAGCAGTTAACACAAGCTGCTGCGTGGGGATTGAAGATGCCCGGCTGACAGAGGTCCGACGTCATGCAGTGCACGCTGAGAGGCTTCTGCAGGAGGCCAGCGATGCAGAGGACAAGAAGATAAAGCGTGCCTCCCTCACCATGATGAAGCACCTCAGTGACACGGCGAGACGGCCCTACAGGAACAACGACAACCGACGAAGGGCGACTAGCGGAGACAGAGGCGAAAAGGGGGCGTGCCACGTCTGCGGCCGAATGGGTCACTGGGCCAGAGAATGCCCTGACAAAGGAAGACACCGCGGGCAGAACCATGCCCACCGCAGCCAAGAGAGTGATCGCGAGGGCCGGAAAAGAGGATCCAGAGGGGACCAGGACGTGTTTATGTAGCATAATTGTGGCAAAGCACTGTTCCTGCTTTTGTTGTGGTTTGTGGCGTGTGTGAGAGTGATCAGTGAGCAGGGTGCAGTTACCCACTTCTACCAGTGGAGGTCGTGTTCGCCCCGGGGAATAACGCTAGAGAGGTCTCAAGTGGCTCATGAGACCTATGTGGAGCGAACCGTCGTAGCGGACGTTAACGTGTGTGTTATCTGTTGTGCTTCCACAGGTGAGAGGGAAATGGTTGAAAATAAGAGCAAATGTATGTGTGGCTGTTTCGTAATTGAAGTCTGAGATCGAGGGTATGTGAGTTAAATTTACGTTTTGAATGTATCGTCTCTGAGTGATGTGGGAAATGTGGGAAACGACATGATTAATAAGTTCAAGTCGAAGTCGGGTATGGATCTGTGTTTTGAAATGTAAAAAGTAGATAACGCTCGAGAGGAAGTCTCTCAAGTGGCTCGTGAGACCTATGCGGAGCGAACCGTAGTAGCGGACGTTAACATGTGTGTTGTCTGTTGTGCTTCTTCAGAAAACCAAAATAAAAGCTTCTAAAGAAACAAAGAAAAACAAAAATAAATGTGTCTTCGCAACATTACCATGCTACATTTACGTTTGACTATCTGCTTTAATATAAAACCACAACAAATGTGTTTTATAATTGTCTTTATATAATCTACAAACGTATTTGTATGATCCAGGGAAAATTCCATGTTTGTTTGCGAAACTCATTGGAAGAATGAAGAAAATCTGTTCGATTGTTATTGTCATGAACATGAATCACAAAACATATATATATTTTTTTTTTTCCATGTGTCACTTTAACAGAGACAACACCATCTGTAATTACTATGTTTGGTTGCATTTCCCTGGCAGGCAAAGATAGATGGAAGAGACATCCTTCTGGGTAGAAGATGGGACTGGCTTGTCTGTGGATGGTGGAGGCTCGCTGGGCTCATCAATCCGTCCATCCATTCACCTTGTTCGTCTCATCCTGACTGCAGCACGCCACTGTGGAGGCTTGACATAACACACATTAGATTAATAACAGAAAAGCAAAATGTGACTTATGGTGTATTATTTAGTGTGCTTCAGTTGTAATTCTCATAATAATGACTGTTTTGCTGGCTTCACACAATATATATAATTGGCCTGTCTTAGTTAAAAGCCCACTCACCACGACAAGGTGAAGGCCAAGAGTGGGAACACAAACACAGACCAGAAACGAACAGGACAAATCCAGACAAGACTACAAAAAACACAAACACAAATATCAATCACTTTGACCACTATCTTTTTTCACAAAAACTTTTATTTCTTTACAAATTGAACCTTAGATTGTGTCACAACAAACTAAATAAACCCTTGAAACAGCCAACAAAACATGAAACAACAACACTTCATCAATATTATAATGAGTATCCTCATTGTATGTCCTTGTATGGTTCAATGCTGACACAATAAAATAAAAATGAAAAATAAAGACAATGTCTCTTTTTTGGCACGACTGATTGTAGTAGACTATAGCTCTTATACTTAGCCTGACAGTTTGTGCAATGAATTATATTATATCCTAAAACAAGACTAAATAGCCCATAGTTTAAAGATATGTTCAATAGTAAGTGTTCAGTGGGTCAGATGTCAAATGTGATCTATTTAAAATGTAGAATAGATGAGCTAAATAACACATATATAATACACATTGATGGGAATTGAACCATCGCCTCAGTCTTGCAAGTCCAAGATTGTCATAATGTACCACAAACCTAAATCACACTCCCTTTTTTCATCTAAGCTGTTTGAGTAGCGTTAGCACACCGTGATTCCTCATCAACTACAGGCCTACACTTCAAATAATTATGAGAAAAATCCAACGTAAAGAGAGCACTTCCATTAGGAAATAGTCAACATGAAATTTCGTCTTCTACTGACACCTGCTGGTCAAATTGAATAGTTGCAAATATTGTGAACAAGTTGTCATCTAATTCTAATCCTAAACAATATGGCCATTCCAAGTCAAGTATTAAGACAATTAATCAGGTTTGTACTGCTTGATTGAATACATTCATCCCGTTCCAGTGCACTAAAACCCACTTCCCTTCAGGACCGTGTCAGCGAAGCCAAAACTTCCTTGAGTGACGCTGTTTCCCAGCATGCAATGCGAGCTAGCGATTCACAATACTATTTCATCACAAACATGGATGTAAAAAATAAAAAGGGAAAAGGGGAAAAATGAAACTTCAGGAACAACAACCATTGCAATACAAGCAGAACTGGGCCGAAGTTTTATATTATGTACACCATAATACAGCCTTCTGGTGGACAAGCCATACTATTTAATCCGTGTCCTCCTATGGCACTTCCGTGGGTGGAAACTCATCGTAGTGGTCACGTGCTGGTTGTGCGTCACTCCACCGATCACCTCGGGGAAGGTCTGAGACAAGGTCGTTGCCCTTGCAGGTTATCTGATTCAGGTGAATATATGGAAAACATGGGTCAATGTGGTCAGTCTTAACAAGAGAAGCTTACTGGCGAAAATAATGTACTACAAGTGAATGTCACACTTTCTTTTTGTTTTGTATGTGGTCAGTCTTAACAAGAGAAGCTTACTGGCGAAAATAATGTACTACAAGTGGATGTCACGCTTTCTTTTTGTTTTGTATGAGCATTTAAAAACAACAACAACATAATAATATGGATTTTGACCATGTATGTTTTGGAGTTCATTGAAAGAGGTTTATTTATATATGTATATATATATATATATATATATATACATATATATATATATATATATATATGTGCGTGTGTGGAAGCGCCGATGTTAATCAATCAGTGTGTTTACATGCAGAGCTTAATCGGACTAAGCAATAATTCTGTTTTCTCGTCCAATCGGAGTTCTCAGCTTGGTCCCCGTATCCATGCAGCTGAGAAATTCAAATTATTGACGGGAACGTGTCCTCCTCACAACACTAGGGGGTGGAGTGAGTCTTTTCAGCCGGTCAGCTGCTTTCGGTTGACATATTAAATCTATTATGATATGGAACGATAGTTCATAATGTACGTGTTACTTGCTTTGCAGATAAGGTGTACCCTATTTCTTGTGCTCCTGGTTATTTTAAAAGGCAGACAAGAACGTTGTTTGCTGTTGGAGGGCTACAACAACACTTCGATGCTACGCTTTGTGCCGTCGCTACGGACCCCAAACTCTCGTTCTTGTTGGATTCGGGTGTGTGTCTGTATTCGATTATCATGATGTTGTTTTTTTTAAATGCTCATACAAAAAAAAATAAAGTGTGACATTCACTTGTAGTACATTATTTTTGCCAGCAAGCTTCTCTTGTTACAACTGACCATCGACCCATATTTTCCATATACTCAACTGAATCAGATACCCTGCAGATCCCCTGCAAGGGCCTCGAGGTGATCGGTGGAGTGACGCGCAACCAGCACGTGACCTCTACGATGAGCTTCCACCCACGGAAGTGCCATAGGAGGACACGGCTTAAATAGTATGGCTTGTCCACCAGAAGGCTGTATTATAGTGTACATAATATAAAACTTCGGCCCAGTTCTGCTTGTATTGCAATGGTTGGTGTTCCTGAAGTTTCATTTTTCGTCCCTTTTTATTTTTTACATCCATGTTTGTGATGAAATAGTATTGTGAAATCGCTAGCTCGCATTGCATGCTGGGAAACAGCGTCACTCAAGGAAGTTTTGGCTTCGCTGACACGGTCCTGAAGGGAAGTGGGTTTTAGTGCACTGGAACGGGATGAATGTGTTCAATCAAGCAGTACAAACCTGATTAATTGTCTTCATACTTCACTTGGAATGGCCATATTGTTTAGGATTAGAATTAGATGACAACTTGTTCACAATATTTGCAACTATTCAATTTGACCAGCAGGTGTCAGTAGAAGACGAAATTTCATGTTGACTATTTCCTAATGGAAGTGCTCTCTTTACGTTGGATTTTTCTCATAATTATTTGAAGTGTAGGCCTGTAGTTGATGAGGAATCACGGTGTGCTAACGCTACTCAAACAGCTTCGATGAAAAAAGGGAGTGTGATTTAGGTTTGTGGTACATTATGACAATCTTGGACTTGCAAGACTGGACATCATTGGCCAGGGAAGCATCGAGATGGACCCGGCCAAAGTCTCAGCCGTTACCGCCTGGCCCATCCCCGAGTCCCGGAAGCAGTTGCAGAGGTTCCTGGGCTTCGCCAACTTCTACAGACGCTTCATCCGAGGGTACAGCACGGTGGCAGCCCCTCTCACCGCGCTCACCTCCTCAAAGGTGCCCTTTTGCTGGACTACTGCTGCTGACGCTGCTTTCTAAGCCCTCAAGACTCGCTTCACCTCTGCCCCCATCCTCCGCATGCCAGACCCTGACAGACAGTATGTGGTGGAGGTTGACGCCTCGGACGTCGGGGTGGGGGCGATCCTCTCCCAGCGGTCGGTTGATGATCAAAAGCTCCACCCCTGCGCCTTCTTCTCTCGGCGGCTCTCCCCAGCTGAGATGAATTATGACATTGGTAACAGAGAGTTACTGGCGGTCAAACTGGCGTTGGAGGAGTGGCGTCATTGGCTGGAGGGGACCAAGCAGACTTTTCTTGTCTGGACCGACCACAAGAACTTGGAGTACATCCGTTCGGCCCGGAGGTTGAACTCAAGGCAGGCTCGGTGGTCCTTGTTCCTCACACGATTCAACTTCACTCTCTCCTACCGCCCAGGGACCCGCAACGTGAAGCCGGATGCCCTTTCCCGCCTGTTCCAGAAGGGGGAGGATGACGCAGCAGCCCCGGGTTCAGATACCATCCTTCAACCTGTCCACATGCTTGCTGCTCTGACCTGGGGAGTGGAGGAGAGAGTTAAGGCTGCTCTGGAGAACCAACCTGGGCCCAGTGCCTGTCCTCCCGACCGGCTCTTTGTCCCCGCTGCTCTGCGCTCGGAGGTTCTCCAGTGGGCCCATAGCACACACCTCACCTGCCATCCTGGGATCCAACGTACCAAGGAGTTTCTGCAACGGAGGTTCTGGTGGGCATCCCTGGACCAGGACACACGGGAGTTTGTTAATGCTTGCCCTGTCTGTAGCCAGCATAAGACCTCACACCAAGCTCCTGCTGGTCTCCTAAGACCCCTCCCTGTGCCTCATCGTCCTTGGTCCCACATCTCATTGGACTTTGTTTCAGGCCTTCCACTCTCTCTGGGCCATACCACCATCCTGACTGTTGTGGACAGGTTCAGCAAGATGGCTCACTTTGTTCCCTTGCCCAAGCTCCCCTCAGCTAAGGAGACAGCAGAACTGGTCCTTCAACACATCTTTCGTCTCCATGGTCTTCCTGTTGATGTGGTGTCTGATCGAGGCCCTCAGTTCACATCTGTTTTTTGGAGGGAATTTTGCACACTCATCGGGGCTTCAGCCAGCCTGTCTTCCAGGTTTCACCCCCAGTCGAATGGCCAGACAGAGAAGAAGAACCAGCAGATGGAGGTAGCGCTTCGCTGCATAACCTCCAGCCATCCTTCGTCATGGTCGCAGCAGCTGTTATGGGTGGAATACGCCCATAACACCCTGATAAGCTCCTCCACCGGACTCTCTCCCTTTCAATGCGCTTATGGGTACCAGCCTCCTCTGTTTCCTGACCTAGAGAAGGATGTCTCCTGCCCCTCTGTCCAGGCCTTTGTACGTCACTGTCGCCGCACCTGGGCCCGGGTCCGTACCATTCTCCTGAGGTCTGTGAGGCGCTACACGTCAACTGCCAATCGCCGACGCAGTAGAGCTCCCACCTATCAAGTCGGCCAAAGGGTTTGGTTGTCAACCAAGGACCTTCCTCTACGTGTCGAATCCAAGAAACTGGCGCCCAAGTTTATTGGGCCCTTTGAAGTCCTAAAGGTTGTCAACCCAGCAGCAGTCCGGCTCAAGTTACCGCATTCCATGAAGGTCCATCCCACGTTCCATGTGTCCAAAGTCAGACCAGTCCGGGAGAGTTCCTTGGTCCCTGCCATTCCTCCTCCACCACCTCCTCGTTTGCTGGATGGGGATCCCATCTACACCGTGCGGCGTCTACTCCGTTCCCGGCGTCGTGGACGAGGTCTCCAATATTTAGTCGACTGGGAGGGGTATGGTCCAGAGGAGAGGCAGTGGGTTCCTGCCAGATTCATCCTTGACCCCCAACTCATTGCGGATTTCCATCGGCAACACCCGGACCAACCCACCAGGGCGCCTGTCTCCTCCAGGGATTCCCAACATGGTATCCCCCCTGATCCTGTGCCCCCTTCTCCAGATGTGGACGGCTCTCTTTCTGTGTCAGGGGATTCCTCTTCTGATGACGAGGGTTCCCTCCCCTAGACCCCCTCCTCCCACCCGGCTGGGCATGTGACGTGGTCCAGCTCTGAAGAGTTGTAGGGGTTCTCCCTTGTGTCCGGCGAGCTGTTTTTGTTTTTGTTTTTGTTTTGTTTTTTTGGGACGTCAGGGGCCGTCCCTTGAGGGGGGGGTTCTGTCACAGTTCTGTTAGTAGGTCACAGTACTTTTCCACTCAGCATGCCAGCCACTCCCACCTCATCAGCCACTCCACTCACCTGTGCTCACAGCTGCTCTTCATCTGCAATCAGCTCAGTATATATGCTCCTGCTCCACACCCATTCTTTGCCAGATTGTTCTTTGTCCTCATGCAAGACCTTCCAGCGTTTCTCTGCCCGATCACCCGTTGCCGACCGAGCCTGTCCCTGACCCGATCCTGCTTGGATTTCCCTGGTGTTCTGACCTGCCCGCTTCCGCTCTTGGTAATCCGCCTCCTGCCTTCTCGGTTCCGACCCCGTTTATCCCTGACGTCCTGCCCCCCAGCAACCCGACCAGCCTTCAGTCCCCGACCTGTCTCGACCGCCAGCTCCCCGGCAACCCGACCAGCCTTCTGCCCCCGACCACGTCTACAGCCTCTGCGTCTCTGGTGTCTGTCTGCCTGTTCCCTGGTCCTTGTTGGTTCGGGCCTGCTCCTGATCCAACGCCTTCCCCCTCATTGCAATCTCAACTACGCTTTTCGTGCTGCATTTGGGTTCACACCACGCCCGTTTCAAGCTCGCATTGCATGCTGGGAA
>NW_027466100.1:6700000-6722500 GCF_046127955.1 Nelusetta ayraudi
GCCATAATCATCCAGTCAGTGTCATATTCATCCATAGTCAGTATAATATATATGATATCGCGCAGACCCTCGTCCTCCACCACATTAATTGGCCTGCAAGCCGTAGCCACACCCATTTAGCCCCCGCTGTTGAAAGTTGGCGTGTGGTGGACGCGGCCAGTGGTCTCCGTGCCACACCATCCAACGTGGTTTGCTTTACCTCAGAAGGGGGCGGAGGGCTCTCCGCGTCAGCTGTATGCTTCGCAGACAAGTGAAACGTAAGACTGCTCGTACTCCGGTGGAAACTAAATACAGCTTTACAGTAAATGCATATCACTTTTGTCCTGTCAAGACTGCCATCTGGCAGGGTTTTGAAGTGGAACTTTCCATTTACAATTGACGCCTTATCCATGTTAGTCCTTCCTAGTGCTCATCTACGCTCAGTGTCTTTTTCTTTTTTTTGTTGTGCTTACAAGCCGGCTGCAAGCGTGTGACTGTGTGCTCTGAGTCAATTCATTTCCCGTTTCCACAATCTACGGAGCGGCCAAAGGTTCAAAAAGCACCGTGTGCGTTAATCGCGCGATGAAAAAAATTGTCGGCGATAAAGCGACGTTGACACCCTTACTTTTTATATGAAGAAACCGATCAAATTTTTCCAAACAATTGTTCACCACTTCTTTGAACTTGTGGATGAATGCTGTGCATCCCACATGGAACGCCAACCTTCCTCTGATATTTTCATGCTTAGTTTTTTCTGCCATTTGGCTTTGATGTATCCTGCGTTTGTTGCTGTTCTGTTTCTGAAGGCCCTGATAGATTTTAGAAATGATTTTTCTCTTCATCTTTTTACAGGCTGCGATCAGAATATCTATCACTATATTGCCCTCTCCAGATGATGTTGGTTTGATTCTTTTATCATAGTAATCTCTTAATTGCATGTATCGAAAGAAATCTTTGTTTCCTCGTCCAAATTCCTTTTTCAACTCTCCAAAACTTTTTAAAACCCTTGTGAACGAGTGTGCATACTGCAGTTATACTTCTATCCCACCATCGTCTGTACTCAATGTCTGTGGTTCCTGGTTCAAATCTGGGATCAAGAGAAGGCCACATTCGTAGTTTCCCTCCATATGGTTTTCTTTTACCATCTTACTCCAGATAGTCGGTGTGTGCTTAATAATTTCATTTTGGCTTTGTTGAGCTGATTTAGTTCTTATGTCTCCTACTAATGCCAGTGTGAGAGTCGTTTCTCTGCCGGCCTCTATCTATTTCCATCGTGCCTGATATTGAGGGCAGCATGTACACATGTAACTTGTTGCCTGTGTATTTACCATAGGTTTCTATTATCAACATCAAATGAGGTAATGTTCTGTCCGGGTCTTGGAGAACCAAAATAATATCATCAGCAAAAAGCCCTGTTAGATGTCCCTGCTCTCCTATATGTATTCCTTTTAGATTGTTACTTTGTCTGATCATTTGTGCCAGCGGCTCAATGAACATAGCAAACAATGTAGCGCTTAGGCAACATCCTTGACGAGTACCATTAATCTTTATCCTTGCCGTAGGTTCTTGGTAGAGACCTTGAATACACTGTATTAACTTTTCTTGGAACCCCAGTTTCCCAAGAACTTGATACAGAAATCTCCAATTCACACAGCCAAGGCTCACCAGTAACAGCTCGCAGGCCCTGCTTTTGGATCTGATCTATTATGTATAGGACCCGTCTAATGTCTTCTTGAGTCTGCCTACCTGTTAAAAAAGCTGACTGATTGGAAGTCCATCTCGTCCCCTTAAATTTCAAAGCGTAACGAACCTGTGTAGCCCGAGGAATTTTATTATAGTTTATTTCCAAGGGTGCAACTCCCCAGGTGGCGTTGTCAGGCAACCCCCCCTCCTCCCATTTTCCTTTATACCCACCATCAGAATTGTCTCCACCTCCGCCAGACCCTCCCCCTTGCCGTAGGTTCTTGGTAGAGACCTTGAATACACTGTATTAACTTTTCTTGGAATCCTAGTTTCCCAAGAACTTGATAAAGAAATCTCCAATTCACACAGTCAAGGCTCACCAGTAACAACTTTTGGAGCTGATCTATTATGTATAGGACAGTCCTAGGGCTGGACGATATAGAAAAAAAGCATATCGATATAAAAAAAAGTCATATTGATCGATATCGATAATTATCAAAAAAATTGAAAACATATTTTAATTGCAGCGCTGGATGTTTTATACTATTACTTCATGACAGACTTTTAATAAAGAACACACGAGCACTGAATTCAAATTCAAACTTTTATTCAACCACCTTTTTTAAACACAACTGAATTGTTTTTTTTTTTTATTATTATTATTATTATTATTATTATAACTATTATTATTATTATTATTATTATTATCATTATTATTATTATTATTTATTTATTTATTTAAAAAAATAGGCTGAGATAGGGCTCGAACGTGCGACTCGACCAGAGGTCTGAAGTTGTGGCGGTTAACAGCTCGTTTTGCACTGATTCCCTGCACTCGTTGTACAGACGAGGAAGAGCTGTGTTTGAAAAATACTTGCAGTCTGGAACTTCATATCGCGGGTCAAGAGTGGCGAGAAGCTGTTTGAAGCCAAGCTTTTCAACGGTGGTTATTGGCAGCATATCCCTCGCCATGAAGCATGTTACTACATGGGTGATGTCCTTATGGCGCTTGGACGCTTTGTCGTATTTACTGCAAGAAGTCCAGTTTGGTCTGCTTTACTTGCTTGGTGCTGGCGCTGGCAGCGGATTCCTCCGACAACGTGGAGCCGCTGGGTCTGCGTTTGCGATTGGTTGGAGGAAGAAATGACCGTAATATTAAGCTACATGATTGGCTATGATGAAAAAGGAAGTGAAACTTTTTCTATCAAACTTTTTATCCACCCCTTTTTTTCCTATCGCAGCACACGTCTGTCGATCGATATATATCGTTATCGAATTATCGTCCAGCCCTAGACGGTCCCGTCTAATGTTATCTTGAGTCTGCCTACCTGTTATAAAACCTGACTGATCCTCATCTATCAAGTCCGGCATAAAACTTTCAAGTCTTTTTGAGATGATTGAAGTAAAGATCTTCTAGTCAACATTTAAGATTGAAATGGGCCTATACGATTCACAAAGTTCCTTATTTTTCCCTTCTTTTGGAATAACTGGAATGACAGCCTCTTTCCATGAGGGAGGCCGTTTGCCCTCTGTCAGAGTCAGATTAAAAGAATTTAGGAGTATCGGGGTTAATTCTTCTCCAAATGTTTTATACCACTCACTAGGAAACCCATCACTACCTGGCGCTTTGGTTGATTTTAAGCCTGCTAATGGCAGCATCTATTTCTTTTTTGGTTATACTGGAAATGAGTTTTCTATTTTGCTCATCTCCAATGGCTGGTAGGTCCAATGAGTCAAGGAATTCTTTCATCTCACAATCTTCTTTAGCCGTGGGTTGGGTATATAGATTTTCATAGTAATCTTTAAAAACCCTCTCTATTTCTTCAGGTTCAAGTAGTAGCTGTTTCGTTAATGGGTCTCTAATTTTACATATTGCATGAGAAGCTTGCTGGGCCTTTATTCCTCTTGCTTAATATTTGGTTGATTTACAGCCTGATTCATAGTGGGTCTGTTTAATGAATTTCAGCTTTTTCTCAACATCTAGCCTCAAGACATCGTCTATTTCCCTTCTGACACCGATTATTTGTTGTGACACTGTATCGTCCTCATTGCTTTTGTGTTGCTGTTCCAGAGTTGTTCATTGGTTTACCAGCTTCTTGTAACCTTCTTCTCTATGTGGCAGGTGGGTTTGCCCCCACCTTCGCATCATCAATCACACCTGCGCCGGAGTGCAATCTTTGCGTCCCTCAGTGCGTTTACATGGTACTAGAGAAATTTGAATTATTGCCTTAGTCCGATTATGATCGGAGTTTGAGAACTCCGATTGAGACACCCAGATAATGCGATTGGAATTCTAATTTCTCGGCCATGTATACGCCTTAGTCGGACTATTAACTGGACAACGTAAGTGCGCACGCGCCACCGCACAACTACGTCGTCTAACAAAACAGACGGTGCGAAACAACCAGCAAACGCGAATAAGAATGTTGACATTTGGAGAGAGGATGAGACCGGGGCGATGCTTTCTCTTCTAAAAGAGATGGACATATTAAAATAACACACAACAGAGACCTTTTTTAAAAGGGTAGCGCAGCAAATGCAGGGCTCCGGCTTTGCGCTGCCCTGAACAAATACGTATTCCTTCGTATTTATATTTCTACCTTTTCGTTCACATTTCTTGTAAGTTAGAAGAATTTTAACTTTGTAAATAAAAGCACAGCAAAGAGATGTTTTTCTGATTTGTTTTCATTTCGATAATTTCGCTGTTATTCTGCTGGAAACGGCGAGCAGCGGCACAAGCTTCCTCCACGGTCGGCACTTTAATGAGCGTGTGTATAACTGAAGACACCGTTCCTTTGCAAAACCTGTACACAAACTCTCCCACCAGTCTGCGCAGAACCCGCATCCAACAAGAACGAGAGTTTGGGGTCCGTGGCGACGGCACAAAGCGTAGCATCGAAGACATTGTGTTGTTGTAGCCCTCCAACAGCAAACAACGTTCTTGAAATAGGGTACAGCTTATCTGCAAAGTAAGTAACATGTACATTATGAACTATCATTCTATATCATAATGATGTAATATGTCAACCGAAAGCAGCTGACCAGCTGAAAAGGCTCACTCCACCCCCTACTGTTGGGAGGAGGACACGTTCCCGTCAGTAATTCAAATTTCTCAGCTGCATGTATAGGGGGACAAGGTGAGAACTCCGATTGGACGAGAAAACCGAATTATTGCTTAGTCCGATTAAGCTCTGCATGTAAACGCACTGATTACACCTGCGCCAGAGTGCAGAGTGAAAGCAGCTCTTTTAAAAACAAGCGCAGGCTGGAGTCAGCACTCTGTCCTCTGGCGTGTCCACGCTGAGAACTCTGTCCTTCGCAGTTCTTAGCATTTCGGCTAGCAATCCCAGAGCGGGCTGGGCCATAAGCGCAGCTGGAGGAGGAACCCTGGCGGGTGCCCGTTCATCGGGAGGTGGTGCTGTGTGTGCGTGATCGTTGTGCATTCACCGCTTGGCTGTTAAAGCCGAAGCCCCCCCTCTCCTCCTCTGGCGCTCGGCGGGGAGGCAGCGATTCAGAGTGACTGCACCCAGGCAGTTTTGTTTTGTGTGTGTGTGTGTGCGAAGAATAAATAAAAGTTTTCCTTTCGTTCTAACTGTTTAACGCTTGCCTGGGTGTCTCAAGGTATTAGTATGTTAATTTAGTTCTCTTTTCTTTAGGACAGGAGTTGGCGTAGCGTGAATTTTGGTTTGTAGTGATTCCCTTAGCTTTGTTTATTCCCTTTTTTGAGTTTTCTTTGGTTTCTTTGGCCCTGTTCCCCTGTGGTGAATTCTTCTGGTGGATTCAAGTGATGTAGATGTTGAAGGAGTCTTCACTGACACAGACTTAGTTGTATAAAAACTGGTTTATTTCAAAGAAGTCAAAAGTCAGACAGGCACCATGGAAAGCCTGGGGATGTCTCTGGGCCAGATGTGAGCAACTCCGATGATGCTTTGTTCCCATCACCTTTTATACCTCCCAGCAACCAGGGAGGAAGATGCTAGAAGTGGGGGAGAATGTATACATTCCATAGTTGCACCCCCAATGACCATCTGTTTTCAATTTGGTGGCCGTTGGCAACAACAAGACCATATATGGACCCTGAGACGCCCTTAGGGAAGAAGTGCAGCAGGTTCACTGCTGAGTTCACATCAGGCCATATACATAAGATCACATGATGTCATATACATAGATTCAGATACTACGCCCCCTATTTTCTTATGTTGAACAGTCTTTTTGGTATGGTACTTATTTCCTTGACACTCAGGCAGCTAAACCTGGTCGATTTTAAGTTGTTGTCAAATAAAGCTGTTTCATTGGAAGTCCGTCTCGTCCTCTTAAATTTCAAAGCGTAACGAACCTGTGTAGCCCGAGGAATTTTATTATAGTTTATTTCCTGGGGTGCAACTCCCCAGGTGGCATTGTCAGGCAACACCCCCCCCACCCCCCACCCCCAATTTTCCTTTATACCCACCATCTGAATTGTCTCCACCTCCGCCAGACCCTCCCCCTCGCCACATCTAGTCTTTTTTTGATAGATGATGATCTATGCGTATTGATGCGTCGTGCTGATGCGTAGCCCCTCCAGGATCCCTCCTTGCACTGCCACTCCGTCGTAGTGCGGGGCACCGAGTGCCGCAGGCCCCTCCGCACCCGTCGCCACCGCCGTCTTCTCCGCCAGGCCGCGTCTCGCCAATTCCTCCTTTACCTCCTCTGCGCTGTTGTAGGTTCAAGTTCCCGTATCCCAGTGGGTCCTCATCTTGGTGAATGGCGTCTGGAAGCGGATGCCCTTCTCCTTCAGGATTCTTTTAGCAGTGTTGTACTCCTTTCTCTTTTGGACCATCTCTGTCGCGTAATCGTGATGGAATGACGGTACTTTATTCCCCAGTTCTATTTTCTTTGTCCATAGCTCTCTCAGGACCCTCTCTTTGGTAGTAAATTCCAGAAAGTTAACAATGATGGGTCTCGGTTGGGCACCGTCCGCTGGCTTCTGTGCAAATGAGCGGTGTGCTCTCTGAATTTGGAAATTAAAATGTGCTGGCAGGTGCAGTTCGCTTTTCAGCAGGTCTTCCACAAACTTGGCCACAGATTCTCCCTCCTCTCCTTCAGTGACTCCATAGATACGTAGGTTGTTTCTCCTCGGCCTGGACTCCAGGTCAGTTAACTTGTCCTGAAGAGCTTTTTGTTCTCTCAGTGATATGACCAGAGCGTCATTAGCTTCCTGTGCCCAACGTTCTAGCTTTTCAATCCGCGACTCAGCCTCATTGATCTTGCCAGTCTGGAGCTCCTGTTCGGTGATGACTTTCGCAAGTTGTTGATTTATTTCGTCTTTGAAGTCGTCCAAGTCTTTTTCCACGTCGTTCCTCAGTGTTTCTCCAAACGTGCGAAGGACTTCTTTTGATTCCGTTTTTAAATCCCGTATCTCCTTGCTAATAATTTCTATGTCCGAGCCCTTTTCCGCGTCGTTAGTCACGAGGAGTTTGTTTCGCCATCTCCCTCTGTTTCAGAGCAAGCTGGTAGTTCCGCCATATTGTCTGTTACCGTGTTTCTGTTTTGGTTGAATCAAGTTTTCCTTCCCATTCCAACCTTCCCCTGATCACTTTGTAGTTAATATGATATCTGCCAATAGTTATTCAAGTTTTCGGGGAGTTTTTACCCTAGACGGTCGAGAGCCCTGGTGTCGCGCAGTCTACCGCTTTATGGCCAAACCAGAAGTCCCTTCCCTCTAGCCTTTTCAAGGGGGAGGTGGCTAGACTCGGCTCTTGTGGGACGAGAAGCAGAAGGCCTGTCCGATCGGGGGGGAAGATAAGATCACATTTTTGTGGGTCAACACAAACTCATCTGCGAGGACAGCAGCCTTGGACAATGACGACACTTTCTGTTCATTCAAGAACATTACCACCTTCTCTGGCAAAGAGTCTTTAAAATCTTCTAAAAGAACGAGCTCACGGAGTGACTCAGTCATTTTTGACATCATTAGCTGCACACCATTTATCAAAGAGGTTGCTTTTCTCCCATGCAAACTCGACAAAGGTTTGACCACTAGATTTTCTATGGTTCCTAAATTTTTGCCGGTAGGGCTCAGGAACGAGCTCATAAGCAGGAAAAATTGCTTCCTTTCCAACATCATATTGCAGGCTGTCTTCTAAGAAAAGAGCAGACACCAACTCCTGTGCTTTTCCCACCCGCTTGCATTGGAGAAGGACAGGCCACATGTCTCTTGGCCAGTTGAGTGGCGAAGCTATTCGCTCCAAGGCACTGAAGTATGAATCAACTTCTGCCTCACGAAATGCTGGCACCAGAAAAATGTTTTTACTGGGGCTGGGCAACGATTAAAAATTTTAATCGCAATTAATCGCATGATTTACCTGATCAATCATGATTAATCACGTCGTATACGCAAAAGCCAATAATGAATTTAAAAGAAGTCTTTCATACGCTTTAATTTAAATGTTCTGCCATATAAACAAAAGCACCATAACATTTATCGTGCAAACACTTAACATCAGCGCTTTAAACAGAAACATTTTTAATGTAAATCTAAAGTAAAAAAAAATGCAAATACAAAATTAAAGCCTATTGCCAATGCCAGGGCATTACTGTTATCCTGTTCCTTATGAAAAATAAAAAAAAATCTACCTACAAAATCCTGAGCCACAATAATAACAGGCAATTTCTGAGGTAACAGCAGAAACATTTTTCTTTTATCAGGGAGCAGCATAACCAGTCTGCGTTCCCTTGCAAATGTCCCAGTTAGAAAGGGTGAGGCACAAAAACGTTCACTTTTGGGTTTTTCTTCACAGGGGACTAGAATGTAAAGTCCACATTTATACTGGAGTTCCTTTGGAGAATCTCACTCAACTCAGTGCAGTTTGTCAGTTCCTGGAACTTGACGGCCAGTTATTTTAAATGTACTGCCATATGAATTAAAGTGCCATAACATTTACTGTGCAAACACACTTTTAACATCAGCATTTTTGAACAATTAGCAGCTAAGAAAAAAAAAAAATAGTGTAAATTTAAACTCAACTTAAACAATGTTATCAAAGCAATACAAAATTAAAGCTGTAAGCAGCGTTTGCGGGACTGAGCCCACCTGGCCACTGCCTGCCGTGACGTCCGCCACCTGGCCACGAGCCCCCGACACCTGCCGACGCTTCCCAACGCCTGGCGATTCCGCCCGAAAACCCGCAGATGCCCCATTCCTGACGCCGACGCCTGCTGATGACACATCAAGCACTGACTTGACATTACTGACTTGACATTTAGAAACATTTGATTTCTAAATGTGATTGATTACTGTATCTTTTTGGAGATAATAAGCCTTAAAGTTGGCTTTTTGTTTTGTTTTGCGACAGCTCCAATATTCCATTTTTACTGTACAATAACATCAAATTGCTCCGTAAGCTCTGGCAATGGTTGGTACAGTTGACCTTAGGACAACCTTGAATATATCTTCTCTTAATATTCTTGAATATTCTCACTTAATGTACCAGCTCCTTCCTGTAGATATGATATGTACAGTTAGTTATGCTTTGTTTGATGCAAGTGTTATATTATATATTTACCGGTACTTCTTGTTAATTTGAAAGAAACACTAACAGCATAATGTCAAAACAAAAACTGAACAAGTCAAACAGGAGCAGATCATAAAACAAGGAGGCTTTGTACTAAAATATGAATAAAATATAAACAGGGAGTTGTCTAATGTCGTCAAGGAAGCCAACATTACGTTACCTGATGATCAGCATGTTGACTCAGAAAATCCTCAGGCTCCTGCTGCGACATTTCATTTGGGGCGACAGTTGTGACTTCACTGCTGGTCCCGTGAGAAACTCAAATCGGTCCCTCACGTTTGTGTTGCGTGGCATGGGTTAGGACATTGAGAGGCATTATAGTGTGGTGATGTGCACCAAATCGGACTCGGCTTCTTGCTCGATAGCCGTGCATAATTTATGCAAACGCAATGCTCTGTTTATGTGAACTCACGGAGTCCGACTCCGTGCACGTGCTCATCTCGACTCGATGGATTTATGAGCTTGATGACAAGTGTCACAAGTGTGTATTTTGTATTGGATTGATGTACTGCAATTCTAGTCATGTGAACAAGCAATTAGCATTCCTAGTTATATGTGGCATGACGAAATACTGTACTACCAAGTTTGTATTGCAGTATCTTCAGTTTATCAGGTAGAGGGTGCTCAAATTGGATTGATTGAAGATGTAGTTTAGGTACAATTTGCTTGTTTTTATCAAAATTTAAGTTGATTGCAGTTCAAGGTGGCACAATCCTATCAGATGTTGTCATTTTGTCACGAAGAACACTGGTATTTGATGATTATTACCATAAGTACCACCATGTTGCAGGCATTGTGGTTACAAGTTTCACTCCAATTTTGATTGTTGTCTGTATGACTAGCAATCCGTTGAGCTGTCTAGGGTTATCATTCAGATAAGGTGTCACAACTTTTAATTGCATGGGAACTTTGGGATCCATGGCAGATGGGCATTGTAAAAAAACGGATCTTGAGTCGGAAGGCCAGTTTGTCCTAATTGTGACCTTAATATGATGATTTTTTTCCCCTGCCAGATTGAGGAGAAATTAAATGAGTTTGCCCACCCTCTATACAGACAGTGAGTTGGAGCAAGCTCGTAAGCACTACTTCCAGATGGCCCGCACTGCCAGTGAGGGGAAATGTGTCATGTTCAAAGAGCTGAGATGCAGGCTGGTGAGAAACACTGTCACCAGCATGATTTCTATCTTGAGAGCCAGTCAGCAAGGAGAGGGGGTCTGGTACCCTTCTCAGCATGAAGTCACTGCAATGGCTAAAAGACTAGTGGATTATTATCCCATGCTGAAGGATTAAGACAAAACAATGAAACATGTAAGTGATTATATTATTTTGCGCACTTAGATTTTGAAGCGTGTGGTTATTTTTGGCTGATACTTTTTTTTATCTGTGCATGTTCACTTTCCATCTTTATTTGTTCTTTCAATGAGTGAAATTTTATTTACCAAGCGAGCACTTACAAGAATCTTCACAAGAGATTCACCAGAGAGGGGCCACAAGAAGAAAAGGCATCGCATTGACTTCTCAGCAAGTGACCAAGTAGAAGATCATGATGCAGACTCAATTGGTGGATCAACAATTATTTTGTGTCACACACCAGGGCGCAGTTCTGATAATGGCCACACTTCACGTAAGTAGAAACATGTCCATTTTAATAATAATGATAATGTATGAAAGCCAGGCAATGTTATGATAGTTTTGGATATCATGATATATCACAGGCATTTTTACATTTGAATTGTCATTTGATATATTTTGATGCTCCAAACAATTTCATCCATTTGACTGATTTACTGATTTGTCTCCTCCATTTCATCAGCCAAAGATGGTCTGACAGCACAGGCCAGACATTATCAGACCCTGCAGGAGCTGTACAAGAAACCAAAACCCAACCAAGATGCTGTCTCCCAAATTCTTGACCTGCAGTTTCAAGCAAGAAGATCCTTCATTGATAGTGATGTTCTGAAAGAACAGGACAAGGCCAACAAAGATCCTGGATGCATATCCATGTGTCAAGGATCTTTATCGTGTAAGTGATTAACTTGTTTTGGTTTATGATGAAAAGCAAGCATTTTTGCAGATTTTAACATTGACTTGCATTATAGGCGATGAATGAGCTGCGGCGCATTCTGGATAAGGGCAACAGAAAATTCATTGATGAACTAAAAAATGAGATGAGAAGACTTCTGCACCAATGTGTAATTTTATGGTGTTTGGAAAAAAAATGAAGTGATGAAGCCACGCATAACGCTGGATGTAGGTGAGTCATTTTGCTGTGTCTCTAATTGACTGTGTAGCTGTTTCCTTGGACATAGGATGGTTTATGTTGCGCTGAATGAATAGATGCAGAATGGTAATACTCTTCATGCTGAAAAAATAAGATTTTTTTTGTGATCAACACAAACCTAATAAGACTCATTTTTAGGAAGACTAACTTTGAACTCAAAGTTGATTTGTTCTATTCCAGTGGAATATTCCATCGCGCTGCTCAGGGCACTCCCCACACTCTTTCCTTCACCAAGTCCACCACAGAAGAAGCTGGGACATGCCAGTGAGGCACTGCTTCATGTCATTCAGGTGAAAGTTTGTTTGCTTTTTCTCACATTCAACACTTCATAGTTCCATGCATGGATGTGGCGTTTCCTTCTTCTTTTTCTTTAGCCAACAGAAGATCCCACAATGTACTCGCAGAAGAGGTCTTTCTGCACCACTGTGTTGCTGTTTGATGGGACCCGCTGTCTCATCTGTCTTGGAGCCACTCCCGCCACCACGCTTGCCAAGGAAGACTTGAGTGACGGTCTGCTTCATCTGATGGATTACTACTACGCACTGCACCTCACATATCCAAAAGTGTGTGGCAACCCTTCTCTCTGTCATTCAGACAGAAGTGCTACAGGACACTATCCATGAGTGAGACACCACAGCCTCATACAAAAAAGACCATGGCAGAATGGAAAGATTTTATTGGGGAGTAGTGCTGTGTACTAGGCGTAGGTAGTGATACACTCCCCTGGTAGTTGTAACTTGAGGGTGGGTGGGAGTCTGTTGGAACAAACATGTTATCAGTATATATCAACACTATATGCTGTCCCCATACTGTTTTTTTGTTTTTTTTGTGTAACTGAGTGTCAGGGAATCTGAATCAATATTCAATAATGATGACGGTGAATATTGTAACAATTGTTACTTGCGTTCTAGAAATGATTGCTTGAGGTTGTTTTAAGATGCAATGCCTTAGTGACGTTTTTATTACAAGGCAGTGAAGGCACTGTCAGCAATTTAAGTGAATAAATAGTTGTTGACAATATTAATTCTGTTTGCTGAATTATTATTTTTGGGGGGAATGGGCGTAGGGGGGGTGGATGCTTTGTCTCATTTTGAGAAAAAAAAGCTAATATTGTGAACACTTATATTAAGAAGAATTGCACTGTTAGTAGGTCTGGTTTTAAGATCTTTTCATTCAAATTAAGAAAGAAGCAAACGTGAAAAAAGAATTGAGAAGCTAGTATCAAGTTTATTTGACTTAGTACAGTCCTTGGAATGAGTGCTTTACTGTTTATTTCAAGAGTTTTTCCATTCTTCAAATGCCTAGATATATCGTCTTATTTTAAGAAATCTTACCAAGTCTAAATATCTTACTGCATTGGCAGATAATTTGACTTGTTTCTAGCCTGTTCTTTCTCAAATTAAGTGTCTATTTCTGAGATATATTTTGCAGTGTGTGGACACCGAGGGGAGCTCTAGAATTGGCTCATTCAACCGACCAACAAGCCAATCAGCAGCGGCGTCACAGGCCCTCCTCCTTCTTTGTTCTCTCTCTCACTTTGACTTCTGCACTGGACAGCCAGGTTTGTGGAGGGAAGGTTGGAACAAGGTAAGGACGGGGTACCCCATACATTCATGTACGTAGAGTCACTAAGTCTTAAACTCACCAGGTTTGTATCGCTTATCGATAACCCTAATGCCATACAAGTCTATGAGGGTCAAAGGTCAACTTTGTCCTAAGGGACATGGGGCCACTTTCAGGTTCATCAGGATCCTCCTGGACACACCCACGCCAAATTTGGGGCTTCTAGCCCATGAGGAACCCCAAAACCCTCACTCTAATTCCAGCCTTATCGCTAAACCCTAATGCAGTGCAAGTCTATGAAGGTCAAAGCTCAACTTTGTCCGAGAGACATCAAGTGTTTTTTCATGAATCATTCATAAATGTTAAGAGTTTGCTTTGTGGAGAATTCACAATAAAAATACATTGACACTGTCAAGATGGACTCAAGCACTATTATTGAACTATACTGTATTTTTTGAGTGATGTGAAGCTTTTGACAAGCGCTGCGCAAAGGAGGCCCATTTGTTTTTGTTTTTTTGAAGGGGGCCCAAAATTCCTGGCGGCGCCCCTGAGCGTTCATCTCCAGCACAAAGGCAGTGGAGCTGCCGGCCACGAGAGAAGAATTAACCAGTCCATTGAAACCATTTGTTTGGTCTAGTGAGTGGCAACAGTCCTTTGAGGATCTTAAGTGCCTTCTCAGCTGTAACCCTTTCGTGTCTTCTCCAAATTTTTCCTCATTGGCTAGAAGCCCCAAATCTAGCGTGGGCGCTTCTTGCGGGCTCCTGATGAAAAAGCAAGTGGCCCCATGTCTCTAGGACAAAGTTGAAAAGTCACCCCATAGACTTGCATTGAGTTAGGGTTAACAATAAGGCTGAAACTAGGGTTAGGGTTAGGGTTAGGGTTAGCTGAAATTAGGGTTAGGGTTTCAGGGTTCCTCAAGGACTAGAAGCCCCAAATTTGGCGTGGGCGCTTCTTGGGGGCTCCTGATGAAAAAGCAAGTGGCCCCATGTCTCTAGGACAAAGTTGAAAATTCAACCCATAGACTTGCATTGAATTAGGGTTAACAATAAGGCTGAAACTAGGGTTAGGGTTAGGGTTAGCTGAAATTAGGGTTAGGGTTTCAGGGTTCCTCAAGTACTAGAAGCCCCAAATTTGGCGTGGGTGCTTCTTGGGGGCTCCTGATGAAAAAGCAAGTGGCCCCATATCTGTAGGACAAAGTTGAAATTTCACCCCATAGACTTGTATGGCATTAGGGTTAGGGTCCAAGAGTACACATACACATTTTCTTTTGCTTTATTGATTTAAGCTCATCGTCTCCAGCTGCAAAGGTATAGAAACCTTTCTGTGTTTTGATGTCGTGTGTGAGAAAACATCACTTTTTTCTGTAAACTTGTGTTATCATTGTCCTTCATTGAAAATGACACAATCTTTCATTTCATTGTTGAGATGCCGAACACCAAGGCATTCCGTCGCTCTCTGGCCATGAAACGACGCCTGGAGCAAAAACAGGATTGGACACCTTTTCCACCTCGGAAGGACTTTGAACGTCGTGAGTACTTCCACGTTCATGATTTCATGTTCTGCCTGTGTTGTTATGTTGTATTCCAAATAAATCTTACAAAAACATATTTAGATTTTTCTTTTTTGTCAATTTACACAGGGCGCGGTACTGGTCAGCGACCTGGGTGCGAAGATGGCCCGTTTTGCTCCTGACTGACAAAACAGTGCAAGTTCGTTCTTAAGGCCCAGCAACCAGACAAGAAGGTATGGGTCGTGATTTTGTCAAGCCACGAGTTTCTTTATGTTTTTGTTCTGGTGGTGGGAGACTCACATCTCTGTCCACTTGTGGATGGTTTTGTGTTCTCGCCCCGGGCAACAACCTTGAACACGGGCTTGTAACAGACTCCGCCCAGGATTTTGCTGCGCTACTGGCAACTGTGTTGGACCGCTGGCCCAAGGTTTGTTTATCTGCTGTGACAAACAAATTTGAACACATGAATGTCATCGCCACTTTGTTTTATCAATATCAAGTAATTCCATGATCCATAGTTCAATAACAAGAATATTCATGAATTTATTTTGCATTTTTATGTTTGTTTGGGGTTTTTTGTAGGTGTTTGTGCTTGACTTTCCATCTCGCCTGACTGTCAAGCCAGAACTACAAACAGCGCTACGTCAAGTATATCATCGTGTTGCTGCACGCATGGGTGTGTAAAATACATATTTTTGTTGTATTTTTTTCTCTTCAGTGACACTGTGCTAACAGATATTTCTTAGAATTGTGTGATTACACAATTGATTATGTGACACTTCTTCCAGGTTTAACATTTGTGTATATGGCCGATCACCTCCCCCTTCGTCAGCTGTACATGGTGGTATTATGATGGTGTAAGTTTTGCCTTCTTCAGCCTTACTTGCTCTTCATTTGATATGACAAATATGTGTTAACATGTTGTTTTCTGTTTACGTGCACCTCAGGACTGATTTTGGTGGAGCGTCTGCATGCTGCATGCTCCATCAGCTCGTACCCCCTTCACCTAGATCAGGGGTGTTGTGCCACAACCAATCATCGCCCAGGGTGTCTCCCAGAGTGGTTGTGACAGGTCCTGTCCACATGCCAGTGTATGGACCTGCTCCTGAATGGACTCTTGTTGGACAGGAGGTTGAGGTAACCTGTTCATCCCTCTTTTTTTTCCCCCCCAATCGTGTATTTGTCAAACTGTGCAACTTTTTATTTTAAAAATGAACACTTATCCTAAGTTGACTCTGATTTCCTCTCCTCTTTTTTTTATAGACAGTACCAACAGCTGTTGAGACTGCATTTCACACAGACATCCGGTCCAATCCCGTGTGGTTCAGTGAGGCTGTGCTGTTGGACCACATGGAGACCGTCGTGGAGTCATCTGGCAGGGTTTCCCCAGCTGCCACGGTAACATTCACACAATTATTCATACACTTATCAACTAGGGGTGGGTGAAAAAAAAAATCAATATTGCAATATATTGTTGTCCTTTCTGTCGCAATAAATAATCGATACACTGACGGCAAATATCAATATTTTTTTCCAAACACCACCTGTCCACCTGTCCCGGGAAAGACAAAATCTCTCCCAGGACACAATTTGTCCCGTTTTTTAGGGAAAATGACAAAACCTCATTTAATTTCCGTCTGTGGTCTAGATAGGGTTGCCAACCCTCCCATAAAATACGCGATTGTCCCATATTTGCAAATAAAAAAGCCTGTCCCGTAATGAACTGATGGGGGACGCACTTCACTTTGTCCCGTATATTTCGGGGACGCGGTTATTTATTTATTTATTTTGTCTGCATCATTTTTTTTATTGATTTTCAGAATCGGGGCAGTGAAAGGATTTTTTTCCCTCTCTCATCTTCCCGTCGGAAGATATCGTGTGTCGTGATGTTGTCATTATCGTGGGCCAAATATCGTCACAGTATCAAATCGTGGGTTAGCCGTATCGCCCCACCCCTATTATCAACACAAGATCACATATGTACAGTACATGTACAGTTTAATTAGTGTGTTACTTTGTTTTTGAATTAATTTCTTTATGTTCTTCCAGATGTCCAGCCTGAGACGTCGATCAGCACGCGTTGCCTCAAAAACCAAAACAAACCAGTGACATGTTGGTATTTGGGATATGTGTATTTCATTGTGTGCATCTTTGTGATAGGACAATAAATGCAGTTCTTTAAACGTTACTTTGTGTCCTTGTATTTGCAGGTGTGGGCAACACATTCAACTGTCCACATGACTGAGTCTGCCTCCAGCAATGTCACAGCAGTGCAGCAGGTTTGTACTTATTCATTTCCACTTCATCACCTGTGTGTGTTTTCTAGGCTTTACACCGATCTTATCGGCTGTATCGGATCGGCCGATATTTGGCATTTTTAGAAACGTTCATGATCGGGCGTCATGTCATGAATCACCGATCAATGACGTCATGGTCGTGTTGAAACTTTTTTAATCTGTCTCATTTCCTCCAAAGTAGTTTCACAGCATCGACATGTTTATTTGTTTGTATCCGAGTGTTATGTAAATGTATAGATTTGGGTTTACATTGTTGTCAGTTCCTTTTGTCTGCTGTGTGTCCGTTTGGGCACTAGATGGCGCAGTAGATCCTGTGTTCCCTTTTTTTTGCTTGTTCCAGGTGCGGAAAGGTGATTGGCTGGTGCCAATATTTAAGGAGGAGGACTTCAACACCTCGGTCTCTTTGTCCTTCTCCCAGCTCCCAACCAGAGGCCATGTGCCGCAGCAGCAGCATTCTGTGTTCAGCCATCAATTCTGTTTTGTAATCTATTTCAGTTCCCTTTGTGTCCACGTAGCCCGTAGGGGAGGGAAGCCATTTGTGTTGTGACCCCTTTCTCCTGTGTTTTAGTTAAGGAGGTTAGTTTGACTGTCATTTATTTGATTGTTTTCTTCATAGGTAAGATCCATAAGAGAGCCATTTTGTTTGTTGTTTTGGCCATGCCCTCCCTGACGCCAGTGCAATGATGGTGACGTTTAATAAAAACCATCCTGTGGACGAAGCACCTTTGTCTAATTTGAGAGCTGGGAGAAGGGGGGGAGCCTTTATGTTGTGTCCTGGTTCCCCCTAGGCCGGGGCATAACACCGAGAGCTAATGATTCATGATTCAAAAACCTTCATTTTCGTCTTCGTGCCTCTTCCTGTTTTGAGTACTGTCGCTATGTGACGGACAATAAAGTTTCTTTGAATCTGCAATATATGCAACGCTACAGTACCTCGCGGGGGAACTTTGGTAAAAAAATTCAACACCACAAATTTAATCAGGCACTTGGAAAAGATACACACGGAGGAGCATGTCGAGTTCAAGAAACGCAGCGCGGAGAAAGAAAAAGAAAAGCAAACTCTGAAACGGATGCTAAAGCAAACAACTTTAGACGGTGCTCGTGAGAAGGCAAGGGGTGTACAGAAACAAGTATTTATTGCCTCTAACGTGATTGGATCGGTGATTGGCACAAAAATCGTGACCGTGTAAAGCCTAGTGTTTTCCTTTCTATGTTTATTGGCATAAAATCACATCTTTATCATTTTAATCAGGTGGAGGCGACGCCACAGATGACCAGAGCTGTGCCCGTGGTTCCTGTGGCTCCCGTGGTTGCCAGCACCAAGCCAGAGGAGGCCAGCACCGTCCAGGAGGCAACACAGAAGATCAACTAAGCTAAGGAGGCTTTTCTTTCTTCTTCTGTTGCCTCTGACTGCTCCGCTCGTTCTACGCCTCGCACATGTGATTTGTGATCCATCATCAGTTAGTACTAGTGAAGATGCAGTGGCAGATCATGGCACTGGTATTAGATTAGCCAAGGTTCTGCATGGTTCTTTTCATCAAGGCGAAACCGGTCACGGTTTAAAATTCCAGCACCAGCTGGCAACAGTGAGTCACTTCAGAAGAGCAAAACTCCTCACTTTGACATGGATAATTCTGACGTAGAGTTTGTCAGTGCTGTGACCAATGAAGAGTGTAACTTCTCTCCCCTTGATGTTGATGTTTGTTTAGACCTTTGCAAAAACTTGAAGAATCATTTGGACCGTGCGAGTTTTCCAATTTCTGATTGCAAAGGCCCATTAGGTTCGCCGTGTACAAATGAGAATGTAGAGGCTGATGGAAACTGCTTCTTCAGAGCCATCAGTCAAGCTGTGACTGGTTTATAGACACAGAAGTGGAAATTCAGGTTGCAGCAGATTGTTTACGATTAGATGTGTACACTTTTATCGATGGTCATGGGTTGAAGTACAGCTCTTGCAAGAAACAATTCTCACATTGTATATATTTATGGATGTATTTGTTTTATATGGAAGCAGTTACCATTATCCAATTTAAAATAAGAATATAATAACAGAAATGCTTTTTCATTTTAAGAACGAAGCTGCATTATTTGACTCATAATTAAAATCATTAATAAATATTCCTATATGCATTTTCATTTTCTTATTCGTGTCGCACCTTTTATGACACAATCAAAAAGAAAACTGAGGGCATTGCTTTTTAATTTTCGTGGTCCTGCCCTGCACAAGAGTTACCACAACTCGAAAACGAAATCGCAATCTCAAAGAACGCGCGCGGCGCAGGAAAGTGACGTCAGCAGCTCTCCACCTCCGCTGTGGGTATGGCGGTATGACGCCAAGTGTCATTTGCCTCCTGTTATGTGTAAATTCTAATGTTTGTGAATTTAATAAATGTATATATATACTGTATATTTAAAAAAACAAAACAAAACAAAAAAAAGGTATAGCGGTATGACACCACTTTGCCATCGTTACTTTTCACTTCATTGAAGTTGCCGGTAAACGAGATTTAAATCGCCGAAAAACGTGGACCACTGACGGATCTCGTTGGTCGGACAGATTTGAGCATGGCGCACATTGACACAATTGTTCAAACCCTGCTGGATTTAGCTTCCCAGGTGGAGTTGAATAGTGTATCTGAATCTGATGCTCGGGACCGAGTTGAGCAGGTATTCTGCCGTCCCAGATACGGACGCAAACAAGGTTGCCCTAGCCAACCTGTTGTCAGTTATGGAACACCTTGATGCACCAGCACAACATCAAAGCTAAAGCTATTTGTTACATGGGTGGAGTAACAGCTGTTCGGCGTCGGCCACCAGTCCATCCGTCGCAGGATGCGAAGCAACAGATCAATCCGTCGACTGGTGGCAGATGCTGGTGCGAGATCTGTCAGTGGTCCACGTTTTTCGGCGATTTAAATCTCGATTACCGGCAACTTCAATGACGTGAAAGAAGTAACGATGGCAAAGTGGTGTCATACCGCCATACCTTTTTTTTCTTTTCTTTTCTTTTTAAATGAAAAAAAAAAAAAAAAAAAAAAAAATATATATATATATATATATATATATATATATATATGTGTATATATATATATATATATATATATGTGTATATATATATATATATATATATATATATGTGTATATATATATATATATATATATATATACATATATATATATATATATATATATATATATACATATACATATATATATATATATATATATATACATATATATATATATATATATATATATATATATATATACATATATATATATCTTTATTAAATTCACAAACATTAGAATTTACACATAACAGGAGGCAAATGACACTTGGCGTCATACCGCCATACCCACAGGTGGAGAGCTGCTGACATCACTTTCCTGCGCCGCGCGCTTACTTTGAGATTGCGATTTCGTTTTCGAGTTGTGGTAACTCTTGTGCAGGGCAGGACCACGAAAATTAAAAAGCAATGCCCTCAGTTTTCTTTTTGATTGTGTCATAAAAGGTGCGACACGAATAAGAAAATGAAAATGCATATAGCAATATTTATTAATGATTTTAATTATGAGTCAAATAATGCAGCTTCGTTCTTAAAATGAAAAAGCATTCTGCTATTGCTTTTTCATTTTTGAATTTTACATTTCATATTGAATTTTGGTAACTCTTTGCTGATGCATGTTTTGAAAATTAAATCTCAAATGTGTTTTTCTTTATTTGAATTACTTACTTAATTGAAGTACAAGAATGAGCAGTCATGAATAAGAAAATGAAAATGCAGTTTGGATTATTTATTAACAATTTTTTTTATGAGTCAAATAATGCAGCCACGTTCTTAAAATGAAAAAGCATTTCTGCTGTTGCTTTTTCATTTGGATTATGGTAACTGTCTGCTTCCACACTCCAGTGGTTCTGCACATTAGTATAAATAGAGTGATTCTCTATCATGACATCACAGGACGGCGGCACACTGACTCATTCCATGAACATGGACACTGATGATCCAGACTTTGGACCAGATGAGCCAACAGGCCACAGTGGAAACGGGTCAGAACATGGGACTGGCTGCTGAAAGTATACAGGTAGGTGGCACTGTCATCCCAAGTTGTGTGGTGTGGAGGATCGGGGCCAAAGTTCCAGATGCTCACAGATGTGACTGTGGATTCAGGAGGAGTGTTTGAAGGCTGGACTCCCAACAGTGATTGGCTGCTGAGGACCTCTCAATCACAATCAGGTTTTTTAGTGGCTGTGAGATTGAAAGTGAGATTGCATTGTCCAGGGAGGAGGACAGCAGTCAGTCATGTTTCACCTCCAGTCAACACGCAGTGGTTCACATGAAGGTCCAAGAGGCCTACAGACCTACACAGAGTCTGGATGTTGCAGCACAGTGGCATCATTGTCTTTGTTGTGTTGTTTGGTCATTGTGATCCAATGTAATGTGAGAGAAGGATGAGTGCAGTTCCATTGGAGTGAGTTGCTTACAAATACAGATCGCACGATTTCTATCCCAATTGTTAAGTGGGAAAGAGACCTGTCTCTCCAGCCTCACTCTAATTTCTGGAGAACAATCTGCCTGAACACCTTTTCACTGATAAAACAACCTAATCTACAATTAATACATTTTAAAGTACTCCACAGGATCCACTACACCGGGCAGCGGATGTTTCAGATGGGCATGACCGCCTCTCAGACCTGCTCACACTGCACAGTTAATGTCCCAGATAATTACCTACACGCTGTATGGCATTGCCCACCAGTAAATAAATTCTGGCACGTAGTATGCAATGATCTATCAGCACAGGTTGGTTACAACATCACAGCCACTCCTTCTTTTTGTCTCTTAGGGGACCTCAGTGATATCACATCAGATAAGGCAGAATCTCGCATGCTGATCACCTCCTTATCTATCGCTAAGAAAACAATCCTCACAAACTGGAAAACAAAACAACACCTGCACATTGCACAATATAGCAACTTACTGTTAGACCACACCTCCTTGGTAGGAATGTCTGCTTCATCCTATAACTAACTAGTAATCAATCAATAGCTGAGGCTGCTGGTTGATGTGGGCAGCTGTGGTCGTGCTGCCGCGGGCCGGGTGCGGTCTGGGGGGCGGGGCGGGGGGGGGGGGGGGGGGGGCGTGGGAGGTTCGGCTGCTTTGCGGGTTGGTGGGGGTTCGGGGGTTGGGTGGGTGGTGCTCCGGGGGTGTGGTGCTCCGGGGGGGGGGGGGGTCCCTGGCTCTGGTCTGGGGGCCCCCTTGTTGGTGGGAGGGCTGGTCCGTCCCTGTGTCTGGGGACTGGCGCTGGATCGTACGCGGTGGGGTCGCATGCCTGGGGTGGGGCTGCGCGTTCGCCGGCTACCGCTCCTGTGTGCCCGGGTGGTGCGGTGCAGTGAGGGGCGGGCCCCCTTTGGCTCCTGGATCCCTGTGGTGTCCCCGGCCCCGATGTCGCTGAGGGGGCGCCCTGACCGGGAGTCCCCCCTGGTCACATAATAGCTGTTTTTTTTTAATTTTTAATTATTTATTTTTTTTCCCCTAAATTTTTAATTTATTTATTTATTTTTTTCTGTTTCGGGGGATTTGTGTCTTGGGTGGTCGCTGCCCGGCCTTCTGGCCTTAAGACCCTCTCCAA
>NW_027466100.1:6725000-6810000 GCF_046127955.1 Nelusetta ayraudi
ATAAGGAGCTCAGTAGCTCCGTTTTAAGTGTTGGTCTGTTTGTTCCTTTTATTTTTAAATGTTGAATAAAAGTTGGTTTGATATTTTAAACATTCTGAACCACGTCTCCTACTCCTTCCTCGTAGAACTTACCTGTGTGCCTAATTATTACTTTTGTGTTTAGTAGAACTCCCTGGGTGAAATTCCCAGGGTGGCATTGTCGGTTCCTTTTCATTTTGTTAAATTCCCAATATTAAATCTTGCTTTATCAGATAGCCATAACCACTCTCATCGCCACAGGATATTTGAGTCAACTGAGTCAAACTGTCGTGTCTACTTCCCAGTCTCAATAAAAATGTTCCCTACTGCTTTGTGCGAGCTTCTTAAATGGAGGTTTGTCGGGGTTTTTCCCTTTTTAGAAGCAAGGCACATATTTTGTGTCTTTCCACCACAAGACATTGGCTTTTGTCACTCTCTTCGTCGTATTGGGAAAAAGTGGCATATCGGACTTTCCCGCCGCGAGTCGCTCGTCAACATACTGCTGTGAAAGAGGGGTGACGTCACAGAACACGAGGTGCATTTAGGTGCTGCTGCGTAAAACGCAAACATTTTCCTGGGCAAATATTCATTTGACAGACGTAAACAAAGTGAAATATGACTTCAATTTAAGTTTGTTTTAGTTTGTTTTTATAAACACACAAAAAAGTTTGAGTTAGTTATCGTTTTTGAAAAAAGTTCTTGACTTCTACTTTAGAGATATTGATGACGAGTTATATAAACGGTGTGACTATGTGGTTCGGCAAGCGGTGGTGCTGTCTGTGCATAGCTTAGCAAACGGCTAGCGCTAGCACCCCCTTTCAATGCCAGAGTGAAAAGATCCACACGGAGTGTTATGACCCACGGGTGGGTCTAGGTGCCTCTATCTTTGTGTCTGTGTGTGTGTCTGGATGTCGGCTGCTGATTGGACGCGCCACGGCTGAGAAGGAGGAGCAGTCGAGCCAGCCTGACGGTCGTCCCTCCTCCGCTCCCAACTCTGCAGTTAGTCACTTCTGAAATGCTGTTAGAGCACGCAGCCGTAGGTAGTGATGGCCGATCGAGGCTTTGTTGAAGCTTCGACACTTGTTTCAAAAAATGGTTCATTACTCGAGGCTTCAATGACACAGTGCTCGAGGAGGTCATCTAGTGCTCAATAAAATGAAGTGCAATGGAAACGTGTTCATTGTTTCATAGGTTGTTAGGGATTTGATTCGCCATGCATTCTTGTTGGACAACACTACATGCTTGTATGGTTCAATGCTGACACAATAAAATAAAAATGAAAAATAAAGACAATGTCTCTTTTTTTGGCACGACTGATTGTAGTAGACTATCGCTCTATACTTAGCCTGACAGTTTGTGCAATGAATTATGTTATATCCTAAAACAAGACTAAATAGCCCATAGTTTAAAAATATGTTCAATAGTAAGTGTTCAGTGGGTCAGATGTCAAATGTGATTTATTTAAAATGTAGAATAGATGAGCTAAATAACACATATATAATACACATTGATGGGAATTGAAGCGTCGCCTCAGTCTTGCAAGTCCAAGATTGTCATAATGTACCACAAACCCAAATCACACTCCCTTTTTTCATCGAAGCTGTTTGAGTAGCGTTAGCACACCGTGATTCCTCATCAACTACAGGCCTACACTTCAAATAATTATGAGAAAAATCCAACGTAAAGAGAGCACTTCCATTAGGAAATAGTCAACATGAAATGTCGTCCTCTACTGACACCTGCTGGTCAAATTGAATAGTTGCAAATATTGTGAACAAGTTGTCATCTAATTCTAGTCCTAAACAATATGGCCATTCCAAGTGAAGTATTAAGACAATTAATCAGGTTTGTACTGCTTGATTGAACACATTCATCCCGTTCCAGTGCACTAAAACCCACTTCCCTTCAGGACCGTGTCAGCGAAGCCAAAACTTCCTTGATTGACGCTGTTTCCCAGCATGCAATGCGAGCTAGCGATTCACAATACTATTTCATCCCAAAATGGATGTAAAAATTAAAAAGGGAAAAAGGGAAAAATGAAACTTCAGGAACAGCAACCATTGCAATACAAGCAGAACTGGGCCGAAGTTTTATATTATGTACACCATAATACAGCCTTCTGGTGGACAAGCCATACTATTTAAACCGTGTCCTCCTATGGCACTTCCGTGGGTGGAAGCTCATCGTAGAGATCACGTGCTGGTTGTGCGTCACTCCTTGGGGCCCTTGCAAGGGGGTCTGCAGGTCATGTGATTCAGGTGAGTATATGGAAAACATGGGTCAATGTCGTCAGCAGTAACATGAGTAGCTTGCTGGCGAAAATAATGGACTACATGTGGATGTCAAACTTTTTTTTTGTTTTGTATGAGCATTTAAAAAAAACAACAACATACTAATAATATGGATTTTGACCATGTATGTTTTGGAGTTCAATGAAAGAGGTTAATATATATATATGTATATATATATATATATATATATATAGTCAGCTGCTTTCAGTTGACATATTAAATCTATTATGATATGGAACGATAGTTCATAATGTACGTGTTACTTGCTTTGCAGATAAGCTGTACCCTATTTCTTGTGCTCATGGTTATCTTAAAAGATAACCATGAGACAAGAACATTGTTTACTGTTGGAGGGCTACAACAACACAATACCTTCGATGCTACGCTTTGTGCCGTCGCCACAGACCCGAAACTCTCGTTCTTGTTGGATGCCGGTTCTGCGCAGACTGGTGGGAGAGTTTGTGTACAGGTTTTGCAAAGGAACGGTGTCTTCAGTTATACACACGCTCATTAAAGTGCCGACCGTGGAGGAAGCTGGTGCCGCTGCACGCCGTTTCCAGCAGAATAACAGCGAAATTACCAAAATAAAAACAAATCAGGAAAACATCTCTTTACTGTGCTTTTATTTACAAAGTTAAAATTCTTCTAACTTATAAAAAATGTGAACGAAAAGGTAGAAATATAAATACGAAGGAATACGTATTTGTTCAGGGGTGCGCAAAGCCGGAGCCCTGCATTTGCTGTGCTACCCTTTTTAAAAAGGTCTCCGTTGCGCGTTATTTGAATATGTCCATCTCTTTTAGAAGAGAAAGCATCGCCCCGGTCTCATCCTCTCTCCAAATGTCAACATTCTTATTCGCGTTTGCCAGGTTGTTTCGCGCCGTCTGTTTTGTTAGACGCGCGGCTCGTGCCATTCATTTCAATGGAAGCGGAAGCGCCACGAAGCGGAGCGCCGACGAATTTCGCGAGCGAGGCTCCAACTGGTTCACACCAGACACGAACAAGCTCCGCGACGGTCGACAAGCGCTTCTGCTCAGCTGCAGTCTTTTTTTCACTCCCACTTGAGCTTCTTTTTTTTTTCTTTCAAAAAAATTAGATAAAAAAAATCATTTTCATCATCGCCCCCCCTCGCCCCGTAGCCAGCCTGCTCCGTAGCTTACTTTTGTGTGTGTGTGTGTGTGTGTGTGTGTGTGTGTGTGTGTGTGTGTAAATAAATAGAAACACGCACTCAGGTGTCCATCTCAAGACAAGACCTCTTTCATAATGATCATTGACCGGCATCTCTAGGATCAAACAGACGTATTTTGATCAAGTCTTCCTCTGTGTGTGTGTGTGTGTGTGTGTGTGTGTGTGTGTGTGTTTAATCTCTCTCGCACTCTGATATAATGTACTGACAAATATAACATACAAATATGATATATGATCGAATTTGTCATTCGGTTTTTATTTTGAAATGAGTTTATTTTGAAAATTCACCGGATTTTCTCGTTTTTATTGAGCGACTTCCTGTGCTGTAGACGAGGATCGCTCGCGGCTCGCGCACGAAATAGAGCAGACGCCGAAACAACAAATGCATGCCGCGAGCCGCGCGCCTGTTCGCGTCTACTGTGAACCACCACATTGATTAACGTGGGCGCCGAATGGAAGCGCTCGGCGGCGCTTCACTTCCACGTCCAGTGAACTGACGTTAAATGCATGGCGCGATCTGCGAGGGGAGCCGCGCGCCTGTTCGCGTCTGGTGTGAACTACTACATTGATTAACGTGGGCGCCGAATGGAAGCGCTCGGCGGCGCTTCGCGGCGTTTCGTGGCGCTTCCGCGTCCAGTGTGAACCGGGCGTTACTCGCTCGGAAAAATGTGCCGCCTGAGCCTCCGCCCCCTCCGTGCCCATTGGCGGAGGGACGGCTCATTGAAAAAAAAAAAAAAAAAAAAAAAAAAAAAAATCGGTGTTCCTTCGGCGCGCCTGGGAAACTCTGAAATTATGAATAACTTAAGCTCGTTTTTGTCCCATTTGCCTGCATCAGCCCGTCATGATATTGTTAAATTAATTGAGAGCCACCCACTATTGTTTTCTGACCACCCCCGCCGTACGTCAGTTTTGCACCATGACATAGAAGTAGAGGAACATTCCACAACTAAGCAGCACGCACACAGAGTCATTTCTGGGAAGTTAAGAAAGAAGCTTTGGCTCTCGTCAGGTTTTCACAGACTATAATGCCCTCGTAGATGCGGTGGTCTCTGCCCCTGCAAGACTTCAAGCTCCAGATTTGCCACAGGAAGGGGGGTTGATAATGTGTTGGCAGGTGCATTATGATGTGGGCTAGCTGCGGAACTGAGGTTTTTCTTGTTTAGTTTTGTTTGTAGGTATGTTAATAGGGTTTAGTTCTGAAGGGAGGGGGTGATATGACCCACAGGTGGGTCTAGATGCCTCTATGTTTGTGTGTGTGTGTGTGTGTGTGTGTGAGAGAGTGGATGACGCCTTGCAGGTGCGGTCCTGGATGTCGGCTGCTGATTGGACGCGCCACGGCTGAGAAGGAGGAGCAGTCGAGCCAGCCTGACGGTCATCCCTCCTCCGACCTCTCAATCACAATCAGGTTTTTTAGTGGCTGTGAGATTGAAAGTGAGTGAACATCATTAAATAAAGAGATCCTGCAGGGTCCCAATTTGACAAGTACACTGCTAGGTTTGCTGCTTCGTTTTCGCCAAGTCCCTGTAGCATTCATGACTGACATTGAGGGAACGTTTCATCAAGTAAGAGTTTCCAACCGGGATGTAAACTTCTTACGCTTCCTCTGGTGGCCAGATGGGGACATTACAAAGGACCTACAAGAGCACAGGATGCTGGTCCACATCTTTGGGGCAGTGTCATCCCCAAGCTGGGATGTACAGCAAGATACATTCACATTCAGCATGAGAACCAAGCTGGGATGGGATGAGGAAATCCCTCAGGTCATGGTACATCCCATATATAGTTTTTCAAGCGCCAAACTACAACAAAGGAACTCATCTATAACAAAACTACAACCTTGTAAGGGCAAAACCTACTTGTTTTAATTCAGATTAATAAACTAAAGCTTATTCGATTATCATTATGTTGTTTTTTTTAAACGCTCATACAAAACAAAAAAAGTGGAGGGAGAGTAGTCTGAATCGGGTTCTGGAGCATTGCTCCACCTCATCCACCGCACTCATTAGCGTCACATCCACTTGTAGTGCATAATTTCCGCCAACAAGCTTCTCCTGTTACGACTGCACACGTTGACGCATATTTTCTGTTCACTCGCTCACCCGTATCAGGTGATACCCTGCAAGGGTAACCATTGGCTCTTGTCTTAGACCTTCCCCGAGGTGGTTGGTGGGGTGACCCACCCATCACGTGACCTCTACGATGAGCTCCAACCCACTGAAGTGCCATAGGAAGACACGGATTTAATAGCTTGTCCACCAGAAGGCTGTATTTTGGTGTACATAATATAAAACTTCGGCCCAGTTCTGCTTGTATTGCAATGGTTGGTGTTCCTGAAGTTTCATTTTTCGTCCCTTTTTATTTTTTACATTCATGTTTGTGATGAAATAGTATTGTGAATCGCTAGCTCGCATTGCATGCTGGGAAACAGCGTCACTCAAGGAAGTTTTGGCTTCGCTGACACGGTCCTGAAGGGAAGTGGGTTTTAGTGCACTGGAACGGGATGAATGTGTTCAATCAAGCAGTACAAACCTGATTAATTGTCTTAATACTTCACTTGGAATGGCCATATTGTTTAGGACTAGAATTAGATGACAATTTCTTCACAATATTTGCAACTATTCAATTTGACCAGCAGGTGTCAGTAGAAGACGAAATTTCATGTTGACTATTTCCTAATGGAAGTGCTCTCTTTACGTTGGATTTTTCTCATAATTATTTGAAGTGTAGGCCTGTATCTGCACACAATTTGGAATTCGTCCCAGCGCCCTGAGCTGTAAATTTGGACGGTGTAAAATGAAAATGGCCATCTGCAGCAGAATGAAAGTGAGATTGCATTGTCCAGGTAGGAGGACAGCAGTCAGTCATGTTTCACCTCCAGTCAACACGCAGTGGTTCACATGAAGGTCCAAGAGGCCTACAGACCTACACTGAGTCAGGACGTGGCAGTGCAGTTGGATCATTGTGTTTGTTGTGTTGTTTGGTCATTGTGATCCAATGTAATGTGAGAGAAGGACGAGTGCAGTTATATTGGAGTGAGTTATTTAGAGTGTAATAGAAGTTATAATGCAGAGTCTGTTTTTATGAAATGTTCTATCACCTGGCATCCATCCATCCATCCATCCATCCATCCATCTTCTACTGCCGTATCCGGAGTCAGGTCTCGGAGGCAGCAGCCTCAGCAGAGACCCCCAGACTTCCCTGGACCCAGTCACCTCCTCCAGCTCCTCCAGTGGGACCCCAAGGCTTCCCAGTCCAGCCCAGAGACCTGGTCAGCACCACTCTGACTCCCCGAGTCCCTGCTGCTCAGGTGAGGCTTCAAAGATCTGGCTGCACCTGATTGGACGGTCGTGGAGGATCTCCTTGGTCTTCTTGGTCTTCTTGGTCTCCAGCTGTTTGACCTCATGCTCTCTGTTGACCTCCTCACTCAGTCCCTCAGTGATGTAGAGCTCAGTGTAGATGCTGTTGAGGAGAGTTTGACTTCCTGCTTCTTCACCTTCAGTCACACGTTCACATCTCCTCTCCAGACTGATCTTCTGCTGCTGTAGAAGCTCCTGCAGACCACCAACCTCTGGAGCTGAGAGAAGGTTGGAGAAGAAAACATCAGTGTGACAGTGTGAGCATCATTTTCTGTCCACGACTTGAAGCTGAAAGCATCCAAACTCCATTTTTCAGCTGATGTGGTGAAGCTGCTGTTGTCTGACTGTTTGCTCTAAATGTCCTCCAGTGGATCTTCTCACTGGAGGTCCTGACCACGGTTATAATAGTTAACGAAAACGAACAAAATAACGAAAACTTCAATTGAAAAAAACAATTGTCAGGGGTTAGGATTTTGGTACCTGCCTCGTTGGGGTTTTGAAGCGAGCAGAGCTGAGACCATAAGGGTGACGTAGCAACGTTCAGGACACTGATTGGCCAAAGGCAGTCTTTCACCATTCCTTCCTCTTTCCATTTTCAAATGCCTCGCGTGTGGATTTTTACATTAACACGTATTAAAAACTGAAAAGCTTATGAAACTGTACCATGGGTGAACAAAGAACTACAGAAGTTTCTGTTCTCTGTGGCCGAAGAAAAAGCACAATGCAGACAGTTGTGCAGAAAGTTTAGTGTTAGCTAAAATATCGGGCACACAGACGTACTTATTATGTATACATTTCTTTCCATTGTAACAGGTCACTACAAGATCTGCAATCCATTACCTAGAATTGGTTTTCCTTAAACTGATGTACAGGATTACTAATCTGACTTTGATGGGCAAATTTGACAACTGAACACAATTAATAATAATAATAATAATAATAATAATAATAATAATAATAATAATAATAATAATAATTATTATTATTATTATTATTATTATTATTATTATTATTATTATTTCTAAAATTTCCAAACAACAATCGTCAGTTGTTCCGTAAAAAATACATTGATTTCCATGTTGAATTTTGTACGGTCCGTGAGCGCGCACGTCTGTCAGTGACGGTCTCCACACTGACACAACTGCGCATGCTCTATTATCCCATCAATGCGGAAGTCAAAAAGTTTTGGGAGCCATGCGCTGGGTGAGCAACTTCATTGAAAGGAATGGGACGCCATCTGGGGGCTTGCCGCACTGTCACGCAGGTTGTGACGTAGCGGGCCGGCGACGCCGACAGGTATGATGTGAATGATTGACAGCTACCATTCGTTCCTGTTAGCGAGAGGATTAAAAACAAACAGACACCATAATGGCATCAAAAAGGAGTTATCCCAGCGGTGCAGAGAAACGGAAGGAAAAGAAAACTGATCAAGAAAAACTTGCAAAAGGGAAAGGTAAGTTATTTGTTTGTGATGTGGGCTGGAGAGGTGGAGGTGAAACGCTGTTGTCCCCCCCCCCCCCAAGTTTGTTTATTTGTCCTGCTAGCCAGCTAGCGTCGGATAAATGTTAGCTGGCTGGCTAATATTTGTTCGTCATGAATCAGCGTTTTTGTTTGTTTTATGAAAGTTGACCATATCCTGCCATGTTGGCCTATCCTGCCATGGGAATGAGTGATTGACTCCACACCCGTTTATTCACATTCTAACAGGGAGGGCGGGAGGGAGGGCATGTTGTAGTTGTTGTTGTAGTCAGTCCCCTGTTATTGTTCAGTTCACATATTTGACTCTTAATGTTATTTTAGCCTTAACTTAGGATGAATTTACTAAGCTTAGTTTGTATTTTGTAGGCCCTTCATTAGAAATGTGCTACTGTTTTATAATTCAAAGAAATATTTTATGGAAATACTTTATTTGGCATGGTGTTGACTATTTTAGACTGTTGTGGCAGTGGGTCATTTATCTTAGTTTTATTACTTTAACTAGTACAGTGTGTAAAGTAATGCCAAAAACTCTTAAAAATGACAGTTTTGTAATTGGGTAAAAGCTTTAAAGGGACACTGCAACCATAATGTTTAATTTAAAAACAAATGAATTTTTAATTTTCCTATATTACTGCAACATCACTGTAATAATAAAATAGGAAAATGCGCTTCTGATCTGTTTTGCTTGATGATCTAATGAGCTTTGTCTCTGCAGGAGCAATTCTAAAATATGTTGGCGCTCCAGACATTGAGCCAGAGGGATCTCCCGAACATCCTGACCAGGAAGCTCCAGGACCAACACGTTCCTCAGAACCTCCTTCTGTCCAGGTGAATAATGTGTGTTATTCTTAGGAGCTAAGCTGATAAGTGTGGGACGAAACTAAGGCAATTAAGCATTATTTTGATTGTTGGTTTGCTTTTTAGTGTTGCACTTGTTGGTTTGTTGGATTTTCTTATTTAAAGTAAGCATTTTTTTTTTATGAATACTCAATCTGTTGTATTTATTGACATATAGAGGATTCTTTTCCTAGTATTATAGTGTTTGTTTTTTTTTAAAATCAGTTTAACTTGCCTGAGTTGCTCAACTGAAGATGTTTAATTTTACCTGTAGCCTGTTTTGCTCATGAGGTGTAATAGATTGTGGAATCTTAGTAGACCTTAGTAGATGCACGCTGCTGAGAGTGGCAGCGATCAGCTCCGATGACCGTGGTGCTTGTAAATAAGGCAAATGCGCCATCTAGTGGGATGCAGCATGTTTATTCGTGTTGGAGCAATGACAAGTACGACTAACAAAACAAAAGATGCACAGGGTAAAAAAAAAATAATCATAAAGTCAAGCCCAACAAAGATAACAGATGGGCATAACTGTAACATTACATAGTAATGATTACTAGTACTACCAAAATTTCTATATTTTACTTTTCAACTCCAACTTGAACTATTCATCCCCTTTTTTCAGCAGCCATTAAGACAAAAGGATGACACTTATGCATTGCATCAAACTGTGATGCACAAAATAAATTAAATTAAATCAAAACAATAAATAAAGTGTGCATTAAACAGGGGGCAGTGCAATACAGTACAGGACTCAACTGATATAGTGCAGTTAGGCAGTATAGCCTATAACAGCTGTTCAGCTTCCATAGTAATCCACAGTCAGTGCCATAATCATCCAGTCAGTGTCATATTCATCCATAGTCAGTATAATATATATGATATCGCGCAGACCCTCGTCCTCCACCACATTAATTGGCCTGCAAGCCGTAGCCACACCCATTTAGCCCCCGCTGTTGAAAGTTGGCGTGTGGTGGACGCGGCCAGTGGTCTCCGTGCCACACCATCCAACGTGGTTTGCTTTACCTCAGAAGGGGGCGGAGGGCTCTCCGTGTCAGCTGTATGCTTCGCAGACAAGTGAAACGTAAGACTGCTCGTACTCCGGTGGAAACTAAATACAGCTTTACAGTAAATGCATATCACTTTTGTCCTGTCAAGACTGCCATCTGGCAGGGTTTTGAAGTGGAACTTTCCATTTACAATCGACGCCTTATCCATGTTAGTCCTTTCTAGTGCTCATCTACGCTCAGTGTCTTTTTCTTTTTTTTTGTTGTGCTTACAAGCCGGCTGCAAGCGTGTGACTGTGTGCTGTGAGTCAATTCATTTCCCGTTTCCACAATCTACGGAGCGGCCAAAGGTTCAAAAAGCACCGTGTGCGTTAATCGCGCGATAAAAAAATTTGAATTATTGCCTTCGGCGCGAAACAACCAGCAAACGCGAATAAGAATGTTGACATTTGGAGAGAGGATGAGACCGGGGTGATGCTTTCTCTTCTAAAAGAGATGGACATATTAAAATAACGCGCAACGGAGACCTTTTCAAAAAGGGTAGCGCAGCAAATGCAGGGCTCCGGCTTTGCGCAGCCCTGAACAAATACGTATTCCTTCGTATTTATATTTCTACCTTTTCGTTCACATTTTTTATAAGTTAGAAGAATTCTAACTTTGTAAATAAAAGCACAGCAAAGAGATGTTTTTCTGATTTGTTTTTATTTCGATAATTTCGCTGTTATTCTGCTGGAAACGGCACAAGCTTCCTCCACGGTCGGCACTTTAATGAGCGTGTGTATAACTGAAGACACTGTTCCTTTGCAAAACCTGTACACAAACTCTCCCACCAGTCTGCGCAGAACCGGCATCCAAGAAGAACGAGAGTTTGGGGTCCGTGGCGACGGCACAAAGCGTAGCATCGAAGACATTGTGTTGTTGTAGCCCTCCAACAGTAAACAATGTTCTTGTCTCATGGTTATCTTTTAAGATAACCATGAGACAAGAAATAGGGTACAGCTTATCTGCAAAGTAAGTAACATGTACATTATGAACTATCATTCTATATTATAATGATGTAATATGTCAACCGAAAGCAGCTGACCAGCTGAAAAGGCTCACTCCACCCCCTACTGTTGGGAGGAGGACACGTTCCCGTCAGTAATTCAAATTTCTCAGCTGCATGTATAGGGGGACAAGGTGAGAACTCCGATTGGACGAGAAAACCGAATTATTGCTTAGTCCGATTAAGCTCTGCATGTAAACGCACTGATTACACCTGCGCCAGAGTGCAGAGTGAAAGCAGCTCTTTTAAAAAGAAGCACAGGCTGGAGTCAGCACTCTGTCCTCTGGCGTGTCCACGCTGAGAACTCTGTCCTTCGCAGTTCTTAGCATTTCGGCTAGCAATCCCAGAGCGGGCTGGGCCATAAGCACAGCCGGAGGAGGAACCCTGGCGGGTGCCCGTTCATCGGGAGGTGGCGCTGTGTGTGCGTGATCGTTGTGCATTCACCGCTTGGCTGTTAAAGCCGCAGCCCCCCCTCCTCCTCTGGCGCTCGGCGGGGAGGCTGCCTTGCAGTTGAACACCGGTGCGCCGAGACGGGTACTGGAAGGACGCTGGTCTCAACCCCCTGCCTGGGTGCAGTCGCTCCGTCTTCCTCTGTTTTCTCCATTCCCCTCTGTTACTGTTGCGGCGGCGATGTCCTCGCAATCAATTGCTGCACCCGTCTAGCCGGGTAACAGCGGTGTCACCACCACAACGCGGACACTTTTCCTTTGATTTTGGTTTATTTGGTTTAGACAATTCAGTTTGTCTGTTTCTTTTGTTAGCGTAACCACTTTCTTTGGTTGGTTTTCTTTTCTTTGTTTTGTTGTGAAATTTTGGTGAAACTTTGGGTTTTCTATTGAGTAGCGATTTTGTTATAGTTTGATTTCCTTTTTTAGTTCATTAATATCTTGTTCCCCAGTGATCGTTACCTTTTTGTTTTGGGTTTTGGTTGTGTGTGTGTGTGTGTGTGTGTGTGTGTGTGTGTGTGTGTGTGTGTGTGTGTGTGTGTGTGTGTGTGTGTGTGTGTGTGTGCGCGCGCGCGAAGAATAAATAAAAGTTTTCCTTTCGTTCTAACTGTTTAACGCTTGCCTGGGTGTCTCAAGGTATTAGTATGTTAATTTTGTTCTCTTTTCTTTAGGACAGGAGTTGGCGTAGCGTGAATTTTGGTTTGTAGTGATTCCCTTAGCTTTGTTTATTCCCTTTTTTGAATTTTCTTTGGTTTCTTTGGCCCTGTTCCCCTTATTTTCTAATGTTGAACAGTCTTTTTGGTATGGTACTTATTTCCTTGACACTCAGGCAGCTAAACCTGGTCTATTTTAAATTGTTGTCAAATAAAGCTGTTTCATTGGAAGTCCGTCTCGTCCTCTTAAATTTCAAAGCGTAACGAACCTGTGTTGCCCGTGGAATTTTATTATAGTTTATTTCCTGGGGTGCAACTCCCCAGGTGGCGTTGTCAGGCAACCGCCCCCCCCCCCCAATTTTCCTTTATACCCACCTTTATACCCACTCAGAATTGTCTCCACCTCCACCAGACCCTCCCCCTCGCCACATCTAGTCTTTTTTTGATAGGCTGCCCTCGCTATTAACCTCCCTCTCATCACAGCTTTAATTGTGTCCCACAGTATGGAAGTGTCTACTGGACTATCTATGTTCTCCTCCATAGCGCATTTAATCTCTTTCTTAACCTCCTCCAGTGTTTTTGGATTATTTAGCATACACACATTTAATCTCCAAAGTGTGTTTTTCTTCCTCTTATTTAGACAAATAATAAGGTAATTAATACTGTGTCAGTACAAGTCAGTCATTCCTATTTTACATTCCTCTATTCTGTATCTGTCTGTAATGTTAATAAAAAAAATAGTCCTCTGTAACGGGTGGAGGTCCCTCCAAACATCAAACATCCCTAGTTCGGCTAGAGAGACGTTGACAAGTTTCGACAGGCGGGTCTGACTTCTGTTGCCATTAGTTGTGTCAAGTTTAGCTTTTAAATCATGTTGAAATCCCCTGCACATATTAGGATTCCTTCACTTTCCACAGCTATGATCTCAAACAGTGATTTCAAAAAGCACTTGTCCAACCCTGGACCAAAGTAACTGAGTTATCATCCAATTTCCCTTTGACTATTACATATCTCCCTTCTTTGTCATTTATTTTTTTAACAACTTCAAAACTGATAGAATTAGAGATTAATATTGTGACACCTCTCTTTGGGCCTTTCCTGAACAAGCCAAAAAAACATTTCTATATCCAAATCTTTTCAGTGTGTCGTGCTCTTGTTGAGAGAGATGTGTTTCCTGTAGATCAGGCATGGCCAAACTACGGCGTGTCTCTGTCCGGCCCGCGTGAAGGCAGTCAAAAATCTAACCTAACTTAGAAATGACACTTGAACCTGCAATGAGTATTTTAGTCGTTCTAAATGAGTCCAACGTTAGAAAAAAAGGAGCGACCCGGACTTCCCACAGTCTCTTTTCTATTAACATGGGAATTCAATTTTAATAATTTGTCAACTTAAAAACACCTGTCATACTAGAACATCCCTACCAGCTTTCTTCCCTTTATTCTCTGAATTTAATCAAAGAATCTTTGAAACTCTTGTAGCTTTTCTCTGGCTCGTGTCGCTGCTGATGCGTAGCCCCTCCAGGATCCCTCCTTGCACTGCCACTCCGTCGCAGTGCGGGGCACCGAGTGCCGCAGGCCCCTCCGCACCCGTCGCCACCGCCGTCTTCTCCGCCAGGCCGCGTCTCGCCAATTCCTCCTTTACCTCCTCTGCGCTGTTGTAGGTTCGAGTTCCCATATCCCAGTGGGTCCTCATCTTGGTGAATGGCGTCTGGAAGCGGATGCCCTTCTCCTTCAGGATTCTTTTAGCAGTGTTGTACTCCTTTCTCTTTTGGACCATCTCTGTCGCGTAATCGTGATGGAATGACGGTACTTTATTCCCCAGTTCTATTTTCTTTGTCCATAGCTCTGTCAGGACCCTCTCTTTGGTAGTAAATTCCAGAAAGTTAACAATGATGGGTCTCGGTTGGGCACCGTCCGCTGGCTTCTGTGCAAATGAGCGGTGTGCTCTCTGAATTTGGAAATTAAAATGTGCTGGCAGGTGCAGTTCGCTTTTCAGCAGGTCTTCCACAAACTTGGCCACAGATTCTCCCTCCTCTCCTTCAGTGACTCCATAGATACGTAGGTTGTTTCTCCTCGGCCTGGACTCCAGGTCAGTTAACTTGTCCTGAAGAGCTTTTTGTTCTCTCAGTGATATGACCAGAGCGTCATTAGCTTCCTGTGCCCAACGTTGTAGCTTTTCAATCCGCAACTCAGCCTCGTTGATCTTGCCGGTCTGGAGCTCCTGTTCGGTGACGACTTTCGCAAGTTGTTGATTTATTTCGTCTTTGAAGTCGTCCAAGTCTTTTTCCACGTCGTTCCTCAGTGTTTCTCCAAACGTGCGAAGGACTTCTTTTGATTCCGTTTTTAAATCCCGTATCTCCTTGCTAATAATTTTTATGTCTGAGCCCTTTTCCGCGTCGTTAGTCACGAGGAGTTCGTTTCGCCATCTCCCTCTGTTTATGAGCTAGCTGGTAGTTCCGCCATATTGTCTGTTACCGTGTTTCTGTTTTGGTTGAATGGAGTTTTCCTTCCCATTCCAACGTTCCCCTGATCACTTTGTAGTTAATATGATATCTGACAATAGTTATTCAAGTTTTCGGGGAGTTTTTACCCTAGACGGTCGAGAGCCCTGGTGTTGCGCAGTCTACCACTTTATGGCCAAACCAGAAATCCCTTCCCTCTAGCCTTTTCAAGGGGGAGGTGGCTAGACTCGGCTCTTGTGGGACGAGAAGCAGAAGGCCTGTCCGATCGGGGGGGAAGATGAGATGACATTTTTGTGGGTCAACACAAACTCATCTGCGAGGACAGCAGCCTTGGACAATGACGACACTTTCTGTTCATTCAAGAACATTACCACCTTCTCTGGCAAAGAGTCTTTAAAATCTTCTAAAAGAACGAGCTCACGGAGTGACTCAAAGTCATTTTTGACATCATTAGCTGCACACCATTTATCAAAGAGGTCGCTTTTCTCCCATGCAAACTCGACAAAGGTTTGACCACTAGATTTTCTATGGTTCCTAAATTTTTGCCGGTAGGGCTCAGGAACAAGCTCATAAGCAGGAAAAATTGCTTCCTTTACAACATCATATTGCAGGCTGTCTTCTAAGAAAAGAGCAGACACCAACTCCTGTGCTTTTCCCACCCGCTTGCATTGGAGAAGGACAGGCCACATGTCTCTTGGCCAGTTGAGTGGCGAAGCTATTCGCTCCAAGGCACTGAAGTCTGAATCAACTTCTGCCTCACGAAATGCTGGCACCAGAAAAATGTTTTTACTGGGGCTGGGCAATGTAGTGGAGGGAGGAGGATTGTTTAATTTGAACGATCAAACTCCCTAAGGAATGAAACGGAATGCCAAATATATAAACATGGATTTTACATGCAATTCTTAGTCTGACCGCTAGAGGGACTCCGAGGGGACAGGGAGGACGCGTGACGCCGTCCCTGCTCCCACGGACGGACCGACTTGGAACAGAGGAAAGAATATTTGATATGAAAATTTACGGAGCACCACCTGCTCTTGGTTGTTAGTGTGAGCAAGAAACACTAGAATCAGTCTCAGTACCGTTTCACCTTAATGGTGAGTTCTTGGCCGGTACGCAGGGATTTGAACTACACTTTAATAACCCAGTCAAACAACGACATCAGGCTCAATATGCATTTATTTCAACAAACACCAAACAGTTTAAACGAGGCAGTATGACACAAAATGACCACAAAACACCACCAGCAACGAAAGGTATCTATGTGTGTTGTGCGTGTGTGTTGTGTGGGCATGTGGGTGCGTGTGTGACTGGAAACGGACCCTAAACTGAGACCTAAAGTAGCAAAATAAAAGGGAAAGAAAAATTATGACCTATCAGCTGTTGGAACAGCCAACCAGACTGTTTACGGGCTTTAGAATTTAAGACTAAATTTATTATGATGCATACCAGACTTCAGAACAAAAGCGAGTGACGAGGCTTACGTTGGATGAGCGTCGGCCCGCAGGTGATTGGGAGATCGCTGCTTGTTGGTCCTCCAAGGCGGTCCTGGGAGATCGTACCGGACCGTTCGGGTCCGGCAGCACGCAGGGAGCTCAGATGGACGCACCAAGCTCAGACGCTGGAAGCCCGCTCTGCTGTTGTCTGGGAGATGTCTACACTGGCAGTTCAACATCGACGTGCGCTCTTCTTTGCGTAATCCGAGATAAGTGCGGTGATCAAACAAACTACTCGGTTACTTCGATGGTGCGACGTTGAGCCAATTAAAAACAGAAAAAGGAAAAATGACAAAAATCGGTCTCGAGATCGTGGAAGGAAAAATTGAAAAAGGTAAAAATTAAAATGAAAGTAGCGGTCTCGGAGCGAGTCTCAGGGCTGTCAGCTGCCGCTTAAATTGAGCAAAGAGTTGGCTTAATGCCGACGCAAAAATGATTTAAACAAAAACGAACAATTACGACAAAAACGAACTAAGTACGAGAGGGAAAACAAACGAAAACAAGGCCTTCACAAAACGAGGGATGAGAAATTTCTGAACGGCAGAGTGAAATTCACTAGCGTAAAGTTTCGGGACGGGGGCGGTATCCCGCTCTCCGAGAGCCAATGAAGAGGCCGTTCAGACCCTAAAACTGGTAGGTCCGCCTATACCAGTTGCGTATGATGAGCATGTATGTAGTGTAGGTTTCGTTGCTGATAAATCAATAAACCAATAAAACCGACAATGACTGAAACAAGCACAGGATGAATAAACACAATCACATAGCCCCTTTTTTTTGAACTGGGACAACCTTAAGAAGAAGGGAAGAACGAAAACGAAATAACTAAGCAGATAGAAACGACATTATCTTTACAAGCATATTGAACCGTCTTAATTATAAAGTACCACATATATCAACATATGTATAAACCTAATCTAAACACACATACCTGAAAATGAGATTTTAATGAAACAGGGTAACAAAGGCATAAACAAATCTTTATTTTATTTTTGCCGACATAACTATAGACATATGAAACACAGATTACCAACGTATATGAGTGTATGTATCTATATTATATATATATATATATGTGCATATGTATATGTGTGTAATGCTAGAGATAGCTAAGACACGAGTGTGCCATAGTTGTAACCCTAATGAGAGTGAAAGTTGTTAGAGTGTAGCATGGGGCATGTAAGAGAAATGTGGGAAGGAAAGAATTAACTGTGTAACGCAGAGGGAGATAAACTGATGAAACGTTTGTCCAAGTCTACATCAACCCCCCAGAGGCACTTCCTATTCCTGCCTCTTGAAGGCACTGTGGCTCCACCTGAAGTTCCATTGTACATCTCCTTCAGGATGGAATCCTGGGTTGGCCAAACCTTGAGCTAGGGAAACCATTCAAAGTCCATTTGTGCTTTAATTTTGACAACAATTGTGAATACGTGAGTTTGAAGTGTCCCTGTGGAGAAGAAAATACCGTTTTTAACATTTTAACATTTTGCAAATGTGAGTCCTTCATGAACATCTGGTGTTGTTGTTCAAAGCTGAGGAATGTCCTGGAGCAGATAAGAGTCGTAAACTTTGGGGATAGTTCCAAGCAGGACCCCTCGTTCCTGGCGCCAGGTCCCCTTGGACTGACTCCCCCCTGTGATTTGTGGGGAAAGTGTTTTCCTAAAGTGGGTATTTTACGGTCTCTCCTGACCCCAAATGAGATCTGATCATCAGAAGAGTCGCATCACAGCCAATCGGGTACCACCTCTGCGTCCTCCCAACGTGGTTCATCGGAAGGCCGTGCTGCAATAAATTCCTATTGTCCTGTGAAAAGAAGATTAGGCCCAGATGCGGCACTACAGCAACGATTAAAAATTTGAATCGCAATTAATCGCATGATTTACCTGATCAATCACGATTAATCACGTTGTATACGCAAAAGCCAATAATGAATTTAAAAGAAGTCTTTCATACACTTTAATTTAAATGTTCTGCCATATAAACGAAAGCACCATAACATTTATCGTGCAAACACTTAACATCAGCACTTTACACAGAAACATTTTTAATGTAAATCTAAAGTTAAAAAAAAATGCAAATACAAAATTAAAGCTTATTGCCAATGCCAGGGCATTACTGTTATCATGTTCCTTATGAAAAATAAAAAAAAATCTACCTACAAAATCCTGAGCCACAATAATAACGGGCAATTTCTGAGGTAACAGCAGAAACATTTTTCTTTTATCAGGACGACACAAAAACTTGTTTCTCACCGATCTCTCACTAAAGGCAGGAATATTCAATATGCATAACCAGTCTGCGTTCCCTTGCAAATGTCCCAGTTAGAAAGGGTGAGGCACAAAAACGTTCACTTTTGGGTTTTTCTTCACAGGGGACTAGAATGTAAAGTCCACATTTATACTGGAGTTCCTTTGGAGAATCTCACTCAACTCAGTGCACTTTGTCAGTTCCTGGAACTTGACGGCCAGTTATTTTAAATGTACTGCCATATGAATTAAAGTGCCATAACATTTACTGTGCAAACACACTATTAACATCAGCATTTTTGAACAATTAGCAGATAAGAAAAAAAAAATAGTGTAAATTTAAACTCAACTTAAACAATGTTATCAAAGCAATACAAAATTAAAGCTGTAAGCAGCGTTTGCGGGACTGAGCCCACCTGGCCACTGCCTGCCGTGACGTCCGCCACCTGGCCACGAGCCCCCGACACCTGCCAACGCTTCCCAACGCCTGGCGATTCCGCCCGAAACCCGCCGATGCCCCATTCCTGACGCCGACGCCTGCTGATGACACATCAAGCACTGACTTGACATTACTGACTTGACATTTAGAAACATTTGATTTCTAAATGTGATTGATTACTGTATCATTTTGGAGATAATAAGCCTTAAAGTTGGCTTTTTGTTTTGTTTTGCGACAGCTCCAATATTCCATTTTTACTGTACAATAACATCAAATTGCTCCATAAGCTCTGTCAATGGTTGGTACAGTTGACCTCAGGACAACCTTGAATATATCTTCAATCATTATAAGGCATATTTAATGTACCATTTTGGAGATATTAAGCCTCAAAGTTGTTGTTTTCCTTCTTTTTTTTTAGCTTTTCAAACAGGCAAAAAGGGCCCAGTACTCAATTTTTTACTGTACAATAACATCAAATTGCTCCATAAGCTCTGGCAATGGTTGGTACAGTTGACCTCAGGACAACCTTGAATATATCTTCTCTTAATATTCTTGAATATTCTCACTTAATGTACCAGCTCCTTCCTGTAGACATGATATGTACAGTTAGTTATGCTTTGTTTGACGCAAGTGTTATATTATATATGTACCGGTACTTCTTGTTAATTTGAAATAAATACGAACAAACATAATGTCAAAACAAAAACTGAACAAGTCAAACAGGGATATAAATATAAACAAATATAAACAGGGAGTTGTCCAATGTCGTCAAGGAAGCCAACATTACGTTACCTGTTGATCAGCATGTTGACTCAGAAAATCCTCAGGCTCCTGCTGCGACATTTCATTTGGGGCGACGGTTGTGACTTCACTGCTGGTCCCGTGAGAAACTCAAATCGGTTCTTCACGTTTGTGTTGCGTGGCATGGGTTAGGACATTGAGAGGCATTATAGTGTGGTTGTGTGCACCAAATCGGACTCGGCTTCTAGCTCGATAGCCGTGCATAATTTATGCAAACGCAATGCTCTGTTTACGTGAACTCACAGAGTCCGATTCCTTGCACATGCTCATCTCGACTCGATGGATTTATGAGCTTGATGACAAGTGTGTATTTTGTATTGGATTGATGTACTGCAATTCTAGTCACGTGAACAAGCAATTAGCATTCCTAGTTATATGTGGCATGACGAAATACTGTACTACCAAGTTTGTATTGCAGTATCTTCAGTTTATGGGGTAGAGGGTGCTCAAATTGGATTGATTGAAGATGTAGTTTAGGTACAATTTGCTTGTTTTTATCAAGATTTAAGTTGATTGCAGTTCAAGGTGGCACAATCCTATCAGATATTGTCATTTTGTCACGAAGAACACTGGTATTTGATGATTATTACCATAAGTACCACCATGTTGCAGGCATTGTGGTTACAAGTTTCACTCCAATTTTGATTGTTGTCTGTATGACTAGCAATCCGTTGAGCTGTCTAGGGTTATCATTCAGATAAGGTGTCACAACTTTTAATTGCATGGGAACTTTGGGATCCATGGCAGATGGACATAGTAAAAAAACGGATCTTGAGTCGGAAGGCTAGCTTGTCCTAATTGTGACCTTAATATGATGATTTTTTTCCCTGCCAGATTGAGGAGAATTTAAATGGACATCCAAACCGGGGCCGATAATGGATGAGCTGGATGATGTCACAGTATCAATTTTAAATGGTATGTCATGTGTAGGTATGAAAAAATTTCCATTACTGTGATTTGTCCGCTAAGTAATTAAAATAACTGTATGCTGACACTGATTTCAAAAAGAAGTATTTTACAAATTTGAGACAAAATGTCTAAACTGAATTGCATTTACAATTATTTCTGATAACAGAAATTGGCACAAAACAAACTTGGTTTGACTTGTCAAGTTGAATTAAATTCATCAGTTAAAAAATGTAGGTTTTGTTAATGATTGGACTGTCTTTATAGCTGCCAACATCGATGAAGTCTTGCTCCACACCCTCAGTCGTGATGATTTGAGAGACCTTTTTCCTGGACCAGAACACTTTCTCAGGAGGAAACGGATTTGGGCCCTTATTAGTGTAGATGTGATTGGTTACCTACTTTGCTCTGAAAACATCTAGCATAACACTTTTTTTTTTCTTTTTTCCTAATTGTGTCTATTGTTTCTCTCTTGTTCATAATGTTTTGGATCTGGTTTCCTCTCGGCTGAGAATTCCACCGTACCAGAGAAGGCTGCCCCGAATGAAGCCAGGAACTGTGTCTTCACCAGGAGGAACATCTTCAATCTGTCCTCAGACATCCACTCCTTTGGTGAAAAGCAGCCCAAAGAGGACCCTACAGCTTCCTGCTCCTCCACAATATGTTGTCTATACTAGACATGGGCAAACCCCGGCCCGCGGGCCACATCCGGCCCGCTGCGTGTCTCTGTCCAGCCCGCATGAAGCCAGTCATAACCCCCCAACACCGCACCCCCCAACGAAACTTTGTCGGCACGTAACTTTGCCGAGTTAGTGTAGCGCGATAGCGATAGCGTGCTTCCCCCCGTCAACGAGGTGTAGGTACAGAATTAGTCCGGGTGCAGAATCGTTCCGGAAGTGACTGCCGATACGGCAACTCCATTGGGACATACCTCTACATCGCGTTCGAACGTGATATATGGATAGATCGCGGTACGTTTATAGAGTTGCCGTATGTGACGTAATTGGCAGTTGCCTCTGTCCAGTGGGCAAATGCCAACAACGTCACATACCGCAACTCTATTAGGACAAACTACATCGGTTTATTAAGGTTATCTTTTTTTTTTAATTCTGTACCTACCTACAACCCCCCCTTCCGTGGCCCGCCGTCTCGATGCAGGTCTGTCATGTGGCTCGTTGCTAAAAAAGTTTGCCCACCCTCTATACAGACAGTGAGTTGGAGCAAGCTCGTAAGCACTTCTTCCAGATGGCCCGCCCTGCCAGTGAGGGGAGATGTGTCATGTTCAAAGAGCTGAGATGCAGGCTGGTGAGAAACACTGTCACCAGCATGATTTCTATCTTGAGAGCCAGTCAGCAAGAGAGGGGGTCCGATACCCTTCTAAGCATGAAGTCACTGCAATGGCTAAAAGACTAGTGGAGTATTATCCCATGCTGAAGGATTAAGACAAAACAATGAAACATGTAAGTGATTATATTATTTTGCGCACTTAGATTTTGAAGCGTGTGGTTATTTTTGGCTGATACTTTTTTTATCTGTGCATGTTCACTTTCCATCTTTATTTGTTCTTTCAATGAGTGAAATTTTATTTACCAAGCGAGCACTTACAAGAATCTTCACAAGAGATTCACCAGAGAGGGGCCACAAGAAGAAAAGGCATCGCATTGACTTCTCAGCAAGTGACCAAGAAGAAGATCATGATGCAGACTCAATTGGTGGATCAACAATTATTTTGTGTCACACACCAGGGCGCAGTTCTGATAATGGCCACACTTCACACAAGTAGAAATATGTCCATTTTAATAATAATGATAATGTATGAAAGCTAGGCAATGTTATGATAGTTTTGGATATCATGATATATCACAGGCATTTTTACATTTGAATTGTCATTTGATATATTTTGATGCTCCAAACAATTTCATCCATTTGACTGATTTACTGATTTGTTTCCTCCATTTCATCAGCCAAAGATGGTCTGACAGCACAGGCCAGACATTATCAGACCCTGCAGGAGCTGTACAAGAAACCAAAACCCAACCAAGATGCTGTCTCCCAAATTCTTGACCTGCAGTTTCAAGCAAGAAGATCCTTCATTGATAGTGATGTTCTGAAAGAACAGCACAAGGCCAACAAAGATCCTGGATGCATATCCATGTGTCAAGGATCTTTATCGTGTAAGTGATTAACTTGTTTTGGTTTATGATGAAAAGCAAGCATTTTTGCAGATTTTAACACTGACTTGCATTATAGGCGATGAATGAGCTGCGGCGCATTCTGGATAAGGGCAACAGAAAATTCATTGATGAACTAAAAAAAGAGATGGGAAGACTTCTGCACCAATGTGTAATTTTATGGTGTTTGGAAAAAAAATGAAGTGATGAAGCCACGCATAACGCTGGATGTAGGTGAGTCATTTTGCTGTGTCTCTAATTGACTGTGTAGCTGTTTCCTTGGACATAGGATGGTTTATGTTGCGCTGAATGAATAGATGCAGAATGGTAATACTCTTCATGCTGAAGAAATAAGATTTTTTGGTGATCAACACAAACCTAAAAAGACTCATTTTTAGGAAGACTAACTTTGAACTCAAAGTTGATTTGTTCTATTCCAGTGGAATATTCCATCGCGCTGCTCAGGGCACTCCCCACACTCTTTCCTTCACCAAGTCCACCACCGAAGAAGCTGGGACATGCCAGTGAGGCACTGCTTCATGTCATTCAGGTGAAAGTTTGTTCGCATTTTCTCACATTCAACACTTCATAGTTCCATGCATGGATGTGGCGTTTCCTTCTTCTTTTTCTTTAGCCAACAGAAGATCCCACAATGTACTCGCAGAAGAGGTCTTTCTGCATCCCTGTGTTGCTGTTTGATGGGACCCACTGTCTCATCTGTCTTGGAGCCACTCCCGCCACCACGCTTGCCAAGGAAGACTTGAGTGACGGTCTGCTTCATCTGATGGATTACTACTATGCCCTGCACCTCACATATCCAAAAGTGTGTGGCAACCCTTCTCTCTGTCATTCAGACAGAAGTGCTACAGGACACTATCCATGAGTGAGACACCACAGCCTCATACAAAAAAGACCATGGCAGAATGGAAAGATTTTATTGGGGAGTAGAGCTGTGTACTAGGCATAGGTAGTGATACACTCCCCTAAACATGTTATCAGTGGTGATAGGAACAGTATACAGTGATAGTTGTTGACAATATTAATTCTGTTTGCTGAATTATTTTTTTTTGGGGGGGAGTGGGCGTAGGGGGGGTGGATGCTTTGTTTGTTTGTTATTTCTTAGATATATTTTGCAGTGTGTGGACACCGAGGGGAGCTCTAGAATTGGCTCATTCAACCGACCAACGAGCCAATCAGCAGCGGCGTCACAGGCCCTCCTCCTTCTTTGTTCTCTCTCTCACTTTGACTTCGGCACTGGACAGCCAGGTTTGTGGAGGGAAGGTTGGAACAAGGTAAGGACGGGGTACCCCATACATTCATGTACGTAGAGTCTCTAAGTCTTAAACTCACCAGGTTTGTATCGCTTATCGATAACCCTAATGCTATAGAAGTCTATGAGGGTCAAAGGTCAACTTTGTCCTAGGGACATGGGGCCACTTTCAGGTTCATCAGGATCCTCCTGGACACACCCACGCCAAATTTGGGGCTTCTAGCCCATGAGGAACCCCAAAACCCTCACTCTAATTCCAGCCTGATCGCTAAACCCTAATGCAGTGCAAGTCTATGAAGGTCAAAGCTCAACTTTGTCTGAGAGACATCAAGTGTTTTTTTCATGAATCATTCATCAATGTTAAGAGTTTGCTTAGTGGAGAATTCACAATAAAAATACATTGACACTGTCAAGATGGACTCAAGTACTATTATTGAACTATACTGTATTTTTAGAGTGATGTGAAGCTTTTGACAAGCGCTGCGCAAAGTAGGCCCATTTGTTTTTGTTTTTTTTCAGGGGGCCCAAAATTCCTGGCGGCGCCCCTGAGCGTTCATCTCCAGCACAAAGGCAGTGGAGCTGCCGGCCACGAGAGAAGAATTAACCAGTCCATTGAAACCATTTGTTTGGTCTAGTGAGTGGCAACAGTCCTTTGAGGATCTTAAGTGCCTTCTCAGCTGTAACCCTGTCGTGTCTGCTCCAAATTTTTCCTCATTGGCTAGAAGCCCCAAATCTAGCGTGGGCGCTTCTTGGGGGCTCCTGATGAAAAAGCAAGTGGCCCCATGTCTCTAGGACAAAGTTGAAAATTCACCCCATAGACTTGCATTGAATTAGGGTTAACAATAAGGCTGAAACTAGGGTTAGGGTTAGGGTTAGCTGAAATTCGGGTTAGGGTTTCGGGGTTCCTCAAGTACTAGAAGCCCCAAATTTGGCGTGGGCGCTTCTTGGGGGCTCCTGATGAAAAAGCAAGTGGCCCCATGTCTCTAGGACAAAGTTGAAAATTCACCCCATAGACTTGCATTGAATTAGGGTTAACAATAAGGCTGAAACTAGGGTTAGGGTTAGGGTTAGGGTTAGCTGAAATTAGGGTTAGGGTTTCGGGGTTCCTCAAGTACTAGAAGCCCCAAATTTGGCGTGGGTGCTTCTTGGGGGCTCCTGATGAAAAAGCAAGTAGCCCCATATCTGTAGGACAAAGTTGAAATTTCACCCCATAGACTTGTATGGCATTAGGGTTAGGGTCCAAGAGTACACATACACATTTTCTTTTGCTTTATTGATTTAAGCTCATCGTCTCCAGCTGCAAAGGTACAGAAACCTTTCTGTAAACTTGTGTTATCATTGTCCTTCATTGAAAATGACACAATCTTTCATTTCATTGTTCAGATGCCGAACACCAAGGCATTCCGTCGCTCTCTGGCCATGAAACGACGCCTGGAGCAAAAACAGGATTGGACACCTTTTCCACCTCGGAAGGACTTTGAACGTCGTGAGTACTTCCACGTTCATGATTTCATGTTCTGCCTGTGTTGTTATGTTGTATTCCAAATAAATCTTACAAAAACATATTTAGATTTTTCTTTTTTGTCAATTTACACAGGGCGTGGTACTGGTCAGCGACCTGGGTGCGAAGATGGCCCGTTTTGCTCCTGACTGACAAAACAGTGCAAGTTCGTTCTTAAGGCCCAGCAACCAGACAAGAAGGTATGGGTCGTGATTTTGTCAAGCCACGAGTTTCTTTATGTTTTTGTTCTGGTGGTGGGAGACTCACATCTCTGTCCACTTGTGGATGGTTTTGTGTTCTCTCCCCGGGCAACAACCTTGAACACGGGCTTGTAACAGACTCCGCCCAGGATTTTGCTGCGCTACTGGCAACTGTGTTGGACCGCTGGCCCAAGGTTTGTTTATCTGCTGTGACAAACAAATTTGAACACATGAATGTCATCGCCACTTTGTTTTATCAATATCAAGTAATTCCATGATCCATAGTTCAATAACAAGAATATTCATGAATTTATTTTGCATTTTTATGTTTGTTTGGGTTTTTTTTTTATACAACTATTTTGTAGGTGTTTGTGCTTGACTTTCCACCTCGCCTGACTGTCAAGCCAGAACTACAAACAGCGCTACGTCAAGTATATCATCGTGTTGCTGCACGCATGGGTGTGTAAAATACATATTTTTGTTGTATTTTTTTCTCTTCAGTGACACTGTGCTAACAGATATTTCTTAGAATTGTGTGATTACATAATTGATTATGTGACACTTCTTCCAGGTTTAACATTTGTGTATATGGCCGATCACCTCCCCCTTCGTCAGCTGTACATGGTGGTGTTATGATGGTGTAAGTTTTGCCTTCTTCAGCCTTACTTGCTCTTCATTTGATATGACAAATATGTGTTAACATGTTGTTTTCTGTTTAGGTGCACCTCAGGACTGATTTTGGTGGAGCGTCTGCATGCTGCATGCTCCATCAGCTCGTACCCCCTTCACCTAGGCCAGGGGTGTTGTGCCACAACCAATCATCGCCCAGGGTGTCTCCCAGAGTGGTTGTGACAGGTCCTGTCTACATGCCAGTGTATGGACCTGTAATGGACTCTTGTTGGACAGGAGGTTGAGGTAACCTGTTCATCCCTCTTTTTGTTTTTTTCCCCCCAATCGTGTATTTGTCAAACTGTGCAACTTTTTATTTTAAAAATGAACACTTATCCTAAGTTGACTCTGATTTCCTCTCCTCTTTTTTTTATAGACAGTACCAACAGTTGTTGAGACTGCATTTCACACAGACATCCCGTCCAATCCCGTGTGGTTCAGTGAGGCTGTGCTGCTGGACCACATGGAGACCGTCGTGGAGTCATCTGGCAGGGTTTCCCCAGCTGCCACGGTAACATTCACACAATTATTCATACACTTATCAACTAATATTGTTGTGCTTTCTGTCGCAATAAATAATCGATACACTGACGGCAAATATCAATATTTTATTTCAACACACATTATGGATTTACCCCGTTGTCACCGTCAACTATTAATCTCTCCTGTCCTGTTTGTGGGGGCGCTAATCCCGTAAGAGTCAAGTAGGCGTAAGCAGCGGCCGGTGAATAAGACGAGTTAACAACGGAAGAGCACATGCAAGAACGGCGGAAAATACCAACAACGGAAAACAAATCAAAGACCCACCCGCAAGTTACCACTCTAAAGTGTGGACCCACTTTGGCTTTTACGAGACGGATGACGGGAGGAAACTTCATAAAGAATATGCAATCTGCAACAACTGTTTTGCGAAGGTAAAATACAATGGCAACACTACGAATCTGCAGAGCTGCCTCGTTCGCTATCACCCGTCCCGTTTTTCCCAGAATTGTTCTCTTTTTTCACCACCTGTCCCGGGAAAGATAAAATCTCTCCCAGGACACAATTTGTCCCGTTTTTTATGGAAAATGACAAAACCTCATTTAATTTCCGTCTGTGGTCTAGATAGGGCTGCCAACCCTCCCGTAAAATACGCGATTGTCCTATATTTGGCAACTAAAAAGCCTGTCCCGTAATGAACTGATGGGGGACGCACTTCACTTTGTCCCGTATATTTTGGGGACGCGGTTATTTATTTATTTATTTTGTCTGCATCATTTCTTTTATTGATTTTCAGAATCGGGGCAGTGAAAGGATTTTTTTCCCTCTTTCATCTTCCCGTCGGTTTGTATATCCCAAGTCCCCAAGTTGAGATAAAACAAGTTGCTACTGACTTTACATTACCAGAAAGCACTGTCCTTGTTTACATGAAAGTTATTAATGTTCATGCACTTTAATATGTTTGCTTGTGCAGTGCACGTTTGTTTGTACATTATACAAAGTTTTGGAATAAATGCAAGATCACAGGCATTTTCCTTTTTATGGGTATTCTTTTCTTTTTCAGTCACATATCGTCGGCAAAATTTCGAAGATATCGAAGATATCGAAGATATCGTGTGTCGTGATGTTGTCATTATCGTGGGCCAAATATCGTCACAGTATCGAATCGTGGGTTAGCCGTATCGCCCCATCCCTATTATCAACACAAGATCACATATGTACAGTACATGTACAGTTTAATTAGTGTGTTACTTTGTTTATGAATTAATTTCTTTATGTTCTTCCAGATGTCTAGCCTGAGAGGTCGATCAGCACGCGTTGCCTCAAAAACCAAAACAAACAAGTGACATGTTGGTATTTGGGATATGTGTATTTCATTGTGTGTATCTTTGTGATAGGACAATAAATGCAGTTCTTTAAACGTTACTTTGTGTCCTTGTATTTGCAGGTGTGGGCAACACGTTCAACTGTCCACATGACTGAGTCTGCCTCCAGCAATGTCACAGCAGTGCAGCAGGTTTGTACTTATTCATTTCCACTTCATCACCTGTGTGTGTTTTCTAGGCTTTACACCGATCTTATCGGCTGTATTGGATCGGCCGATATTTGGCATTTTTTGAAACGTTCATGATCGGGCGTCGTCATGAATCACCGATCAATGACGTCATGGTCGTGTTGAAACTTTTTTAATCTGTCTCATTTCCTCCAAAGTAGTTTCACAGCATCGACATGTTTATTTGTTTGTATCCGAGTGTTATGTAAATGTATAGATTTGGGTTTACATTGTTGTCAGTTCCTTTTGTCTGCTGTGTGTCCGTTTGGGCACTAGATGGCGCAGTAGATCCTGTGTTCCCTTTTTTTTGCTTGTTCCAGGTGCGGAAAGGTGATTGGCTGGTGCCAATATTTAAGGAGGAGGACTTCAACACCTCGGTCTCTTTGTCCTTCTCCCAGCTCCCAACCAGAGGCCATGTGCCGCAGCAGCAGCAGCATTCTGTGTTCAGCCATCAATTCTGTTTTGTAATCTATTTCAGTTCCCTTTGTGTCCACGTAGCCCGTAGGGGAGGGAAGCCATTTGTGTTGTGACCCTTTTCTCCTGTGTTTTAGTTAAGGAGGTTAGTTTGACTGTCATTTATTTGATTGTTTTCTTCATAGGTAAGATCCATAAGAGATCCATTTTGTTTGTTGTTTTGGCCATGCCCTCCCTGACGCCAGTGAAATGATGGTGACGTTTAATAAAAACCATCCTGTGGACGAAGCACCTTTGTCTAATTTGAGAGCTGGGAGAAGGGGGGGGGCCTTTATGTTGTGTCCTGGTTCCCCCTAGGCCGGGGCATAACACCGAGAGCTAATGATTCATGATTCAAAAACCTTCATTTTCGTCTTCGTGCCTCTTCCTGTTTTGAGTACTGTCGCTATGTGACGGACAATAAAGTTTCTTTGAATCTGCAATATATGCAACGCTACAGTACCTCGCGGGGGAACTTTGGCAAAAAATTTCAACACCACAAATTTAATCAGGCACTTGGAAAAGATACACACGGAGGAGCATGTCGAGTTTAAGAAACGCAGCGCGGAGAAAGAAAAAGAAAAGCAAACTCTGAAACGGATGCTAAAGCAAACGACTTTAGACTGTGCTCGTGAGAAGGCAAGGGGTGTACAGAAACAAGTATTTATTGCCCCTAACGTGATCGGATCGGTGATCGGTTTATTTAAACTCACTGATTGGTGATCGGCACAAAAATCGTGATCGTGTAAAGCCTAGTGTTTTCCTTTCTATGTTTATTGGCATAAAATCACATCTTTCTTATTGTAATCAGGTGGAGGCGACGCCACAGATGACCAGAGCTGTGCCCGTGGTTCCTGTGGCTCCCGTGGTTGCCAGCACCAAGCCAGAGGAGGCCAGCACCGTCCAGGAGGCAACACAGAAGATCAACTAAGCTAAGGAGGCTTTTCTTTCTTCTTCTGTTGCCTCTGACTGCTCTGCTCGTTCTACGCCTCGCACATGTGATTTGTGATCCATCATCAGTTAGTACTAGTGAAGATGCAGTGGCAGATCATGGCACTGGTATTAGATTAGCCAAGGTTCTGCATGGTCACGGTTTAAAATTCCAGCACCAGCTGGCAACAGTGAGTCACTTCAGAAGAGCAAAACTCCTCACTTTGACATGGATAATTCTGACGTAGAGTTTGTCAGTGCTGTGACCAATGAAGAGTGTAACTTCTCTCCCCTTGATGTTGATGTTTGTTTAGACCTTTGCAAAAACTTGAAGATTCATTTGGACCGTGCGAGTTTTCCAATTTCTGATTGCAATGGCCCATTAGGTTCGCCGTGTACAAATGAGAATGTAGAGGCTGATGGAAACTGCTTCTTCAGAGCCATCAGTCAAGCTGTGACTGGTTTATAGACACAGAAGTGGAAATTCAGGTTGCAGCAGATTGTTTACGATTAGATGTGTACACTTTTATCGATGGTCATGGGTTGAAGTACAGCTCTTGCAAGAAACAATTCTCACATTGTATATATTTATGGATGTATTTCTTTTATATGGAAGCAGTTACCATAATCCAAATTAAAATAATAATATAATAACAGAAATGCTTTTTCATTTTAAGAACGAAGCTGCATTATTTGACTCATAATTAAAATGGTTAATAAGTCATTCAATCTGCATTTTAATTTTCTTCTTCAAGACTGCTCATTCTTGTGCTTAATTCAAATGAAGGAAAACACATTTGATATTTAATTTTCAAAACATGCACCAGCAAAGAGTTACCAAAATTCAATATAAAATGTAAAATTCAAAAATGAAAAAGCAATAGCAGAATGCTTTTTCATTTTAAGAACGAAGCTGCATTATTTGACTGATAATTAAAATCATTAATAAATATTGCTATATGCATTTTCATTTTCTTATTCGTGTCGCACCTTTTATGACACAATCAAAAAGAAAACTGAGAGCATTGCTTTTTAATTTTCGTGGTCCTGCCCTGCACAAGAGTTACCACAACTCGAAAACGAAATCGCAATCTCAAAGTAAGCGCGCGGCGCAGGAAAGTGACGTCAGCAGCTCTCCACCTGTGGGTATGGCGGTATGACGCCAAGTGGCATTTGCCTCCTGTTATGTGTAAATTCTAATGTTTGTGAATTTAATAAATGTATATATATACTGTATATTTAAAAAAACAAAACAAAACAAAAAAAAGGTATAGCGGTATGACACCACTTTGCCATCGTTACTTTTCACGTCATTGAAGTTGCCGGTAAACAAGATTTAAATCGCCGAAAAACGTGGACCACTGACGGATCTCGTTGGTCGGACAGATTTGAGCATGGCGCACATTGACACAATTGTTCAAACCCTGCTGGATTTAGCTTCCCAGGTGGAGTTGAATAGTGTATCTGAATCTGACTCTCGGGACCGAGTTGAGCAGGTATTCTGCCGTCCCATATACGGACGCAAACAAGGTTGCCCTAGCCAACCTGTTGTCAGTAATGGAACACCTTGATGCACCAGCACAACATCAAATATTTATATATACATATATATATATATATATATATATATATATATATATATATATATATATATATATATATATATATACATATATATATATATATATCTTTATTAAATTCACAAACATTACAATTTACACATGACAGGAGGCAAATGACACTTGGCGTCATACCGCCATACCCACAGCGGAGGTGGAGAGCTGCTGACGTCACTTTCCTGCGCCGCGCGCTTACTTTGAGATTGCGATTTCGTTTTCGAGTTGTGGTAACTCTTGTGCAGGGCAGGACCACGAAAATTAAAAAGCAATGCCCTCAGTTTTCTTTTTGATTGTGTCATAAAAGGTGCGACACGAATAAGAAAATGAAAATGCATATAGCAATATTTATTAATGATTTTAATTATGAGTCAAATAATGCAGTTTCATTCTTAAAATGAAAAAGCATTCTGCTATTGCTTTTTCAGTTTTGAATTTTACATTTCATATTGAATTTTGGTAACTCTTTGCTGATGCATGTTTTGTAAATTGAATCTCAAATGTGTTTTCCTTCATTTGAATTAAGTACAAGAATGAGCAGTCATGAATAAGAAAATGAAAATGCAGTTTGGATTATTTATTAACGATTTTTTTTATGAGTCAAATAATGAAAAAGCATTTCTGCTGTTGCTTTTTCATTTGGATTATGGTAACTGTCTGCTTCCACACTCCAGTGGTTCTGCACATTAGTATAAATAGAGTGATTCTCTATCATGACATCACAGGACGGCGGCACACTGACTCATTCCATGAACCTGGACACTGATGATCCAGACTTTGGACCAGATGAGCCAACAGGCCACAGTGGAAACGGGTCAGAACATGGGACTGGCTGCTGAAAGTATACAGGTAGGTGGCGCTGTCATCCCAAGTTGTGTGGTGTGGAGGATCAGGGCCAAAGTTCCAGATGCTCACAGATGTGACTGTGGATTCAGGAGGAGTGTTTGAAGGCTGGACTCCCAACAGTGATTGGCTGCTGAGGACCTCTCAATCACAATCAGGTTTTTTAGTGGCTGTGAGATTGAAAGTGAGATTGCATTGTCCAGGGAGGACAGCAGTCAGTCATGTTTCACCTCCAGTCAACACGCAGTGGTTCACATGAAGGTCCAAGAGGCCTACAGACCTACACAGAGTCTGGATGTGGCAGCACAGTGGCATCATTGTCTTTGTTGTGTTGTTTGGTCATTGTGATCCAATGTAATGTGAGAGAAGGACGAGTGCAGTTCTATTGGAGTGAGTTGCTTACAAATACAGATCGCACGATTTCTATCCCAATTGTTAAGTGGGAAAGAGACCTGTCTCTCCAGCCTCACTCTAATTTCTGGAGAACAATCTGCCTGAACACCTTTTCACTGATAAAACAACCTATTCTACAATTAATACATTTTAAAGTACTCCACAGGATCCACTACACTGGACAGCGGATGTTTCAGATGGGCATGACCGCCTCTCAGACCTGCTCACACTGCACAGTTAATGTCCCAGATAATTACCTACACGCTGTATGGCATTGCCCACCAGTAAATAAATTCTGGCACGTAGTATGCAATGATCTATCAGCACAGGTTGGTTACAACATCACAGCCACTCCTTCTTTTTGTCTCTTAGGGGACCTCAGTGATATCACATCAGATAAGGCAGAATCTCGCATGCTGATCACCTCCTTATCTATCGCTAAGAAAACAATCCTCACAAACTGGAAAACAAAACAACACCTGCACATTGCACAATATAGCAACTTACTGTTAGACCACACCTCCTTGGTAGGAATGTCTGCTTCATCCTATAACTAACTAGTAATCAATCAATAGCTGAGGCTGCTGGTTGATGTGGGCAGCCGTGGTCGTGCTGCCGCGGACCGGGTGCGGTCTGGGGGGGGTTTTGGGCGTGGGGGGTTCGGCTGCTTTGCGGGTTGGTGGGGGGTCGGGGGTTGGGTGCCCTGCCGGGGGATGTCTACCACGCGGGGGGCTGGGCCTGGTGGTTGGTGGGTGGTGCTCCGGGGTGGGGGGGGTGTCCCTGGCTCTGGTCTGGGGGCCCCCTTGTTGGTGGGAGGGCTGGTCCGTCCCTGTGTCTGGGGACTGGCGCTGGATCGTACGCGGTGGGGTCGCATGCCTGGGGTGGGGCTGCGCGTTCGCCGGCTACCGCTCCTGTGTGCCCGGGTGGTGCGGTGCGGTGGGGGGCCGGCCCCCTTTGGCTCCTGGATCCCTGTGGTGTCGCTGAGGGGGCGCCCTGACCGGGAGTCCCCCCTGGTCACATAATAGCTGTTTTTTTTGTTTTTTTTTTTTTTCCCCTAAATCTTTAATTTATTTATTTATTTTCTTCTGTTTCGGGGGATTTGTGTCTTGGGTGGTCGCTACCCGGCCTTCTGGCCTTAAGACCCTCTCCAATCTTAATAGCATTATAGACACTTAGGGCCTGGGGGGGTGGTTCGTGCACTGCGGCCGCCGCCCTGCTCAGCAGCAGTGTGGTTGCCCCAGGGCCTTACCACCCCTCCAATTTAAACGCACCATAGTTCAACACACCAGCAAGTGCACATATACACACACTGACACCCCTACACACAGTGGGGTCGGCCTGCTGGCGGGGGCGGGATCCGGCATCTTTCCCACTCTGGATGGGCCCTGTGCAGTCCGGTGCCCCAGGGGTGCGAGACCGGCTGGGCCTATGGGGACCTCGCCACTTGCGGCGATGCGCCATACTGGGTCCGTAGGGGGGGGGCCTCTGGGTGCCCGGGCCTGCCTTGGGTACCGATCCTCCCGGTGGGTGAAGGGGCTGGGTCCTGTCATGGGGATGAGTCTGGTCTCGCTTGCCCTGGGGGGCCCCGTCCGGGGGCCGGGCTCTGCTGTCTGTTCGCCCCGGGTGGTGTCCCTTCTCCTTGGGGTATCTGCCTCCCTTTCATCTTGCCCTGGCTCGTGGGGCGGGTGCCCTCCGGTCCGGGGGCCTGCTGCTTCGGGCCTCTTCCTGGCCGGCATTGCGGCGGGTGTGCCGTGTCCGCCCCCCCCCCCCCCCCCCCCCCCCCCCCCCCGGGCTTGTCGCTGGCGTGGGGCGGTTGCCGCACTAATTGGCAGCCTACTTCCAGTGACGTACTTAAACACACCCACTCCCACATTCAGGTACACACACCACCACATCCACACACACACACAAACACACACACACACACACACACACACACACGCACGCACGCACGCACGCACACACACACACACACACACAGACACAGGAGCAGCAGCTCTAATTGGCTGAGAGCTAAATATCTTCTTATCTTACTGGGTGTAAATTAATCTGTCCATTTTTTAAATGTCGAAATTTAACATTTGGTTTCTATTTTTTCAGATATTATTTCTGTCAAATTCATTTGAATCAACAGAAGAAGAAAATCAGTGTGTAGTTCAAACTTTGTGCGTCTTTGTGTTCAGTTTTTCTACTGTAGTTGTGCTTTTCTTTTCTTCCAGATGAATTCCACTCAATATCCTTTTCAAACCTTGTAGGTGTTGAGTGAGCTGCAGCGCCCCCTGGCTACAAGTTTAATACTTTGACTCTGCCGACCGAGGTAAAAAAACCAACAAACTCTGACACTTTGCTGAGGACCTCCTGGAGGAGCTGAAGGTGCAGAACCTTCTCAGGCCTCTCTGAGGAGGAACTTGCGGCTGTCGGTCCTCTGCTGCCCCCTGCTGGTCACACAGGCCTCTTACACCTCCGTTTGTCTGTTCAGCACATATTAAATTTTTTAATGGCTCTATAAACGTCACTGATGAGACGATTTTATGATTCCTGCAGTTAAATTTTTTAAATTCCAAATCTGCAAAAACCTTCTGATCAATGAAGACAGAGTTGATTAAAATGATTTCAAAATTGACCCGTTTGAGAAAAGCTGCACTGTGGCATTGTTTGCATGTTGTTTTAGCTCTCAGTGGCTTCATTTCGCATTTTTCTTAAAAGCTTCGTTTAGTGGTCCATCGTGGTCAATGGGACACTGAACATCCGCTTTGTGTGCCCGAGTTTTAAGAGGATCAGGTGCAGACATTTTAGCATTTAAATTATTATGGCTTATTAGCATAGGTACGTAGTACCTCACCTGTCCGTTCTTTTTACAGTGCTTCCTGAACACCTCACCGGCACCCTACAGCCGCCTGCGAGCACAAAGCTGCGCAGAGCCTCCTCGTTGTTCTCCTTACCTGGAGGACGCTTGGTGATCAAGACCTGTGGCCCAAAACTCGGTCCTATAAGATAAGTGCAGGAACACTGCCGCTTCGTCCGCACTTGATTGTGCTAGCCGCCCCGTACAGACGGTGGACGGTGCATGTTGCTTCCGTCCCGCCTTGGTTTTACTTGTTGTTTTTCCGTTCTCGTTGTGTTTTTCTTCGTTTGCTTACGTCGCCACTCCTGACCCTCAGACAGCAGACGTTACACTATCAAGTCGCCAGTCCAGCCACAGTGGTGTGTGTGCGTGTATGCGTGTGCGTGGTTGGTGGGAACGTGTGTGTGTGTGTGTGTGTAATTGCATTGTTTGTTTGTTTTTCTTGCTATTTCAGTACATGTGACAGATTTTAGGGAACTTTTAGTAACCAACTGTTGTGTCCCGGGTGGTGGGCCCCTTCAAGTGCTGTGACCCGGGATTGTGGTTGTTTTCTTCTTTTTTTTTTGCACTTCACTTTCTTTGCAGGTGTGTCACGTGTGAGTGGGGTGTTCCTTGTTTTCTTTGGTTCCTCCCCCGTTTGGCCCCCTCATCGGTAAGCCTCAGTTTCTACACCAAGAATAAGGAGCTCAGTAGCTCCGTTTTAAGTGTTGGTCTGTTTGTTCCTTTTATTTTTAAATGTTGAATGAAAGTTGGTTTCATATTTTAAACATTCTGAACCACGTCTCCTACTCCTTCCTCGTAGAACTTACCTGTGTGCCTAATTATTACTTTTGTGTTTAGTAGAACTCCGCGGGTGAAATTCCCAGGGTGGCGTTGTCGGTTCCTTTTCATTTTGTTAAATTCCCAATATTAAATCTTGCTTTATCAGATAGCCATAACCACTCTCATCGCCACAGGATATTTGAGTCAACTGAGTCAAACTGTCGTGTCTACTTCCCAGTCTCAATAAACATGTTCACTACTGTGGCATATCGGACTTTCCCGCCGCGAGTCGCGCGTCAACATACTGCTGTGAAAGAGGGGTGACGTCACAGAACGCGACGTGCATTTAGGTGCTGCTGCGTAAAACTAAAAGATTTTCCTGGGCAAATATTCATTTGACAGACGTAAACGAAGTGAAATATGACTTCAATTTAAGTTTGTTTTAGTTTGTTTTTTTAAACACACAAAAAAGTTTGAGTTAGTTATCGTTTTTGAAAAAAGTTCTTGACTTCTACTTTAGAGATATTGATGACGAGTTGTTGTATATAAACGGTGTGACTATGTGGTTCGGCAAGCGGTGGTGCTGTCTGTACATAGCTTAGCAAACGGCTAGCGCTAGCACCCCCTTTCAATGCCAGAGTGAAAAGATCCACACGGAGTGTTATGACCCACGGGTGGGTCTAGGTGCCTCTATCTTTGTGTCTGTGTGCGTGTCTGACAGTGGATGACGCCTTGCAGGTGCGGTCCTGGATGTCGGCTGCTGATTGGACGAGCCACGGCTGAGAAGGAGGAGCAGTCGAGCCAGCCTGAACGTCATCCCTCCTCCGCTCCCAACTCTGCAGTTAGTCACTTCTGAAATGGTGTTAGAGCACGCAGCCGTAGGTAGTGATGGCCGATCGAGGCTTTGTTGAAGCTTCGACACTTGTTTCAAAAAATGGTTCATTACTCGAGGCTTCAATGACACAGTGCTCGAGGAGGTCATCTAGTGCTCAATAAAATGAAGTGCAATGGAAACGTGTTCATTGTTTCATAGATTGTTTGGGATTTGATTCGCCATGCATTTTTGTTGGACAACACTACATGCTTGTATGGTTCAATGCTGACACAATAAAATGAAAATGAAAAATAAAGACAATGTCTCTTTTTTGGCACGACTGATTGTAGTAGACTATAGCTCTTATACTTAGCCTGACAGTTTGTGCAATGAATTATATTATATCCTAAAACAAGACTAAATAGCCCATAGTTTAAAAATATGTTCAATAGTAAGTGTTCAGTGGGTCAGATGTCAAATGTGATCTATTTAAAATGTAGAATAGATGAGCTAAATAACACATATATAATACACATTGATGGGAATTGAACCGTCGCCTCAGTCTTGCAAGTCCAAGATTGTCATAATGTACCACAAACCCAAATCACACTCCCTTTTTTTCATCTAAGCTGTTTGAGTAGCGTTAGCACACCGTGACTCCTCATCAACTACAGGCCTACACTTCAAATAATTATGAGAAAAATCCAACGTAAAGAGAGCACTTCCATTAGGAAATAGTCAACATGAAATTTCGTCCTCTACTGACACCTGCTGGTCAAATTGAATCGTTGCAAATATTGTGAACAAGTTGTCATCTAATTCTAATCCTAAACAATATGGCCATTCGAAGTGAAGTATTAAGACAATTAATCAGGTTTGTACTGCTTGATTGAACACATTCATCCCGTTCCAGTGCACTAAAACCCACTTCCCTTCAGGACCGTGTCAGCGAAGCCAAAACTTCCTTGAGTGACGCTGTTTCCCAGCATGCAATGCGAGCTAGCGATTCACAATACTATTTCATCACAAACATGGATGTAAAAAAGAAAAAGGGAAAAAGGGAAAAATGAAACTTCAGGAACAGCAACCATTGCAATACAAGCAGAACTGGGCCGAAGTTTTATATTATGTACACCATAATACAGCCTTCTGGTGGACAAGCCATACTATTTAAGCCGTGTCCTCCCATGGCACTTCCGTGGGTGGAAGCACATGGTAGAGGTCATGTGCTGGTTGTGCGTCACCCCTCGGGGCCCTTTGCAGGGGATCTGCAGGGCATCTGATTAAGGTGAGTACATGGAAAATATGGGTCAATGTAGTCAGTCGTAACATGAGAAGCTTGCTGGCAAAAATAATGCACTACATGTGGATGTCACACTTTTTTGTTTGTTTTGTATGAGCATTTAAAAAACAACAACAACATAATAATAATATGGATATTGACAATGTATGTTTTGGAGTTCAATGACAGAGGTTAATTAATATATGTGTATATATATATATATATATATATATATATATATATATATATATATATGTGTATATATGTGTATGTATATATATATATATATATATATATATATACATATATATACACATATATATACATATATATATGTATATATATAGTCAGCTGCTTTCGGTTGACATATTAAATCTATTGTGATATGGAACGATTTTATATGGAACGAGTTTATAATGTACGTGTTACTTGCTTTGCAGATAAGGTGTACCCTATTTCTTGTGCTCCTGGTTATTTTAAAAGGCAGACAAGAACGTTGTTTGCTGTTGGAGGGCTACAACAACACTTCGATGCTACGCTTTGTGCCGTCGCTACGGACCCCAAACTCTCGTTCTTGTTGGATTCGGGTTCGGAGCAGACTGGTGGGAGAGTTTGTGTACAGGTTTTGCAAAGGAACGGTGTCTTCAGTTATACACACGCTCATTAAAGTGCCGACCGTGGAGGAAGCTGGTGCCGCTGCACGCCGTTTCCAGCAGAATAACAGCGAAATTACCAAAATAAAAACAAATCAGAAAAACATGTCTTTGCTGTGCTTTTATTTACAAAGTTAAAATTCTTCTAACTTACAAAAAATGTGAACGAAAAGGTAGAAATATAAATACGAAGGAATACGTATTTGTTCAGGGGTGCGCAAAGCCGGAGCCCTGCATTTGCTGCGCTACCCTTTTTAAAAAGGTCTCCGTTGCGCGTTATTTTAATATGTCCATCTCTTTTAGAAGAGAAAGCATCGGCCCGGTCTCATCCTCTCTCCAAATGTCAACATTCTTATTCACGTTTGCCAGGTTGTTTCGCGCCGTCTGTTTTGTTAGACGACGTAGTTGTGCGGTCATGAGTTGCGAGAGCGAGGCGTGGCGCATGCGCACTCGCATTGTCCAGTTAATAGTCCGATTAAGGCGTATACATGGCAGAGAAATTTGAATTCCAATCGCATTATCTGGGTGTCTCAATCGGAGTTCTCCGATTCCAATCGGAGTTCTCAAACTCCAATCATAATCGGAGTAAGGTGTTTACACGCACGTGAGTTCTCCGATCATAATCGGACTAAGGCAATAATCCGATTTTCTCTAGTGCCATGTAAAGGCACTGAATGTAGTGGTTCAGACCAGACGCGAACAGGCGCGCGGCTCGTGCCATTCATTTCAATGGAAGTGGAAGCGCCACAAAGCGGAGTGCCGACGACTTTCGCGAGCGAGGCTCCAACTGGTTCACACCAGACACGAACAGCTCCGCGACGGTCGACAAGCGCTTCTGCTCAGCTGCAGTCTTCTTTTCACTCCCACTTGAGCTTCTTTTTTTTTTCTTTAAAAAAAAAATAAATAAAAAAAATCATTTTCATCATCGCCCCCCCTCACCCCGTAGCCAGCCCGTAGCTTACTTTTGTGTGTGTGTGTGTGTGTGTGTGTGTGTGTGTGTGTGTGTGTGTGTGTAAATAAATAGAAACACGCACTCAGGTGTCCATCTCAAGACAAGACCTCTTTCATTATGATCATTGACTGGCATCTCTAGGCTCAAACAGACGTATTTTGATCAAGTCTTCCTGTGTGTGTGTGTGTGTGTGTGTGTGTGTGTGTATGTGTGTGTGTGTGTGTGTGTGTGTGTGTGTGTTTAATCTCTCTCGCACTCTGATACAATGTACTGACAAATATAACATACAAATATGATATATGATCGAATTTGTCATTCGGTTTTTATTTTGAAAATTCACCGGATTTTCTCGTTTTTATTGAGCGACGTCCTGTACTGTAGACGAGGATCGCTCGTGGCTCACGCACGAAATAGAGCAGACGCCGAAACAACAAATGCATGCCGCGAGCCGCGTGCCTGTTCGCGTCTACTGTGAACCACCACATTGATTAACGTGGGCGCCGAATGGAAGCGCTCGGCGGCGCTTCGCTTCCACGTCCAGTGAACTGACGTTAAATGCATGGCGCGATCCGCGAGGGGAGCCGCGCGCCTGTTCTCGTCTGGTGTGAACTACTACATTGATTAACATGGGCGCCGAATGGAAGCGCTCGGCGCTTCGTGGCGCTTCCCCGTCCAGTGTGAACCGGGCGTTACGTTGCTCGGAAAAATGTGTCGCCTGGGGCTCCGCCCCCTCCGTGCCCATTGGCGGAGGGAGGGCTCATTGAAAAAAAAAAAAAAAATCGGTGTTCCTTGGGAGCGCCTGGGAAACTCTGAAATTATGAATAATTTAAGCTTGTTTTTGTCCCATTTGCCTGCATCAGCCCGTCATGATATTGTTAAATTAATTGAGAGCCACCCACTATTGTTTTCTGACCACCCCCGCCGTACGTCAGTTTTGCACCATGACATAAAGTAGAGGGACATGCCACAAGTAAGCAGCACGCACACAGAGTCAATACTGGGAAGTTCAGAAAGAAGCTTTGGCTCTCCTTCTGACAGTGCCCATCTTGATGTTTGGGGTCAGGTTTTTACAGACCATAATGTCCTCGAAGATGTGGTGGTCTCTGCTCTTACAAGACTTCAATCTCCAGATTTGCCACAGGAAGGGGGGTTGATAATGTGTTGGCAAGTGCATTATCACGTGTACATGTGGACTAGCTGCGGAATTCTTATTTCGGGGGAAGTGAGGTTTTTCTTGTTTAATTTTGTTTGTAGGTATGTTAATAGGGTTTAGTTCTTAAGGGAGGGGGTGTTATGACCCACAGGTGGGTCTCGGTGCCTCTATCTTTGTGTGTGTCTGTGTGTGAGAGATTGGATGACGCCTTGCACGTGCGGTCCTGGATGTCGGCTGCTGATTGGACGCGCCACGGCTGAGAAGGAGGAGCAGTCGAGCCAGCCTGATGGTCATCTCTCCTCCGCTCCCAACTCTGCAGTTAGTCACTTCTGAAATGGTGTTAGAGCACGCAGCCGTAGGGGTGGGCTGCCATTTTCTTTGTCCCCTCTTTTCTCCTGTTTAATAAGTATGTAGGGAGGTTAGCCTTTCTGTATTTGGGTTCTCTTTCTTTCTTTAGTTAGTTCTTAAGGCGAGCTAGTTGGAGTTTGGTTTATTATTTTGGCCTGGGCCCACCCTGAAGCCTTTGCTGCCCACTGGTTAAGTTGTTTTGTTTATTTCATTTACTGATTAATAAAATGTTTTTTGTTGAAACTGCCAACTGCAGTGAAAAATTAATGAGGCTTGGGAGTGGGGGAAGGTTTCCCACACATTGCGTCTCAGTCCCCCTAGAGGGGACGTAACACAGAGTTTTCGCCGTGACAGCAGGTTGAGCTCCTACCGTGTTACAGGTGACGTCGTCACGTTAGCCTGTTCCATCCCTGCTAAATTCTTTAAAGAACTACCGTAAGTAAACTTTAAAATTATAATACACTCTACACTAATTGTCATTTCCTGCCCGTGGTTCTATATTGCAACAGTTGACGGCTCATATCAGCAGATAAGCAGCAACAATCTGGGCATTGCGGGTGATTCATAAATATGTCATTTCTTATTAATTAGCCCATAAGTGTTGTACACCAGTGTGACACCAAATGCTTGTTGCTGACAGCAGTGAAGAAATGACACTCTAGTGGTTCTGCACATTAGTATAAATAGAGTGATTGTCTATCATTACATCACAGGACGGCGGCACTCTGACAGATTCCATGAACCTGGACACTGATGATCCAGACTCCGGTCCAGATGACACAACAGGCCACAGTGGAAACGGGTCAGAGCATGGACTGGCTGCTGAAAGGATACAGGTAGGTGGCGCTGTCATCCCAAGTTGTGTGGTGTGGAGGATCAGGGCCAAAGTTCCAGATGCTCACAGATGTGACTGTGGATTCAGGAGGAGTGTTTGAAGGCTGGACTCCCAACAGTGATTGGGTGCTGAGGACCTCTCAATCACAATCAGGTTTTTTAGTGGCTGTGAGATTGAAAGTGAGTGAACATCATTAAATAAAGAGATCCTGCAGGGTCCCAATTTGACAAGTACACTGCTAGGTGTGCTGCTTCGTTTTCGCCAAGGCCCTGTAGCATTCATGACTGACATTGAGGGAACGTTTCATCAAGTAAGAGTTTCCAACCAGGATGTAAACTTCTTACGCTTCCTCTGGTGGCCAGATGGGGACATTACAAAGGACCTACAAGAGCACAGGATGCTGGTCCACATCTTTGGGGCAGTGTCATCCCCAAGCTGTGCTTCATTCGACGACAATCAGCATGACTTCCCGGCCGAGGTTATAAACACTGTTTGTCAAAATTTCTACGTGGATGATTGTCTAAAGGCCGTCAGCACGGTGGAACAAGCAATACATCTGTACCAGCAGCTAACAGACCTGTGCGGTAGAGGTGGATTTAAGCTCAATAAGTGGGTGAGCAATCATCGCTCGGTGCTGGCCGCCATTCCTGAAGAGCAGAGAGCTAAAGAGGTAAAAACACTTAACCTTGACAGAGACCAGCTCCCTATGGAGAGGGCCCTTGGAGCTCAGTGGGATGTACAGCAAGATACATTCACATTCAGCATCAGAACCAAGCTGGGATGGGATGAGGAAATCCCTCAGGTCATGGTACATCCCATATATAGTTTTTCAAGCGCCAAACTACAACAAAGGAACTCATCTATAACAAAACTACAACCTTGTAAGGGCAAAACCTACTTGTTTTAATTCTGATTAATAAACTAAAGCTTATTCGATTATCATTATGTTGTTTTTTTTAAACGCTCATACAAAACAAAAAAAGTGGAGGGAGAGTAGTCTGAATCGGGTTCTGGAGCATTGCTCTACCTCATCCATCGCACTCATTAGCGTCACATCCACTTGTAGTGCATCATTTCCGCCAACAAGCTTCTCCTGTTACGACTGCACACGTTGACCCATATTTTCTGTTCACTCGCTCACCCGTATCAGGTGATACCCTGCAAGGGTAACGATTGGCTTTTGTCTTAGACCTTCCCGAAGGTGGTTGGTGGGGTGACCCACCCAGCACGTGACCTCTACGACGAGCTCCCACCCACTGAAGTGCCATAGGAAGACACGGATTCAATAGCTTGTCCACCAGAAGGCTGTATTTTGGTGTACATAATATAAAACTTCGGCCCAGTTCTGCTTGTATTGCAATGGTTGGTGTTCCTGAAGTTTCATTTTTCGTCCCTTTTTATTTTTTACATCCATGTTTGTGATGGAATAGTATTGTGAAATCGCTAGCTCGCATTGTATGCTGGGAAACAATGTCACTCAAGGAAGTTTTGGCTTCGCTGACACGGTCCTGAAGGGAAGTGGGTTTTAGTGCACTGGAACGGGATGAATGTGTTCAATCAAGCAGTACAAACCTGATTAATTGTCTTAATACTTCACTTTGAATGGCCATATTGTTTCGGATTAGAATTAGATGACAACTTCTTCACAATATTTGCAACTATTCAATTTGACCAGCAGGTGTCAGTAGAAGACGAAATTTCATGTTGACTATTTCCTAATGGAAGTGCTCTCTTTACGTTGGATTTTTCTCAAAATTATTTGAAGTGTAGGCCTGTATCTGCACACAATTTGGAATTCGTCCCAGCGCCCTGAGCTGTAAATTTGGACGGTGTAAAATGAAAATGGCCATCTGCAGCAGAATGAAAGTGAGATTGCATTGTCCAGGTAGGAGGACAGCAGTCAGTCATGTTTCACCTCCAGTCAACACGCAGTGGTTCACATGAAGGTCCAAGAGGCCTACAGACCTACACTGAGTCTGGACATGGCAGTACAGTTGGATCATTGTCTTTGTTGTGTTGTTTGGTCATTGTGATCCAATGTAATGTGAGAGAAGGACGAGTGCAGTTATATTGGAGTGAGTTTTTTTAGAGTGTAATAGAAGTTATAATGCAGAGTCTTTTTTTATGAAATGTTCTATCACCTGGCATCCATCCATCCATCCATCCATCCATCCATCCATCCATCCATCTTCTACTGCCGTATCCGGAGTCAGGTCTCGGGGGCAGCAGCCTCAGCAGAGACCCCCAGACTTCCCTGGACCCAGTCACCTCCTCCAGCTCCTCCAGTGGGACCCCAAGGCTTCCCAGTCCAGCCCAGAGACCTGGTCAGCACCACTCTGACTCCCTGCTGCTCAGGTGAGGCTTCAAAGATCTGGCTGCACCTGATTGGACGGTCGTGGAGGATCTCCTTGGTCTTCTTGGTCTCCAGCTGTTTGACCTCATGCTCTCTGTTGACCTCCTCACTCAGTCCCTCAGTGATGTAGAGCTCAGTGTAGATGCTGTTGAGGAGAGTTTGACTTCCTGCTTCTTCACCTTCAGTCACACGTTCACATCTCCTCTCCAGACTGATCTTCTGCTGCTGTAGAAGCTCCTGCAGACCACCAACCTCTGGAGCTGAGAGAAGGTTGGAGAAGAAAACATCAGTGTGACAGTGTGAGCATCATTTTCTGTCCACGACTTGAAGCTGAAAGCATCCAAACTCCATTTTTCAGCTGATGTGGTGAAGCTGCTGTTGTCTGACTGTTTGCTCTAAATGTCCTCCAGTGGATCTTCTGACTGGAGGTCCTGACCACGGTAATAATAGTTAACGAAAACGAACAAAATAACGAAAAGTTAAATTGAAAAAAACAATTGTCACGTTGCCAGGGGTTAGGATTTTGGTACCTGCCTCGTTGGGGTTCGAAGCGAGCAGAGCTGAGACCATAAGGGTGACGTAGCAACGTTCAGGACACTGATTGGCCAAAGGCAGTCTTTCACGAAAGACCAAAACCGCCATTTTTAAATGCCTCGCGTGTGGATTTTTACATTAACACGTATTAAAAACTGAAAAGCTTATGAAACTGTACCATGGGTGAACAAAGAACTACAGACGTTTCTGTTCTCTGTGGCCGAAGAAAAAGCACAATGCAGACAGTTGTGCAGAAAGTTTAGTGTTAGCTAAAATATCGGGCACACAGACGTACTTATTATGTATCCATTTCTTTCCATTGTAACAGGTCACTACAAGATCTGCAATCCATTACCGAGAATTGGTTTTCCTTAAACTGATGTACAGGATTACTAATCTGACTTTGATGGGCAAATTTGACAACAGAATACAATTATGAAGCACTAAAACACAGGACCACAAAACAATTAAATGCATGATGAAATAATGATATGCTTTGTTAAATGAAATAAAATGGCATTTTCAACTAAGTAATAAAATAGTCGGTGGTGCAGTGGTTAGCGCTGCCGCCTCACAGCAAGAAGGTCGTGGGTTCGATTCCGGGGCCTGGACCTGGGACCTTTCTGTGTGGAGTTTGCATGTTTTCCCTGTGTCTGCGTGGGTTCTGTCCGGGTTCTCCGGCTTCCTCCCACACTCCAAAAACATGTATGTGAGGTCAATTGAACGTTCTAAATTGTCTGTAGGTGTGCATGTGAGTGTGAATGGTTGTTTGTCTCTATGTGGCCCTGCGATGAACTGGCGACTTGTCCAGGGTGTCACCCTGCCTTCGCCCTAAGACAGCTGGGATAGGCTCCAGCAGACCCCCGTGACCCTGAATAGGAATAAGCGGGTATAGAAGATGAATGAATGAAATCTTTATTGAATGAATGACACATTTTATTTCACTCGTTGTTTATGTAATTATTATTTTTTGCTCCATAGCTTTCATGATTCAGCATTACATGTTAAGCGTGATGAATTGCATGAAAAGAGAGAGCACTCGCTGATAAATGAACATGGTGTGCTGTTTAATTCCATGAGGACGACAAAATATTTGCAAATTTGTGTTACACACAAACGTACTGATGTAAAAACGTCAGCGGCATAAAAGTGCCTTACAGTCATTTCATTAATCATTCTAACCGAAGTAACGTGGGTCATTTGCACCCTTTGCCTGTTGATCAGGTGACACAGTTAATTGCAGCACAGGTCGGCATTTTCTCGACCACTGCAGATAAGCCAAAAGTTGACCGGTCGACAGGTGCAAGAGAAAGGGAGGAACTTTCAAGATCGTTGAGTTTTTATTTTTTATTTTTTAGTTCTGATGAAATAAATAGACCAATCATTTCATTACTTTGTCTGCTTTCCAAAGAGGTTATTAATTAAAAAAAATATGTGTGGCAGTGCTGTTATGGTCCATAGAGAGTTGCTTCAAAGAATTATTATTTATTATTCAGTTCATTGCTCACTTGTTTAATACGCAAATAATAGTATATTATTATAATAATACTATTTTATATTATTATTATTATTATTATTATTATTATTATTATTATTATTATTATTATTATTAATAATAATAATAATAATAATAATAATAATAATAATAATCATCATCATCATCATCATCATGATTATTTATAAAATTTCCAAACAACAATCGTCAGTTGTTCCGTAAAAAATACATTGATTTCCATGTTGAATTTTGTACGGTTCGTGAGCGTGCACGTCTGTCAGTGACGGTCTCCACACTGACACAACTGCGCATGCTCTATTATCTCATCAATGCGGAAGTCAAAAAGTTTTTGGGAGCCATGCGCTGGGTGAGCAACTTCATTGAAATGAATGGGACGCCATCTGGGGGCTTGCCGCACTGTCACCCAGTTAGTGACGTGACGGGCCGGCGACGCCGACAGGTATGACGTGAATGATTGACAGCTACCATTCGTTCCCGTTTGCAAGAGGATTAAAAACAAAAACCGTAATGGCATCAAAAAGGAGTTATCCCAGCGGTGCGGAAAAACGGAAGGAAAAGAAAACCGATCAAGAAAAACTTGCAAAGGAGAAAGGTAAGTTATTTGTTTGTGATGTGGGCTGGAGAGGTGGAGGTGAAACGCCCCCCCCCCCAAGTTTGTTTATTTGTCCTGCTAGCCAGCTAGCTAGCGTCGGATAAATGTTAGCTGCCTGGCTAATATTTGTTCGTCATGAATCAGCGTTTTTGTTTGTTTTATGAAAGTTGACCATATCCTGCCATGTTGGCCTATCCTGCCATGGGAATGACTGATTGACTCCACACCCGTTTATTCACATTCTAACAGGGAGGGAGGGCATGTTGTTGTCGTTGTTGTTGTAGTCAGTCCCCTGTTATTGTTCAGTGGAAGTTGTCTCTCACACATTTGACTCTTAATGTTATTTTAGCCTTAACTTAGGATGAATTTACTGAGTTTGTATTTTGTAGGCCCTTCATTAGAATTGTGCGACTGTTTTATAATTCAAAGAAATATTTTATGGAAATACTTTATTTGGCATGGTGTTGACTATTTTAGACTGTTGTGGCAGTGGGTCATTTATCTTAGTTTTATTACTTTAACTAGTACAGTGTGTAAAGTAATGCCAAAAACTCTTAAAAATGACAGTTTTGTAATTGGGTAAAAGCTTTAAAGGGACACTGCAATCATAATGTTTAATTTAAAAACAAATGAATTTTTAATTTTCCTATATTACTGCAACAACACTGTAATAATAAAATAGGAAAATGCGCTTCTGATCAATTTTGCTTGATGATCTAATGAGCTTTGTCTCTGCAGGAGCAATTCTAAAATATGTTGGCGCTCCAGACATTGAGCCAGAGGGATCTCCCGAACATCCTGAACAGGAAACTACCTGGACCAACACGTTCCTCAGAACCTCCTTCTGTCCAGGTGAATAATGTGTGTTATTCTTAGGAGCTAAGCTGATAAGTGTGGGACGAAACTAAGGCAATTAAGCATTATTTTGATTGTTGGTTTGCTTTTTAGTGTTGCACTTGTTGGTTTGTTGGATTTTCTTATTTAAAGTAAGCATTGTTTTTATGAATACTCAATCTGTTGTATTTATTGACATATAGAGGATTCTTTTCCTAGTATTATAGTGTTTGTTTGTTTTTAAATCAGTTTAACTTGCCTGAGTTGCTCAACTGAAGATGTTTAATTTTACCTGTAGCCTGTTTTGCTCATGAGGTGATTGTGGAATCTTAGTAGACCTTAGTAGACACACGCTGCTGAGAGTGGCAGCGATCAGCTCCGATGACCGTGGTGCTTGTAAATAAGGCAAATGCGCCATCTAGTGGGATGCAGCATGTTTATTCGTGTTGGAGCAATGCCAAGTACTACTAACAAAACAAAAGATGCACAGGGTAAAAAAAATAATCATAAACTCAAGCCCAACAAAGATAACAGATGGGCATAACTGTAACATTACATAGTAATGATTACTAGTACTACCAAAATTTCTCTATTTTACTTTTCAACTCCAACTTGAACAATTCATCCCCTTTTTTCAGCAGCCATTAAGACAAAAGGATGACACTTATGCATTGCATCAAACTGTGATGCACAAACTAAATTAAATTAAATCAAAACAATAAATAAAGTGTGCATTAAACAGGGGGCAGTGCAATACAGTACAGGACTCAACTGATATAGTGCAGTTAGGCAGTATAGCCTATAACAGCTGTTCAGCATCCATAGTAATCCACAGTCAGTGCCATAATCATCCAGTCAGTGTCATATTCATCCATCGTCAGTATAATATATATGATATCGCGCAGACCCTCGTCCTCCACCACATTAATTGGCCTGCAAGCCGTAGCCACACCCATTTAGCCCCCGCTGTTGAAAGTTGGCGTGTGGTGGACGCGGCCAGTGGTCTCCGTGCCACACCATCCAACGTGGTTTGCTTTACCTCAGAAGGGGGCGGAGGGCTCTCCGCGTCAGCTGTATGCTTCGCAGACCAGTGAAACGTAAGACTGCTCGTACTCCGGTGGAAATTAAATACAGCTTTACAGTAAATGCATATCACTTTTGTCCTGTCAAGACTGCCATCTGGCAGGGTTTTGAAGTGGAACTTTCCATTTACAATTGACGCCTTATCCATGTTAGTCCTTCCTAGTGCTCATCTACGCTCACTGTCTTTTTCTTTTTTTTGTTGTGTTTTACAAGCCGGCTGCAAGCGTGTGACTGTGTGCTGTGAGTCAATTCATTTCCCGTTTCCACAATCTACGGAGCGAAGTGAAATTTTATTTACCAAGCGAGCACTTACAAGAATCTTCACAAGAGATTCACCAGAGAGGGGCCACAAGAAGAAAAGGCATCGCATTGACTTCTCAGCAAGTGACCAAGAAGAAGATCATGATGCAGACTCAATTGGTGGATCAACAATTATTTTGTGTCACACACCAGGGCGCAGTTCTGATAATGGCCACACTTCACATAAGTAGAAACATGTCCATTTTAATAATAATGATAATGTATGAAAGCTAGGCAATGTTATGATAGTTTTGGATATCATGATATATCACAGGCATTTTTACATTTGAATTGTCATTTGATATATTTTGATGCTCCAAACAATTTCATCCATTTGACTGATTTACTGATTTGTCTCCTCCATTTCATCAGCCAAAGATGGTCTGACAGCACAGGCCAGAGATTATCAGACCCTGCAGGAGCTGTACAAGAAACCAAAACCCAACCAAGATGCTGTCTCCCAAATTCTTGACCTGCAGTTTCAAGCAAGAAGATCCTTCATTGATAGTGATGTTCTGAAAGAACAGGACAAGGCCAACAAAGATCCTGGATGCATATCCATGTGTCAAGGATCTTTATCGTGTAAGTGATTAACTTGTTTTGGTTTATGATGAAAAGCAAGCATTTTTGCAGATTTTAACACTGACTTGCATTATAGGCGATGAATGAGCTGCGGCGCATTCTGGATAAGGGCAACAGAAAATTCATTGATGAACTAAAAAAAGAGATGGGAAGACTTCTGCACCAATGTGTAATTTTATGGTGTTTGGAAAAAAAAATGAAGTGATGAAGCCACGCATAACGCTGGATGTAGGTGAGTCATTTTGCTGTGTCTCTAATTGACTGTGTAGCTGTTTCCTGGGACATAGGATGGTTTATGTTGCGCTGAATGAATAGATGCAGAATGGTAATACTCTTCATGCTGAAAAAATAAGATTTTTTTTGTGATCAACACAAACCTAATAAGACTCATTTTTAGGAAGACTAACTTTGAACTCAAAGTTGATTTGTTCTATTCCAGTGGAATATTCCATCGCGCTGCTCAGGGCACTCCCCACACTCTTTCCTTCACCAAGTCCACCACCGAAGAAGCTGGGACATGCCAGTGAGGCACTGCTTCATGTCATTCAGGTGAAAGTTTGTTCGCATTTTCTCACATTCAACACTTCATAGTTCCATGCATGGATGTGGCATTTCCTTCTTCTTTTTCTTTAGCCAACTGAAGATCCCACAATGTACTCGCAGAAGAGGTCTTTCTGCACCCCTGTGTTGCTGTTTGATGGGACCCACTGTCTCATCTGTCTTGGAGCCACGGAAGACTTGAGTGACGGTCTGCTTCATCTGATGGGTTACTACTATGCCCTGCACCTCACATATCCAAAAGTGTGTGGCAACCCTTCTCTCTGTCATTCAGACAGAAGTGCTACAGGACACTATCCATGAGTGAGACACCACAGCCTCATACAAAAAAGACCATGGCAGAATGGAAAGATTTTATTGGGGAGTAGAGCTGTGTACTAGGCATAGGTAGTGATACACTCCCCTGGTAGTTGTAACTTGAGGGTGGGTGGGAGTCTGTTGGAACAAACATGTTATCAGTGGTGATAGGAACACAACACTATATGCTGTCCCCATACTGTTTTTTTTTTTTTTGTGTAACTGAGTGTCAGGGAATCTGAATCAATGTTCAATAATGATGACGGTGAATATTGTAACAACAAAACATTACTTGCGTTCTAGAAATGATTGCTTGAGATTGTTTTAAGATGCAATGCCTTAGTGACGTTTTTATTACAAGGCAGTGAAGGCACTGTCAGCAATTTAAGTGAATAAATAGTTGTTGACAATATTAATTCTGTTTGCTGAATTATTTTTTTTTGGGGGGGAGTGGGCGTAGGGGGGGTGGATGCTTTGTCTCATTTTGAGAAAAAAAAAGCTCATATTGTGAACACTTAAATTAAGAAGAATTGCACTGTTAGTAGGTCTGGTTTTAAGATCTTTTCATTCAAATTAAGAAAGAAGCAAACGTGAAAAAAGAATTGAGAAGCTAGTATCAAGTTTATTTGACTTAGTACAGTCCTTGGAATGAGTGCTTTACTGTTTATTTCAAGAGTTTTTCCATTCTTCAAATGCCTAGATATATCGTCTTATTTTAAGAAATCTTACCAAGTCTAAATATCTTACTGCATTGGCAGATAATTTGACTTGTTTCTAGCCTGTTCTTTCTCAATTTAAGTGTTTGTTTCTTAGATATATTTTGCAGTGTGTGGACACCGAGGGGAGCTCTAGAATTGGCTCATTCAACCAACCAACGAGCCAATCAGCAGTGGCGTCACAGGCCCTCCTCCTTCTTTGTTCTCTCTCTCACTTTGACTTCTGCACTGGACAGCCAGGTTTGTGGAGGGAAGGTTGGAACAAGGTAAGGACGGGGTACCCCATACATTCATGTACGTAGAGTCACTAAGTCTTAAACTCACCAGGTTTGTATCGCTTATCGATAACCCTAATGCCATACAAGTCTATGAGGGTCAAAGGTCAACTTTGTCCTAGGGACATGGGGCCACTTTCAGGTTCATCAGGATCCCCCTGGACACACCCACGCCAAATTTGGGGCTTCTAGCCCATGAGGAACCCCGAAACCCTCACTCTAATTCCAGCCTTATCGCTAAACCCTAATGCAGTGCAAGTCTATGAAGGTCAAAGCTCAACTTTGTCCGAGAGACATCAAGTGTTTTTTCATGAAACATTCATAAATGTTAAGAGTTTGCTTTGTGGAGAATTCACAATAAAAATACATTGACACTGTCAAGATGGACTCAAGCACTATTATTGAACTATACTGTATTTTTTGAGTGATGTTAAGCTTTTGACAAGCGCAGTGCATAGGAGGCCCATTTGTTTTGTTTTTTTTGAAGGGGGCCCAAAATTCCTGGCGGCGCCCCTGAGCGGGCATCTCCAGCACCAAGGCAGTGGAGCTGCCGGCCACGAGAGAAGAATTAACCAGTCCATTGAAACCATTTGTTTGGTCTAGTTAGTGGCAACAGTCCTTTGAGGATCTTAAGTGCCTTAAGTGTCTGCTCCAAATTTTTCCTCATTGGCTAGAAGCCCCAAATCTAGCGTGGGCGCTTCTTGGGGGCTCCTGATGAAAAAGCAAGTGGCCCCATGTCTCTAGGACAAAGTTGAAAATTCACCCCATAGACTTGCATTGAATTAGGGTTAACAATAAGGCTGAAACTAGGGTTAGGGTTAGGGTTAGCTGAAATTCGGGTTAGGGTTTCGGGGTTCCTCAAGGACTAGAAGCCCCAAATTTGGCGTGGGCGCTTCTTGGGGGCTCCTGATGAAAAAGCAAGTGGCCCCATGTCTCTTGGACAAAGTTGAAAATTCACCCCATAGACTTGCATTGAATTAGGGTTAACAATAAGGCTGAAACTAGGGTTAGGGTTAGGGTTATCTGAAATTAGGGTTAGGGTTTCGGGTTCCTCAAAGACTAGAAGCCCCAAATTTGGCGTGGGCGCTTCTTGGGGGCTCCTGATGAAAAAGCAAGTGGCCCCATGTCTCTAGGACAAAGTTGAAAATTCACCCCATAGACTTGCATTGAATTAGGGTTAACAATAAGGCTGAAACTAGGGTTAGGGTTAGGGTTAGCTGAAATTAGGGTTAGGGTTTCAGGGTTCCTCAAGTACTAGAAGCCCCAAATTTGGCGTGGGTTCTTCTTGGGGGCTCCTGATGAAAAAGCAAGTGGCCCCATATCTGTAGGACAAAGTTGAAATTTCACCCCATAGACTTGTATGGCATTAGGGTTAGGGTCCAAGAGTACACATACACATTTTCTTTTGCTTTATTGATTTAAGCTCATCGTCTCCAGCTGCAAAGGTATAGAAACCTTTCTGTGTTTTGATGTCGTGTGTGAGAAAACGTCACTTTTTTCTGTAAACTTGTGTTATCATTGTCCTTCATTGAAAATGACACAATCTTTCATTTCATTGTTCAGATGCCGAACACCAAGGCATTCCGTTGCTCTCTGGCCATGAAACGACGCCTGGAGCAAAAACGGGATTGGACACCTTTTCCACCTCGGAAGGACTTTGAACGTCGTGAGTACTTCCACGTTCATGATTTCATGTTCTGCCTGTGTTGTTATGTTGTATTCCAAATAAATCTTACAAAAACATATTTAGATTTTTCTTTTTTGTCAATTTACACAGGGCGCGGTACTGGTCAGCGACCTGGGTGCGAAGATGGCCCGTTTTGCTCCTGACTGACAAAACAGTGCAAGTTCGTTCTTAAGGCCCAGCAACCAGACAAGAAGGTATGGGTCGTGATTTTGTCAAGCCACAAGTTTCTTTATGTTTTTGTTCTGGTGGTGGGAGACTCACATCTCTGTCCACTTGTGGATGGTTTTGTGTTCTCGCCCCGGGCAACAACCTTGAACACGGGCTTGTAACAGACTCCGCCCAGGATTTTGCTGCGCTACTGGCAACTGTGTTGGACCGCTGGCCCAAGGTTTGTTTATCTGCTGTGACAAACAAATTTGAACACATGAATGTCATCGCCACTTTGTTTTATCAATATCAAGTAATTCCATGATCCATAGTTCAATAACATGAATATTCATGAATTTATTTAGCATTTTTATGTTTGTTTGGGTTTTTTTTTTTATATACAACTATTTTGTAGGTGTTTGTGCTTGACTTTCCATCTCGCCTGACTGTCAAGCCAGAACTACAAACAGCGCTACGTCAAGTATATCATCGTGTTGCTGCACGCATGGGTGTGTAAAATACATATTTTTGTTGTATTTTTTTCTCTTCAGTGACACTGTGCTAACAGATATTTCTTAGAATTGTGTGATTACATAATTGATTATGTGACACTTCTTCCAGGTTTAACATTTGTGTATATGGCCGATCACCTCCCCCTTCGTCAGCTGTACATGGTGGTGTTATGATGGTGTAAATTTTGCCTTCTTCAGCCTTACTTGCTCTTCATTTGATATGACAAATATGTGTTAACATGTTGTTTTCTGTTTACGTGCACCTCAGGACTGATTTTGGTGGAGCGTCTGCATGCTGCATGCTCCATCAGCTCGCACCCCCTTCACCTAGGCCAGGGGTGTTGTGCCACAACCAATCATCGCCCAGGGTGTCTCCCAGAGTGGTTGTGACAGGTCCTGTCTACATGCCAGTGTATGGACCTGCTCCTGAATGGACTCTTGTTGGACAGGAGGTTGAGGTAACCTGTTCATCCCTCTTTTTTTTTTTTTCCCCCAATCGTGTATTTGTCAAACAGTGCAACTTTTTATTTTAAAAATGAACACTTATCCTAAGTTGACTCTGATTTCCTCTCCTCTTTTTTTTATAGACAGTACCAACAGCTGTTGAGACTGCATTTCACACAGACATCCCGTCCAATCCTGTGTGGTTCAGTGAGGCTGTGCTGCTGGACCACATGGAGACCGTCGTGGAGTCATCTGGCAGGGTTTCCCCAGCTGCCACGGTAACATTCACACAATTATTCATACACTTATCAACTAGGGGTGGGTGAAAAAAAAAATCAATATTGCAATATATTGTTGTGCTTTCTGTCGCAATAAATAATCGATACACTGACGGCAAATATCAATATTTTTTTCAAAACACCACCTGTCCACCTGTCCCGGGAAAGACAAAATCTCTCCCGGGACACAATTTGTCCCGTTTTTTAGGGAAAATGACAAAACCTCATTTAATTTCCGTCTGTGGTCTAGATAGGGTTGCCAACCCTCCCGTAAAATACGCGATTGTCCCATATTTGGCAACTAAAAAGCCTGTCCCGTAATGAACTGATGGGGGACGCACTTCACTTTGTCCCGTATATTTTGGGGACGCGGTTATTTATTTATTTATTTTGTCTGCATAATTTTTTATTGATTTTCAGAATCGGGGCAGTGAAAGGATTTTTTTCCCTCTTTCATCTTCCCGTCAGTTTGTATATCCCAAGTCCCCAAGTTGAGATAAGACAAGTTGCTACTGACTTTACATTACCAGAAAGCACTGTCCTTGTTTACATGAAAGTTATTAATGTTCATGCACTTTAATATGTTTGCTTGTGCAGTGCACGTTTGTTTGTACATTATACAAAGTTTTGGAATAAATGCAAGATCACAGGCATTTTCCTTTTTATGGGTATTTTTTTCTTTTTCAGTCACATATCGTCTGCAAAATTTCGAAGATATCGAAGATATCGTGTGTCGTGATGTTGTCATTATTGTGGGCCAAATATCGTCACAGTATCGAATCGTGGGTTAGCCGTATCGCCCCACCCCTATTATCAACACAAGATCACATATGTACAGTACATGTACAGTTTAATTAGTGTGTTACTTTGTTTATGAATTCATTTCTTTATGTTCTTCCAGATGTCCAGCCTGAGACGTCGATCAGCACGCGTTGCCTCAAAAACCAAAACAAACAAGTGACATGTTGGTATTTGGGATATGTGTATTTCATTGTGTGCATCTTTGTGATAGGACAATAAATGCAGTTCTTTAAACGTTACTTTGTGTCCTTGTATTTACAGGTGTGGGCAACACGTTCAACTGTCCACATGACTGAGTCTGCCTCCAGCAATGTCACAGCAGTGCAGCAGGTTTGTACTTATTCATTTCCACTTCATCACCTGTGTATGTTTTCTAGGCTTTACACCGATCTTATCGGCTGTATCGGATCGGCCGATATTTGGCATTTTTTGAAACGTTCATGATCGGGGTCATGTCATGAATCACCGATCAATGACATCATGGTCGTGTTGAAACTTTTTTAATCTGTCTCATTTCCTCCAAAGTAGTTTCACAGCATCGACATGTTTATTTGTTTGTATCCGAGTGTTATGTAAATGTATAGATTTGGGTTTACATTGTTTTCAGTTCCTTTTGTCTGCTGTGTGTCCGTTTGGGCACTAGATGGCGCAGTAGATCCTAAGTTCCCTTTTTTTTGCTTGTTCCAGGTGCGGAAAGGTGATTGGCTGGTGCCAATATTTAAGGAGGAGGACTTCAACACCTCGGTCTCTTTGTCCTTCTCCCAGCTCCCAACCAGAGGCCATGTGCCGCAGCAGCAGTGTTCTGTGTTCAGCCATCAATTCTGTTTTGTAATCTATTTCAGTTCCCTTTGTGTCCACGTAGCCCGTAGGGGAGGGAAGCCATTTTTGTTGTGACCCTTTTCTCCTGTGTTTTAGTTAAGGAGGTTAGTTTGACTGTCATTTATTTGATTGTTTTCTTCATAGGTAAGATCCATAAGAGAGCCATTTTGTTTGTTGTTTTGGCCATGCCCTCCCTGACGCCAGTGCAATGATGATGACGTTTAATAAAAACCATCCTGTGGACGAAGCACCTTTGTCTAATTTGAGAGCTGGGAGAAGGGGGGGAGCCTTTATGTTGTGTCCTGGTTCCCCCTAGGCCGGGGCATAACACCGTGAGCTAATGATGGACAATAAAGTTTCTTTGAATCTGCAATATATGCAACGCTACAGTACCTCGCGGGGGAACTTTGGCAAAAAATTTCAACACCACAAATTTAATCAGGCACTTGGAAAAGATACACACGGAGGAGCATGTCGAGTTTAAGAAACGCAGCGCGGAGAAAGAAAAAGAAAAGCAAACTCTGAAACGGATGCTAAAGCAAACAACTTTAGACGGTGCTCGTGAGAAGGCAAGGGGTGTACAGAAACAAGTATTTATTGCCCCTAACGTGATCGGATCGGTGATCGGTTTATTTAAACTCACTGATCGGTGATCGGCACAAAAATCGTGATCGTGTAAAGCCTTGTGTTTTCCTTTCTATGTTTATTGGCATAAAATCACATCTTTCTTATTTTAATCAGGTGGAGGCGACGCCGCAGATGACCAGAGCTGTGCCCGTGGTTCCTGTGGCTCCCGTGGTTGCCAGCACCAAGCCAGAGGAGGCCAGCACCGTCCAGGAGGCAACACAGAAGATCAACTAAGCTAAGGAGGCTTTTCTTTCTTCTTCTGTTGCCTCTGACTGCTCCGCTCGTTCTACGCCTCGCACATGTGATTTGCGATCCATCGTCAGTTAGTACTAGTGAAGATGCAGTGGCAGATCATGGCACTGGTATTAGATTAGCCAAGGTTCTGCATGGTTCTTTTCATCAAGGCGAAACCGGTCACGGTTTAAAATTCCAGCACAAGCTGGCAACAGTGAGTCACTTCAGAAGAGCAAAACTCCTCACTTTGACATGGATAATTCTGACGTAGAGTTTGTCAGTGCTGTGACCAATGAAGAGTGTAACTTCTCTCCCCTTGATGTTGATGTTTGTTTAGACCTTTGCAAAAACTTGAAGATTCATTTGGACCGTGCGAGTTTTCCAATTTCTGATTGCAAAGGCCCATTAGGTTCGCCGTGTACAAATGAGAATGTAGAGGCTGATGGAAACTGCTTCTTCAGAGCCATCAGTCAAGCTGTGACTGGTTTATAGACACAGAAGTGGAAATTCAGGTTGCAGCAGATTGTTTACGATTAGATGTGTACACTTTTATCGATGGTCATGGGTTGAAGTACAGCTCTTGCAAGAAACAATTCTCACATTGTATATATTTATGGATGTATTTGTTATATATGGAAGCAGTTACCATAATCCAAATTAAAATAAGAATATAATAACAGAAATGCTTTTCCATTTTAAGAACGAAGCTGCATTATTTGACTCATAATTAAAATCATTAATAAATATTCCTATATGCATTTTCATTTTCTTATTTGTGTCCCACCTTTTATGACACAATCAAAAAGAAAACTGAGGGCATTGCTTTTTAATTTTCGTGGTCCTGCCCTGCACAAGAGTTACCACAACTCGAAAACGAAATTGCAATCTCAAAGTAAGCGCGCGTCACAGGAAAGTAACCTCAGCAGCTCTCCCCCTCCGCTGTGGGTATGGCGGTATGACGCCAAGTGTCATTTGCCTCCTGTTATGTGTAAATTCTAATGTTTATGAATTTAATAAAGATGTACATATATATATATATATATATATATATATATATATATATATATATATATATATATATACACATTTTTTTTTTTTTTTTTTAACGATAAGACTGAAACTAGGGTTAGGGTTAGGGTTAGCTGAAATTAGGGTTAGGGTTTCGGGGTTCCTCAAGTACTAGAAGCCCCAAATTTGGCGTGGGCGCTTCTTGGGGGCTCCTGATGAAAAACCAAGTGGCCCCATATCTGTAGGACAAAGTTGAAATTTCACCCCATAGACTTGTATGGCATTAGGGTTAGCGATAAGTCTTACATGTTACATGTCCAGAGGCTCCTTTCTTTGTTTTCCTCTTCTTTTCTCCTTATGTCCTCAAGGAAGTACAAGATTGGCGCCACCTAGAGGCTACGGGGCGAGCTGGGGAATGCAGAATGGCAGGTGGCGCTTGTGATCAAGAAGATTAGCTGCCACCTGTGGACTCCGAGGGGAGCTCTAGAATTCGCTCATTCAACCGACCAACGAGCCAATCAGCAGCGGCGTCACAGTTTAAAGGCCCCCCTCCTTCCTTGTTCTCTCTCTCACTTTGACTTCGGCACTGGACAGCCAGGTTTGTGGAGGGTGGGTTGGAACAAAGTAAGGACGGGGTACCCCATACATTTATGCATGTAGAGTCACTAAGTCTTAAACTCACCAGGTTATATCGCTTATCGCTAACCCCAATGCCATACAAGTCTATGAGGGTCCAAGGTCAACTTTGTCCGAGAGACATGGGGCCACTTTCAGGTTCATCAGGATCCTCCAGGACACACCCACGCCAAATTTGGGGCTTCCAGCCCATGAGGAAACCCGAAACCCTCACTCTAATTCCAGCCTTATCGCTAAACCCTATGCAGTCTATGAAGGTCAAAGCTCAACTTTGTCTGAGAGACATCAAGTGTTTTTTCCATGAATCATTCATAAATGTTAAGAGTTTGCTTTGTGGCAAATTCACAATAAAAATACATTGACACTGTCAAAGATGGACTCAAGCACTATTATTGAACTATACTGTGTTTTTTGAGTGATGTTAAGCTTTTGACAAGCGCAGTGCATAGGAGGCCCATTTGTTTTGTTTTTTTTGAAGGGGGCCCAAAATTCCTGGCGGCGCCCCTGAGCGGGCATCTCCAGCACTAAGGCAGTGGAGCTGCCGGCCACGAGAGAAGAATTAACCAGTCCATTGAAACCATTTGTTTGTTTGTTTGGTCTAGTGCAGGGCTGTTCCTCCATGTTAAGAAGGTCACTGAATGATTTGTCTATATCTGCCATCACTGAACTAAGATATGGATTAAACAGAATCCCAATGACCTTAGTTATATGGTAAGTTTCACTGGACATTATTCAAATCCTTAACCTCTGAGTTGGACAGATAAGATTGGGTATCATGTTCAATAACCTCTGAATTCTCCAACCCAAACATCAGTCTATTCTTCCATGTTTAATGAACAAACTCAATAGTTTTGTTAATTTATATAAACCACCCCTGAACTGGAGATTACAGTCAGATCATTAGTATTTAATTATTATTGAGTCTATATTCTTCATTATTAATCAAGTCTTTTGTTCAATCAATGTATAAAAGTAAAGTCACTTTTTAAATGGAGTCAGATTAAATTAAGTATGATGTACTTTACTTTGAAATCCTCATCTTAAAGGTCACCTATTATACTAATTTTCGGGCTTTTGTATTTGAAATCTTGCCCCTCCAGAGCAGCAACGCACAATTTTCCGCGCTGAAAGCTTTTTAGATTTGCGTATCTCGCGGCTCGTTTCCTCGTATTCACTGTGTCCCGCTAAAAACGCTCTGTTTCACTTCACTCCACCCCAGCCTTGCCGGTGTACGCCCCCGCCCGGGGTCACACTCTTCGTCGCTGCTGAGCCTCACTTCCTCAGTTTGCCGGTGCGGGAGTGAAAAGGAAACGTCAAACTTTACGAAACAGGCACAATTTAAACACTTACCGTCGTGAAGGCTTCACTCTTTAGCAGCTGTTTAGCGGCTAATCCAGCTTCTTACGGACCCAGCGCGGGCTTAGTTACGGCCGCAAGGCGGACCGAAAGTCCCTGGACGTTTTTTGTGCCTTCCGTGTCCCCCGAAATATATTTTACTTTGTGTACTGACCGTGTTTTTGTTTTGTATTTTTGCGAGACATTTTAATCGGGCTTAGAATGATTTTGTTTCATACTGTTGACATGTATCAAAACACTGTCCGAGCAGAGAAAATATGTACGCTGAAACGATCACTTCAGTCATAGAGTCGTTTATTATTAGACAAGAATATCTGCACAACTTACGTCCACACCAAGCACAAAGTAGGAAGAGCTCTGTACAACCCATATTACCATGCTGGCAGCGTGAACATTGCTATAAGGAGTGAAACTTGCGAGTCAAAATAGCTGCCTCTTCAGTTTCGCTGCTAGCGAACACAACACACATAACAAGCAGAGCACGGAGTTAGCGGTGGTGGCTAACAGTTCATCAACACGATTCAGCGGTTGTACGTTGCAAGTAGTCTTAAAACTAATGATGCTTGAGGTCACAATACACTCACAGTCCTCATACATGTTTTCAAATATTGCCGTGGCTGACTATTCTCTCGTCGTCCACCAGGGGGCCGAGTCGAGCCCATCTCACTCCCGTTGCCGACCGGACGAGAGGGGTCTGGCTGCAGACTGGTGTTCCATCACATCCGCATTAGGCTGAACAAACCTCCAACATTTTCTCTGTTCGTTCCACTCCGACGGTTGTGGTCCTTGGTGCTTCAGTAGTCGCTCGGTATTTTTTATTTTGTATTTTTTAATTTCCCTGACACCGAAAAAAAATTTTCTTGGAGCAGCGCATTGTGGAATCACTTCCGGGGCAGAGCGGGGGAGGGCGGAACCAGTCCGAGAGTGTGCCGGAGCTTGGCCATGAAAGGAGATTCGGCACACAATGGCGTCATTCCGTGCCCAGTGTTGAAAAAATCTCAGTGAACAGAGCGTTTAGAACCATGCCCAACAATTTGCAGGGCTCACGTTCAAACGCATGAACGTCATTATTTGACGAAATCGAGATCGTTTGACGAACGGGTTCAACATTGTAACAGTTTTTAAAGCTCAGAAAAGTGGAAAAGCATCATAGGTGCCCTTTAAATCTACCTCATTGGGCTGCTGTTACAATGGGTGTTGGACCTGCACTTTGTCTGTCAGGTTATAGGCTTATGTAGAACATTTTACCTGTCTGCTAGGCTGTAGACGGACTGGTTTTACGCTTGACCGCAAAATGTGTTTTTAATTTTCTTCAAATTAAACATTATAAATAAATACACAATGACTGGATAGTTGTATCAACCTTATTCACATCTACAAATACACTCAAAAACGTGTATTTCTTTTATTTCAAGGCTATTCAAATGTAGCTTTAAAGTTAAAATATAGCTTCAATAAAAAGGAGACATGAAAACCTTGACATGTATGAGTAAAATTAATCTTAGAGAATATTATATTAATATTTGCAGGTTTTGTATTTAACACAGGCTGTCTCCTGATATTGTACCCTGATATTTAGAGTAAACAGTACTTATATGTACCTTTCACTGCTTGGGATCATATATGTACCTTTTTGTCCCACAAAAGGGTACATACAGCAACCTTGAGGACCAATAATTAGACAAAGGGGGTACATTAGTGTAGATTGTACCTTGGGGGACAGAAATGGACCTGTACTGTACCCCTATTTCTGAGAGTGTTAGGTGCTCTGAATGGGAACACTGTCTGTGGTGTGGATTTTTAATTGTAAAACCGGGAAGGCATCCGATATCTTCCTCCTCACGTGCAAACACATCCGGTTCCTCATAGAGCATCTGCCGTACAACTTCTTGGTCATGCTCAGAGAGATGGTCCAGATTGACGTTTGGGTGCCATTTTGTTGGTGAGCTGTAAGAAGCTGTTTGGCTTTCTTTTTTGTTACTGCGTTTGCTATCAGTTGAGTATGCCTTAGCGGGTTTTTTCGTTGTGTGGGTTTTTTGTCTCATAAGGAGTTGCTTCTAAGGTTTCGATTCCACCTTTTAAAAAAAAATCCTCAATTTGACCGCTAGATGGCTGTGCTTATCCCAAATATTTTCAACGTAAAATTCAGCAAATTATTATGTCTATGATGAGGTGGATTTTTGACTAAATTATACAGTAGAAATGATGTGAGGTATCATTGGGATAGCATGGGAGCTCTGCTATCATCACGGGAAATCATTTTTGGCCTTTTGGGGGGGACTCCAAAATGGAAAACTTTGTTATTGACATCACAGTATTTTTCCAGTTTTTCAGGTGGGTTATTTCCAAAATTATACAGTAGAAATGGACATGTGAGGCATCATTGTAAAGCATGAGAGCTCAACTTTTATAATGAGTTGACATATTTCACGGGAAATCATTTTTGGCCTTTTGGGGGGGACTCCAAATTTGACGACTTTACCAGTGACATTATGATAGTTTTCATTTTTCAGGTGGATCATTTCAAAAACTATACAGTACACATGGACATGTGCACTGCATAGTTAGTGTATAGTACTGTAAGTTTGGAACCCCACCCCTACTGGGTGTCAGGGAAACACCAATGACCGTTCCTCTCCTACTTTCACCAGTACCTCCCTCCCCTTGCTCCTCATCTTTCTCTTCTAGTCCTCCTCCTCCTCCATCTCCTCCAACTGCAAGGCCAACCAGATAGTGTAATTAATTGTAATTGTAAAGTGAGTGATTTGTTCAGAATATGTTAACAACACAATAAGCTTTCAATCAAAATAAAGCATTTACTTGACTTGATTGACTTTGCCATTGCCAAGACAAGTGTGGGCTAAGACATAATGCAGCAATTTCAGCCTTTTTCAGCCAGTATTTTGGGCTTGTTTTGAGGGTGCTCAGAGAAATATTGCCTGAGCAATCATAAAAAAAACTGCATCATCCAAAAAAATATTTGATTTTAGGATTGAAATAAGACAACAATATTAATGATTAACAAATTCACTTCAGAAAGGGGACATTGATATGTTTTCCAATGAAATTTACAACGATATCTCACATGTCCATTTCTACTGTGGAATCTGGTAGGAGAAAAGCTCAGCACACCCGTCCACACAGGTATGTAGGAGGAGGTTGCCGACCTTGGATCTCCAAATAATAAGAGAAACTCCAGCTCAACGTGTTGCACTTCACCAATTTAATGTCATGGGACCTTCATCAAGCATGAAAAAGTAACTGTGCTTTGGCAATATATAATGCGATCGGTGTGCAGGATGACCAATCATGGATCTGGCAGACTTAATCACTGGATGAGCATCACCTGTCTGAGAAGAATAGAAAGGATACATTAGAATGAAAAATACAGTGATGTCAATGGCAAAGTTGTCAACTTTGGAGTCCCCCCAAAAGGCCAAAAATGATTTTCCATAAAATATGTTGATGTGATAGTAGAGCTCCTATGCTTTACAATGACATCTCACATGTACATTTCTACTATATAGTTTTTGAAATAATCCACCTGAAAAAATTAAAACTATCATATTGTTAATGGCAAAGTTGTCTACTTTGGAGTCCCCCCCAAAAGGCCAACAATGACTTCCTGTGAAATATGTCAACTGACTGTGATAGTAGAGTTTCCATGCTTTTCAAATGATACCTCACATGTCCATTTTTACTGTATAATTTTGGAAAAAAAAAAACATCCACCTCAACATAGACATAATGATTTGCTGAATTTTATAGTTTGAAAAGTGTTGGGATAAGCACAGCCATCTAGCGGTCAAATTGCGGATTTTCTTTCTTTTTTTTTAAGTTGGAATCGAAACCTAAGAAGCAACGCGGAAGCACCGTGGCGAATGTGGTGCCAACTTCAGCGTCGTCTTGTTTCTGTTGTGTGGATTCATTTGGGTGGTTGATTTGTGCTTTATGTGTTTGCTGCTGCAGTGACACCATTATGCCTCTAGATGGGGACACAGACCGTGTGATGAATATCAGTTGATGATTGATCACAATCCTCCTTTGGTCTGAGATGGAGGGGCACTGTGCGTATTCTGTTGCTTGATGTATGCTTGTAACTGGTGTATTGTCAGTCACATTTGAATCTTTGTTTTGTTTTGTTTGTTCCTCTAGACTCATGTGTTTGAATGAGTGTTCAAGTGTACAGCTATGTACAGTTGCGTGCAGCTGTTGCAGCTCAGAAAAAGGGAGAATGAAGTTCTTTAAGAGTAAGGGAGCACAGAAATCACTCCTGCTGCTTCTTAGAAACCTCTCAACTCAGCGAGAAAAGCCTGTGACGGAAAAAAAAAAAAAAAAAGAATAAGAAATCTCAGTGTTTGAATGAGTTTTCATGTTAAAATCTGGATGCAGGGGTGTACTTACATAGATGCCTTAATTCAGCTGAGGAACATCATAGAAAAGGTTTTCCAGTTGTTTTCAAAGCAGAATGGCTTTCAAGTTGTTCAAAATCAATGTTACTCCTTTAATAACACTCAACGGCATTAGAAAAGACACGCGTATGAAGGTGTTTTCTTGTACAAGAGCCAAAACTCTGCTCGTGAACACAAGAACAGATGTTTTCCAGCAGTTTTGCAACACATAATGAATGGAATCTGAAAGAACAGCAGGAAGGACAAGAAGGGCACCAATCGGTGAGTGGCGAGGGTACTCCAGGATTTGCATGATTCAAGAAAGGGAGAAGCTAAATGGGACAGAAGGAGGAGGAGAGACGGCCGGTGGCCGTAACACACTGCTGATGCCTGCAGAGTGCACAGTTCAGCGAGAGAAGCACTTTGCTTCAATAAGAAAAAATTACGTCCCACAGTGTTGAATGAGTTTTCATGTTAAAGTTTAATTGCATGTCTGTCCTTATGGGGGAGCCTAAAGTGTACTCAGGGGGAAGGGGAGAGATGTTTCCTAGCTGTATTTCAGCAGAGAATGAAACTTGCACCGTTTAGGCTGGCAATGCGCTCAGCTCAGCGAGGGAAGCACAATGCAGCAATGAAAAAAAAAAGACATCTCACTGTGTTCAATGAGTTTTCATGTTAAAGTCTGAATGCAGGTGTTTTCTTGCACAAATTCCTGGATGCATGAATTCAGTGCCCTGACCCCCCAACCCCCCTCCCCACACACACACACACACACACACACACACACACACACACACACACACTGATTAAATTAGTGAACTTTTGAAATTTTTAATTTTTGCAATCTTTTTTTTATTTTTATTTTTTAAGAAAAGTATTCCAATCCAGTCATTGATGAAACAAAATCTCTGCTTTGTGCGTTTGCTGATGTGCAGTGACACCACTATGCCTATAGATGGGGACACAGACCGTGTGATGAATATCAGTTGATGATTGATCACAGTCCTCTGTTGGTCTGACATGGAGGGGCACTGAGCTTAATGTAAAGAGAGGGGGTAGAAAGTTTTCTTTTAAAAGAAAGTCGGTGGTTGAAAGTTTTATTTTGGAAAGGTTATTTTTATGAGGTTGTTGTTTGCAGAGTGGTTTCATTTGTGTTGGAGATTGTATTTGAACTTTTTCTGTTGGTGGCTCACTTTAAGGTACACAGTAAAAAAAAAAAATGCAGTGTGTTTCAGAGTTAACCTATTTTAACCTAGATAGAGGAAAAGCTCATATTTTAATCAGGCCATTTTGTGTGAATTAGAACTTTACTTGCTAACTTAAGTATGTTTTATTTAGCATTACATTTGTTGATCGTAAGCCTGACCTTTTTTTTTTTTTAATTGTCTTTTTATTTTTAAGTTCTCAAGATTTGTCACCTGTGCTGTGCCTCTTGTGGAATAAAAGCAATTAAATGCACTGAGTGAATTTCTTCAGTCTGATTTGTGGAGCCCCTTCCCTTTCAAGTGTGGGAAAGCGTATGCAGTGGTGAATACTTGACCATGTCACTGTTGCCGCAAGTGCCACTGTGTGTTACTACCCGTGAAATCTGCCATGGCTTCTAGGGGTGCCATCAGAGATGTCACGGCTCAGGTCAGGGCAGATGCTGCTGTTCGTTTCCGACGTGGCAGATGCTTTTTTGTTGTTTGGTAGATCTGTCACTGCCTGTGCCGCGACCTGTGACCAGTGTTGGTCAAATTAGTTTGAAATAGTAATATCTAATACTGATTGCTCCTCCTAGATAAGTCAAAATGCTCGCAACAGGACACTACACGTAAGAAACTTCAAAATGAAATCATGCAGCCTGGAAGAAGGCTTTTTTCTATATTTAATTTAAAAAAACAAAAACATTGACATGAAAATGACCAATTTCTTGCTAAATAGGTTTCTTTAGACTGTTCTTTATTATTATTATTATTGTTATTATTATTATTATTATTATTAATAACAACACAAACATTATTTCATTAGGCCAGATCAACTGTCAAAATGGGTTTAAAATAGAAGGCATGTGTGGAGGAGAGGCATTGTGGAAAACATAATAATATTCAGTTCTCTTCCAGTTCTTATTTTCATTCAGTTGTTCTCTCAATTGCCTGCGCAGAGAATGGAAGGTGAGAACGACAACCAATACTAACAAGTCAATTTGATGTTGCATAAACAACTAGGCTACATGAAAGAAAATAGTGAAACAAACTTTATTCAATGTTTAAATAATTAGCGACATCAACTTTAAATTCTAGTTTCAACATTGATGTGATGTTGTGCTGGTGATGGTGTGCTGATGTGATGGGGGAGGGGTGGTAGTAATCATCACTGCTGTTCTTCACAGGTTCAAATCAGATGTTCTCTGATGTTGCCTCACTGTTGGCCTGTGCTGGTCCTGAATGTGTGTTCTGTCAAAGATGCAATTTATTTTGTTATAAACAATGAAGGTATGGAGTACAGTTGAATGTATTTGTAACCCGGGGGTTTAATTATAATGGAGGTTCAACAATCGTGCTTTGTTTGAAGTGTTGAAAATGGTTTGTTTATGTTATTTATTGTTCTGTTTATTTTGCGTTGTCTCGGCTGCGGTGGCCAGCGATGGAAATCGCGGAGATGGAGTCGACGAGGGGAGGGGAGGGGGGGGGGAAGGAGTTGAGGGATGGAGCGGTCGAAATCTCGGAGTTAGCACTCAGGTCCCCGGTTCCGTCTCGCTGGTCACAAGTGCTGCCATCGCGAGGTGAACTAAAAAAATTGCAAAGTCAGCTATTGGTTTGTTGAAAGAAAACAACCCTCTTTATTTTCATTATTATTTCTTATTATTCAAATATTTATTTTATGTTGAATAGTTGTTATTATTATCATTTATGATCATAATTATCATTTTTTATTTTATTTTATTTTATTTGCACCATAAAACAGAGGCAATGCATAGATTTAAAAAAATGTACACAGAAAGTGGTAAGAGGTAAATACCATATAATAAAGACAAAAAGAGTATAAAGTTAAGACTCAAAGTGAAAGTTAAATCATTAAGTTGAAGATATAGAGTCTTTACGTATAAGATAGGACTTCAGTCTAGACTTAAAATTAAATAAGGATGTAGATGTTTTCGGTTAATTAAACTGTGAATTCCAAAATAATGAACCAGTCAATAAAAGAAATTTTACTTTGTGCTGTATGGCAAGAGGGCATTGTTGACAATAGTTTGCTCCTTTTATTACTCAAGTGTGTTTGTTTATCAATCAAGGGTTTCACATTCAAGGGTTGAGTGAGCTTAGAGTGGGAATACATATTGTGTTAGTAATTTAGTTATACTGTTGGGTGTTGACAAATTAATGCATTTTACTAATCGCATGAATCTATTTTTCAGAGAAATTTGTGGTGGCCTGCTTCTGCAAGAACTGCAAGCAAAAAAGAAGAAGTCACTACCATTGCCCATTATGTGATTTTCGAGAATTTTCACGGGCAGCTGTATTTGGAAATCATTTAAAATCCATACATGGTAGGTGTTCTGATGTGGCATCAGCAAACATTTAATGTTGATTTTAAAAAACATCTCCAAATTTTAAAACATTCTCAAAAATGAGAGGGAGGTTTTTCTTTTAAAATTAAGTCAGCAGTTGGATGGACAAGCAGGGAGGGAAGATCTTTATATAGTGACAGTGTGTAAGAGTAAAACCAAGCAATTGTGATTGCTGCATGCAAAGTAAATAATGAAATACAAATAATTTCATTAATTTTACAAAGCACTAAAATAGAAAAAAAAAAAACTGACTACAACTGGTACCTCTCAATGAAGCTACAAACAGACATTTTATTATCAGATGTTTTATTGAAGTAGTCAGGCATGAGCCATCTGAATATCTCTATTAAATGTGTTGGTATACGACTCCCTCCCAAAACATGTGGTCATATAGGCAGCAAAGGTTGTTTCAAAGTAACAGGTAATTATTTGTGTAAGCCTGTAGGCAACAGGTCTTACCAAAATGCTCCATATTTTCAGTACCATTATAAAACAACACGCTACTTCATAAAGGGAAAATGTTTTGTCGTGTCATGTCATGCCATGTCATGTCATGCTAATAATTTTTTTTTAGGTAGTTCTGATTTTGGGGTACATGTTTTAGTCATAAAATTACCTTGATTGTATAGCCTATATTGTCATGTTATCCTAATGTTTACTGCATTTTCACAATGTCTATCTCCTGCAGGTATGGAATCACAGAAGAGAAAAGGTAATATATGGCCCTAATTAACAGTGTTGGAATGTTGTTGTTTTTTTATTCTCAAGAACTTTCAAAACAGGTCTTGAATGTTACAGCATGCCATTTCGTGTCCCTGTTCTGCCAGTTGTGATAAATAATCAAATTCCTTCCCCTAAAATTGTTGAATCCCTATCAGTGAAATTAGAGTGTCTGGTGGTGAAGAGTGTTGTGTTTTCACCTGCAATGTTATAAGTTTCATTTCCCATTGTGTAGCAAAATGTGTCTCTGTAGCCCATAATCCTCTCCTACAGAACCACCCATCTGCTACAGTATCTGTGCAGGGCAGAAGCACTATACTTTGAGTATGGCTATAAATAATTGTTTACGTGTTCATTTTTTGTGTTTTTCTCTTATTTTGCAAAGAATCCGAGCACTACAAAAAGAAAAGCAGAGAACATTTCAGATGAGTCAACAGGAGAAACGCAGCTTGTGAAGTCCAGGCATAGACATTTTCCTTGCCCATACTGTCCAGCTGTTTTAAGTGCCCAGAAAAATCTGAAACGCCACATTAAAGATGTCCACGACATTGACTACACACCCATGGTGTGTGTTCATGTCAGAAATGGTATTTATGTCACACCCAAGTATGACCATAGCCCTGTGTTCCCCATCCATGTCATTAAATCCACAACTTCACAGAAAATGGATTGCAAGGTACCCAAGTGCAGAAGATTTATGCAAATAGCATGGTCGTCTGGAAACCTAGGAAAAGAATGTGCACATCTGGAGAGGACATCAAAAGCCAAACCATACATCAAGCCTGCAGTCCTCACAAGTGGATCACTACAGGACATGATGAGCAAAGGGCTGATGTCATCTGAATGGGGTGACAAATGTGACAAACTGAACACGGCTGCAGTACAGTGTGGCATTGACAGTGTTTTCCCAGTTTTTGTGGAAGATGGGGAACAATCAAAACGTTGGCACTTCTTTTCTATATTCACCAATGAAAGTGACAACTGGTGTTACTTTGGGCGGACTAGGGTGACATTTGATTCTGTGTCTGGGCAGTGGAACTGTCAATGTCGGGGAAGTGGACAATCTCATCGCTGCGTCCATCGCATGATTGGAATGTGGTGGATTTTCCAGGAGTTGCCAGGCACCCTAGCAGCCACCTCTGACATCCAAGTGGATGACATTGATGACTTGGAAAGTCACATGCTAGAAAGCAGCGTTACCTGTGAGTCACAGAACTTGAATGGCCGGAAAATATGTGCAATGACAGACTACTTAAAAGCACAAAAGCGCATCCCATGCCTGCAAGAAATACCAGTGCATCTCAGGACAAAGGAGGAACAACCACCATCATGTCTTGAACCTTCAGAGAACACCTGCCCCTACTGTCCAGGGCCCACCCCTCCCATACTTAATCCATCCTAAATAGCAACCACCCAGGCTATGGTGTATGGAATTAATTATGTAAAAAAAGGTCAGTCAATTTAAAAAAAGAAATTCAATAGTTAAGCATGTTTAACCACATCATGATATAACAATATTTGGTAAAGAATGGAAGACTTTGTGTCCATGTAAAAATAATACCTGATGTATACTACATTCATTTATTGTTAAAAAAAAAAAAAAAAAAACTTGATACAAAAATTTATACAATTATTTCTTTCGACAGGTGTCTCTGTCGCTACAAAAGAGTGCCCAGTTTGTAAAAATGTTGTGAGGTTCCAAGAATATTCATCCGGATTCCACAACTTTAACAACCGTGTGTTTCTAACACTGCCACTGTGTGAGCTTCTGCTGTCCGGTTTGGCGGTAAGGCAGCCAGAAATCCTTTGTGTAATACAGTTGCCCGTATACATAAACACTAACTGAAAACTTCAATGTGTTTACAGAACAAGACAACCAGTGGACGCATGTTGGACATTCTGTCATTCTTCAATGGCAACCGCTACCACCATCAGCTAGTGAGGAGAGCCTTCCACCATTTTTTGTCCCTAACTAGTTTCAAATATGACTACTATTGTTACCAGTGTGGATACCACCCAGCTGTGGTGATTGGAGATGCAAATTGGAAACTGGCCTTTGATGTCCCATGTAAGCATATGTGATAACTTAAACACACAACCCGTGCCCATATGAAATTTTTAATCATAACTTCCTTCTGAATGTTGTTGCTTTGGAATACTTTGCCTCTTTGTTAGAATAACATACTGATAGCAGTGAATGTGCTCTTTTTTTGAAAAGTTGTGTGATTTTCATGCCTTTGCAATCAATTTAAAAATTTTACTTGCAGTTGGGACATTTAAACGGACTTCTTCATGCTCTAGATGATAAAAAATGGAGAATAGAGCAAAAATTATGCCAACTATAAACCTTTGTAAATGGTTGCTATATAAATATTTTTTTCGAAAATAAAATAAATCAATAATAATAATAATAATGATAATAATAATAATATTAATAATAACATGTTTTTCACAAATAGGATCGTCTCTAACAAATCCATATTGTACATCTGTTGGCCACTTCACTTTGGCACCATGGATGGGAGAAAACACCAGAGTGGGAAATATTCTCCCTAAAACCGAGGTCAAGAAGGCCCTAAAAAAAAAGGACAGATGAGATCAAGCATCACAATAAAAAATTAAATGAGGACATCATACTTGAGATCATTGACTCTAAAAAGGTATGCAAAGTACTGTGCAAAGTTTGTTACTTTGACTATAATCCTCCATGCAGTGTTGCCAGTCCTCACAATATTTTTTTTCTGGGTGTTAAGTACAAGATGCTGATGTGATGAGTGCTTCATATCATGTAAATGGCTCTTTTTCAGCCTCAGAAAAAAGATCTCCAGGACGCTTGTTACACCGTGGGTGTGTCTTCTGAGGGGTCAATTGCCGATATGATGAACAGGCTTCAGGAGCTTTTAAACTTTAAGGATGTGTACCCCAAGCTTTTTGTGAAGCTACAGAAAGCCGGCGGTGAGTCATAATTTGTTTTGTGAATTTCCTGTTTTGTTGTTACCTTCGAATAATATTAATGTAGTCTTCCATGTTGTTGTTTTTTTTCTTCAGGTGGTGTCCTTCATTTTTCCTGCGTGCATGGTGTTGTCTATTATTTGAACTTTCTCTTCTGGACGGAGTCGGCAAGAGACAACACAGACGGGCTGCTAAGCTTCAAGCAATTTCCCACTTGTTACATTTCCGATCTAGCTGGACAGGTTGCTTGGCACACCAATAATCGCACAAAACAGTTATCCTTCCAACCACATGATGGAAGACTGTGTGCCCCAACAACTGAAAATATCAAACTGGCAGCCAAGAAAGAACTAAAAGTTGATTTGGAGTGGATAAATAACCTGAGGTCCCCATTCCCACTCCTGCCAGAAAGAGACATAACGTCAGGGATACATCCGAAAACGAGAACTCATGACAGATACTCCCTGTATGACAGGTTTCATCAGAAAAATCAGAAACGTCCAGAAGAAAAAATGAGAAGCCTCAACATATGTCCCACCCTCAGCGGAAGTTAACTCTTCTGTTGCAGAGCAGTTAAATCGAGAACTTGCGTCTGTGAAATACTCTTTGTGCCAGATGAAAGAGGCACACTTTAAGCAGACGGTGAGGGTGCTGATTGACATGCACAATGAAAAAATTAACAGGGCTTTCAAGGCCGAAATGGACGCATTGTGTAATACACAATTGTGTATTGGCCTGTATGGGATGCTGGGTGTCCAGTCTGCTGGTAAGTTTGGTCAGTATATGATGTTACAGAGTAATTGTCAATAATATTAAAGTAGACAGAGTGATAAAATGTTAAGAATGTACAACTGTCTGTTATCCTGTTGGTGTGACCCAAAAAGGGGTGAACATATACGTATGTATGACAATGTAAATCATTTTTTTCAGGAGATATTTCTCCCCTAACCCCCCATTTTTTATTTTTTTTTATTTTTAGGAGAGAGCATACAGTCTGCCCAAGTTGGACCGACCTGGGAACACAGTGTAACATCATTTGTTGCACAATCTTATGCTGTTGGGGAAAACGATAAGGTAATCACACTCTGTGTAGTTTTCCTTTGGTCCAAAGTGAAGCCATAAGTTATAGGTGATTACAGTTCCCATTCCATGTGTTTATGTGTTTATGAAGGCAAAACTGAAGGAACTTTTCAGTGGGTCTCGGGATGAACATCAAACCCTGGCCAGTTGTACTCGGCGATTCCCACTGACTACAAAGGACCTTCGGAGTGTTTGCCCACCGGAGTTGTTGGGACAGTCTTCACTGCGTATGCCATGGCTGACTGATGATGTAAGAGAAGATACATTTTACTGGTGAAATGAAATGAGTTGTTATGACATTTACTGCAGTGTCTGCATTTTTATTTCTTTATCAGAAATTCAGATATGTTTTTTAACACGTATATTGAATTACAGGCGGTAAACTATCGAGTAGCACAGCTGGCTCGAGAGCACATGGTAATACATTTTAATTGCCTACTTGCCTATATGTTTTTAACGTCTGAACAAATTTTACTTAAACATTGATGTGATGTTTTCTTTTTTAGTGTGGTTCTTTGGGTCAGTTTGACTACATTTTATGGCACCGTGAATGGCAGAAGAGTGGAGCTGTCAGTGATGCTCTTTTGAAACACATTCCCGTAGGTCCTTTTTTCATAAAAGGAGAACTTTTTTTCGAAACAACAAAACACTTCTGCTACGAAGATTGATTGTTTTGTCAAACCTCATGTTATTGGCGTGCTACAGGTCGCAGACAAGATTTTCCTGCCAAGAATTGTGGGTCATTCTACACCAGAGACAGACAACCATTTCATTCTTTGGGTGAGCCACCAAAACTTTCAAGCTTTCATTTAATTGTTTCACTTTAATAGAATTGGAAAGGTAAATATTTCTGTGTGACAGTTTGGCTCAAACGCTTTTGTTCTTCAACCTTAAATGATGCTGGAATATCTAAAGCCATAATCTATAGAATGACCTACATATAAACTCATGCAAGTTGAGCTAGAAAAATCAGTTATACATTTGTATATGTACAGCAGTGATAACACATTTATTGTCTTAAAGGTGTTTGACTTCATCATAAAAGAAATCCGAATTTACGATTCCCTGGTGATTTACACAAGGATTGAAGACAGTGACATGGACCTTCTCAGGTAAAGGGGGAAGTAGCATTTCATTTAAAATGTCAAATTTATTAGAAAGGGAATTTAACTGTATGGTAACCCTAAACGATGGCCACCTTCTTCCTTTGTAGACATGTCTTCAGATTCTCTGGTGGACTCCAAGGCTGGAGTTTAAAGTTTCCTCCACAGTGGAAGCAGCAGGACTCCGTCAACTGTGGTGTTTTTGTGTGTTCTGTGAGTTTCCTACTATGTTCGGTTCAGTGCATGTGTGGTCTATAGGTTCATAAATGTAATTTATTTTCTTTCAAAACAGGCGGCTGAAAATGAGGTTACAGATGTCAAGGCGACTTGAATCCTTGACCTTGAATCAGTGCAGGACTCTGCGTCTGCACCATGCAACCCAGATGATCAAAAACCTGAATACTGAGGTGAGACTAATTGATGAATGAATATGTCAAAAATCTATACTGGTAACAAAAAAATTGTTACAGCATAGGTCTTGTTGTACAGGACTTCCCACCGACTAAAGAAGACCGGTTAAAGGTCGAAAAAAAAAAGAAGCAAGGCTGCAGGAAGCGGATGCCAAACAAGAAGACTCCAGCAGCCATTGCTTGGCATGGAAAATAAAATCATGTTTGTTCCAGCGAGCAACTGGGACAACCAGGTGTGTAGATAAAAAAGACAGCTTATCTGTAGTTCATTTGCATGGTATAGCTTTACTTAGTCGACATAGCATAGCACAGTTGTCTAGATCATTTTGTCTTAAGTCAAATGAAATGGATAAACTTGATTGTGCATCTTGTCTTGTAGACTATTGTTAAAGCTTTCCCACTTGTTTTCCACCAGTGTTTTCCATGAAGACGTCAAGACATTTGCATGGGTTCAATGCAGTGTTTGCAAAAATTGGCTGCATTTCCAGTGTGCTGGTGTTCAGGGTGACTGGACATCAAAGGATTTCTTTTGCGGATGCCATGTAATCCAAGATGTGTAAGAATAATGTCATATCAGAGCCATGGCCGCCACTGAAGTCAACATTATTACTGTATTAGTTTGACAAAGAGCATTAGGGAGGAATTTACCTTAATGTGTCAAGTCATTTTCAGTTCCTTTACATTAAATATTAGAGATAGAATATATTTCATTTCATTATGGGTCCACAGCAGTAGGAAATCCTGTGGATAACATAAACAATTGCCAAATTAAATAACCCGGTAATCAATGATTACTTACTTTTGTAACACGTAGAAAGCTATTTGCACAAGAGATTCTTAGCTCTTGAACACGTTACCCAATCATCAATCAAGACATCATGCTAGTTATATGTACATATTGTTGTCAATTACCAATTACATACATTGGGTTATTTAAAGTGTATTATTTCAAAGCAACATGTTAAATTTTGGCAATGTTTTGTTTAAAACAGAGACAACATCCTGCAGTCAATTAAAGTCGGCGACATTCTGCCAGATGAAGAGATAAAGGTAATGAATGACATATCAGGCCTACTGTGAACCTTTCTTCAATGAGCTGTACTATGTTTTGTCTCATAAATGTCATTCCCTAATTGCAGCAGGTGAAAACCTAATCTAACTGTAAATATGCATCTGAAATTCTACAGGATTTAGAGATAAACTTGCTGAGTGGGCAGGTTCTCTCCAACAGAATGTATCTGTGGAGACACAGGGGGTTTGACCCTGCCATTAAGAAACAATACAGTGAAAATTTCACTGTATTCAACAACCTGAAGGTTAGTGGTGTTGTCTGTTATTATTATTATTGTCTTATTGCACTTTTTGTTATTGTTATTCTTATTTATTTATTTGGCTAAAATCAAACAATGTAATTAAGGACGGCACAATATCACACAATATTTCAACAGCAAAGATGCACACGCATTGCAAAGGTTTTTTACACCGTGGGAAGGGAGAGAAATTACAGTTGTTATATAGACTATTTGTGACTTTGAAAACATATCTGTTAGCTGACACAAGTAATTACTTTTTATAAGTGTATATTTTATTGACTTTCAGAAAATCAATAACAGATACAATTTATTCAGAACAAAAACATGGATAAAGGTGGATGAAAAATAACAGAGCACAGGGTTCCTGAAGACAGTTTTGGGGGTAATAAAGTGTTTAAAGAATTTGAAACTATTACAGGCTAGTTACATGACTGAAATGATGCATTCAGTGACTTTAGGTGGGGGGAGTGAATATATCATCTCACAATTTGTCTGTGTGCCAATCTCACACATTGAGCCATGAATTATTCAATGTCTGACCCACATGCCAAATATAGATGGATGTTCATGTTTCTTTACTTGTTACCCAGACAGAGCAGATGAGCCAGCGCTTAGAGAAACTTAACAAACAGCTGTTTGTCACTGATGTCCTCTTGCCAGAGGTGAGCTAATGAGGTTATGCAAATAATTCTAAATTTCTACAAGACTTCATGTTTAAAGCAAAAGTTAGTGAATGTCGAATGGCATATGCCTGTAAAAGCTATAGGTGTAAACTGACTTTTTGGAATTTTGAGAATACAATTCTGAGAAACACTACAACTACAACAAAGTAAAGCATGATTTAAAGTTTCAAGTCCCGCTTCCCACTGCAAAATGAATTTATAAAAGACTGATGTATTATTGTTGTTATTATTTTACACACTTGATATATTTTACTTAATATATTGATATTCCTTTTTTGGGTTTTTAGGTTTTGATTCGCTGGTTGCAACTCAACAGCAACATGTGTCGCTATCGTGCTGAATCTATTCTTCTGAAGAGCACATCTGCGAAGGGGGAGAAAAGGTACCCATTATTTGCATTGTGGGCATACTCCCAAATATGTGACATCATCTAATCCATTATGCCACTTGTGGCAAATAGTGGTTTTGCACCAGTCCATTTACATATGTTTTTTTTTTTTTTTTTCCAGTGTGGAAGAGCAGACAGAGAATGCAGAAGAGGTAATTACTGCTACTATTACTGCACTTAACAGTATAAGCGCTCAGAAAGTGATATTGCTTGTTAGTATGAAACATAATAATAATTTTGTATAACAGCTTTTATTATAAAAGGATATACTTTCATAGCACACTTAACTTGCTTAACTTGCTCAATGGTGACACCTAATGGCAGAAATCGTTAAGGCAATACACAATTCCAGACTTCAGAACATTATGAATGTTAAATTATGCCATCTGAAGCCTGGACATCTGTATATTTTTTTCAAGATCAGTTCTTTCCTGTGAAAAAATAACAGTGGAGCTGAATAAAAACCTGGCAGATTAAGTCGATCCATCTATCTTGTTCTGGTTTTCTGGAAGAAGATTGTAGAGGTGTATTATTGGAAATCAAGAGATCCCTTACCACCTCCCAGGTCCACCTGAGGGATTCCAAAAAATAACATTAACCTTATAAAACCCATATAATATATAACATGCTAACTAAATGAAGGGTAGTGATCAAGCTCCAACAAATGTCATTCAATCACATACCCATTACTTATTTCTGTGAATGAACATTTGATTTTAGGTTGCTCAATATACTGTACTAAAGACAGAATTCTTACTTACGAAATATGAAAGATTTGTTATTGGTGTACAGTAATTCCTTTCTAAATGTTAAGCAATAGCTGGAAATTACATCAATATAATACCTGGACCATGTTTTCATCTTTACTGCAGGAAAGTGTCCTTATAAGGCATGCCATTGCTGCAGCTGACTGGTGCCGCCGGACAAAGTTTATGTTAAGGGTTAGGTTCCTCAAAATTATGAAACACTTATGGCAGGCAACAGTGAGAAAATGATGTAAAAATGTCAGAGAGGGAGAGAGAGAGAGAGAGAGAGAGAGAGAGAGGCTGGAGTTAAACTCAATCGATCTATTAATCAATTATCTAACATTATTAAAAGGACATTTTTGCTTCCAAGCAATCAGATTCTTTGTAAAATAAATAAATAAATAAAAATAAGATGGTCAGTGGTTTGTAAAATCCCTATAACATTTACAGTGTCACCTCCAGCGAACAGCGGCACAAATAACAGCATCTCCAGCGACACCAAGCGGCGACACTTCAGGCAGTCGCAACAAGTGCTGCGACTGTTGGCAACACCGAGCTGCGAAAGCAGTCGCAGCAAGTTTTTTTTCTATTGAAATGATGACATTACAAACTCTAAAAGGGGATAATAAACACTGATAAAAATTAATACATCATATAAGTAAATAGAAAATATGGATTTTGTAAAGGAAACAAAATAAATATTATACATAAATATTAAAATAAAGTACAGTAGTAATAAGAGGTTCATATAAAGTATAAGAATAAGTGAATACGGCACTTAAATGCATATAAAGGAGCATAAGTACTGGTATTTTAAATTAAAATAACAAATAGCAAGCAACGGTCGCAGCAAATGCCACAAATGCCGCGAATGCTAGCAACACCGAGCATCGACACTTCCGGCACCAAGCAGTGACACTTCCGGCAGTCGCAGCGAATGCCGCAGCAGTCGCGGAACGGGTGCCACTGCCACAAATCTGCTGTCTCTGCAGATTTGACTGCTGTCTCTCCTAACTCGGCAAAGTTATGTACCGACAAAGTTTCGTTGGGGGGGTATGACTGGCTTCACGCGGGCCGGACAGAGACACGCAGCAGGTTTGTCCATGTCTGTGTTAACTGCACGTTTTTCTCCTCAATGCCCCTACACAAAAATGGACGCCGCCTTGTTTCGTTGTTTATTAGCATGCTAAATTAATTGTTAGTAAAGCTTATGTCTAACTAGGTTGACGGTGACGAAGCCTTTTCCTCGAATCCAGCGGTTCACTTGAACCATGTAATGGAAAATAAGTATTCTTGGCCTCCCGTGTAATCTGTTAGTTTCACTGTATAACCTTCTGGAGACTTTCTCCTCGTGGCCCGCCAGGGTGAGGTATTTGTTGTTTTGTCTCCTCTCATCCTCCCCTCCTTCTTCCTTATCTCGTCCCCTGCGGGTCCACTGTATAAAAGACCTTCTTCTTCCTTTTCTCTTTGCACTTGCACTGGCATTCATTCGAGCTGTTGCACCTGTTGCATCTGTTCTGTTGGTTGTACTTTGTTTGTGCCTCGGATATCCGATCATTTATTTCGTGTTCATTAAATTACTTATTTACTCAGCATTTCTGCATCGGTAGCTTTGCTCTTTTCCACAACAGTTTGGCGTCACGAACAGGATAGCTGGAGACCCGTCAGTGAAACTCTGGGACGTCGAGGGCCACGGACCAGGAACGGAGGAAACTCCTCGTTCCCCCTCTACCTCGAACCAAGCATTCAGAGACGAGAGGATCGGCGTCTAAGAGTGGATCTGATCGGCTTCACGTCTATCCAAGCGAACCTGGAAGGGAAGTGCTGATTTAGAGATCGGGTGAGAAGTAATTGTTCTTGTCTCAGACATATCAGTGACCAGTGGGTTGTTTTCATTGTCGTCTACGAACGGTCCCGGGGCAGGACGGAGCGCATACGTTAACCGTGCCTGTCAGGTCGGTGTTGATTCTGAATCAACACTGAAATTCCCGCTCCACAAGTGAGCCGGAAGCTTCTGGTAGGTAAACTACCAGAGGGGTGAGTTTTTTCTCCACCTTTTTGCTCCAGAGTAAGAAAAAGGGGTGCACGGGGACGCCTGTGTATTTTCTGACTTGGAATTTTGTGAAAACTTAGTGAAAAGTCAGAGTAATAAGTCTAGCTAGACAGTGCTGGGGAAGAACCAGAGCAAAGTGGCTGCTGCTGTTCCCCAGGGGGGACCAATTGTGGACGACATGAGGAAAAAATATGGTCCAGATTGTCTTGACATGTTGGGAATTTGGGTTGAAAAGTATGATTTCCCAGCAGGGGGATCACTGAGTTTGGAGGAATTGAGAAACCTCCGGGATAAATTGAAGATAGCAGAGGGAAAGGTTACAAAAAAGAAAAACCCAAACAGGTGGGAGATTCAAATCATCAAAGATCATGAAAGGTGTTTTTCATTCTGGAAACCTGAAGCAGAGGTCAGGGACAGGAAACAAGTAAAGAAAACAAAAACAAACGTGTGAACAGCGCTGGGCGCTGGAGCACAGGGGTGACAGAGATAACGGCAGAGGGTGCACACACTCACACACGAGCATTCAAATGCACCAAATGTCTGTATCTTTCTCTTACAGGCCCGAGGGACCCTCTCCTGGACATGCCTGTCTTCCCTCCTCCCGCCTGCCCTCATCCAACGCTACCACCGTACAACCCTGCGCACTCCAGCACCGACGCCGCAGCGTCGCCACGTTCATCAGGACTGCCGTCAACCAAACGGCCAGCCTCATCACTGCTTTCAGACAAGGGCTGCTCCCCCAGATCGCCAAAGCAGTTAACACAAGCTGCTGCGTGGGGATTGAAGATGCCCGGCTGACAGAGGTCCGACGTCATGCAGTGCACGCTGAGAGGCTTCTGCAGGAGGCCAGCGATGCAGAGGACAAGAAGATAAAGCGTGCCTCCCTCACCATGATGAAGCACCTCAGTGACACGGCGAGACGGCCCTACAGGAACAACGACAACCGACGAAGGGCGACTAGCGGAGACAGAGGCGAAAAGGGGGCGTGCCACATCTGCGGCCGAATGGGTCACTGGGCCAGAGAATGCCCTGACAAAGGAAGACACCGCGGGCAGAACCATGCCCACCGCAGCCAAGAGAGTGATCGCGAGGGCCGGAAAAGAGGATCCAGAGGGGACCAGGACGTGTTTATGTAGCATAATTGTGGCAAAGCACTGTTCCTGCTTTTGTTGTGGTTTGTGGCGTGTGTGAGAGTGATCAGTGAGCAGGGTGCAGTTACCCACTTCTACCAGTGGAGGTCGTGTTCGCCCCGGGGAATAACGCTAGAGAGGTCTCAAGTGGCTCGTGAGATCTATGTGGAGCGAACCGTCGTAGCGGACGTTAACGTGTGTGTTATCTGTTGTGCTTCCACAGGTGAGAAGGGGAAATGGTTGAAAATAAGAGCAAATGTATGTGTGGCTGTTTCGTAATTGAAGTCTGAGATCGAGGGTATGTGAGTTAAATTTACGTTTTGAATGTATCGTCTCTGAGTGATGTGGGAAATGTGGGAAACGACATGATTAATAAGTTCAAGTCGAAGTCGGGTATGGATCTGTGTTTTGAAATGTAAAAAGTAGATAACGCTCGAGAGGAAGTCTCTCAAGTGGCTCGTGAGACCTATGCGGAGCGAACCGTAGTAGCGGACGTTAACATGTGTGTTGTCTGTTGTGCTTCCACAGAAAACCAAAATAAAAGCTTCTAAAGAAACAAAGAAAAACAAAAATAAATGTGTCTTCGCAACATTACCATGCTACATTTACGTTTGACTATCTGCTTTAATATAAAACCACAACAAATGTGTTTTATAATTGTCTTTATATAATCTACAAACGTATTTGTATGATCCAGGGAAAATTCCATGTTTGTTTGCGAAACTCATTGGAAAAATGAAGAAAATCTGTTTGATTGTTATTGTCATGAACATGAATCACAAAACATATATATATATTTTTTTTTTCCATGTGTCACTTTAACAGAGACAACACCATCTGTAATTACTATGTTTGGTTGCATTTCCCTGGCAGGCAAAGATAGATGGAAGAGACATCTCTCTGGGTGGAAAATGGGACTGGCTTGTCTGTGGATGGTGGAGGCTCGCTGGGCTCATCAATCCGTCCATCCATTCACCTTGTTCGTCTCATCCTGACTGCAGCACGCCACTGTGGAGGCTTGACATAACACACATTAGATTAATAACAGAAAAGCAAAATGTGACTTATGGTGTATTATTTAGTGTGCTTCAGTTGTAATTCTCATAATAATGACTGTTTTGCTGGCTTCACACAATATATATAATTGGCCTGTCTTAGTTAAAAGCCCACTCACCACGACAAGGTGAAGGCCAAGAGTGGGAACACAAACACAGACCAGAAACGAACAGGACAAATCCAGACAAGACTACAAAAAACACAAACACAAATATCAATCACTTTGACCACTATCTTTTTTCACAAAAACTTTTATTTCTTTACAAATTGAACCTTAGATTGTGTCACAACAAACTAAATAAACCCTTGAAACAGCCAACAAAACATGAAACAACAACACTTCATCAATATTATAATGAGTATCCTCATTGTATGTCCTTGTATGGTTCAATGCTGACACATTAAAATAAAAATGAAAAATAAAGACAATGTCTCTTTTTTGGCACGACTGATTGTTGTAGACTATAGCTCTTATACTTAGCCTGACAGTTTGTGCAATGAATTATATTATATCCTAAAACAAGACTAAATAGCCCATAGTTTAAAAATATGTTCAATAGTAAGTGTTCAGTGGGTCAGATGTCAAATGTGATCTATTTAAAATGTAGAATAGATGAGCTAAATAACACATATATAATACACAATGATGGGAATTGAACCATCGCCTCAGTCTTGCAAGTCCAAGATTGTCATAATGTACCACAAACATAAATCACACTCCCTTTTTTCATCTAAGCTGTTTGAGTAGCGTTAGCACACCGTGATTCCTCATCAACTACAGGCCTACACTTCAAATAATTATGAGAAAAATCCAACGTAAAGAGAGCACTTCCATTAGGAAATAGTCAACATGAAATTTCGTCTTCTACTGACACCTGCTGGTCAAATTGAATAGTTGCAAATATTGTGAACAAGTTGTCATCTAATTCTAATCCTAAACAATATGGCCATTCCAAGTGAAGTATTAAGACAATTAATCAGGTTTGTACTGCTTGATTGAACACATTCATCCCGTTCCAGTGCACTAAAACCCACTTCCCTTCAGGACCGTGTCAGCGAAGCCAACACTTCCTTGAGTGACGTTGTTTCCCAGCATGCAATGCGAGCTAGCGATTCACAATACTATTCCATCACAAACATGAATGTAAAAAATAAAAAGGGACGAAAAATGAAACTTCAGGAACACCAACCATTGCAATACAAGCAGAACTGGGCCGAAGTTTTATATAAGTTTTATATTATGTACACCATAATACAGCCTTCTGGTGGACAAGCCATACTATTTAAGCCGTGTCCTCCTATGGCACTTCTGTGGGTGGAAGCTCATCGTAGAGGTCACGTGCTGGTTGCGCGTCACTACAGGGACCACCTCGGGGAAGATCTGAGACAAGATCGTTGCCCTTGCAGAGTATCTGATTCAGGTGAGTATATGGAAAACATAGGTCAATGTCGTCAGTCGTAACAAGAGAAGCTTGCTGGCAAAAAAATAACGCACTACAAGTGGATGTCACACTTTCTTTTTGTTTTGTATGAGCATTTAAAAACAACAACATATGGATTTTGACCATGTATGTTTTGGAGTTCATTGAAAGAGGTTTAGTTATACATATATACATATACATACATATATATACATATGTATATGTACATATATATATATATATATATATATATATATATATATATACATATATATATATATATATATATATATACATATATATGTGCGTGTGTGTGTGTAACTTTAACTAACTTATCTATCAAACTTACTATCTAGGGATCTATCTACTACTAACTCTCAAAAAACTAACGGACAACCAAGAGCAACAAAACCAACCTACTGCAATTCGTATATTTTAGTGTGTGTGTGTGTGTGTGTGTGTGGGGGGGGGGTTAAAATGAGCACAGTGATGGTTCCGCAGCATAAAGTGTATCTTCAGTCGTCGATTGTATGTGTGGGAGTCCCTCGGGTTCAGCCCAGCTGATTTAGTGTTCGGTGAGAGGACCCTCACGTCTGTTGAGGGGTAAGTGGCTTTCCAATGTTAAATGAGTAGAGAATAATGTGTTAGATCACGTTATTTTTTTTTTTTCGTGAATGCTTGCATCGTGCTTGTGAAACTGCTCACAAAACTCTTGTCGCCAGCCAGTCTAAAATGAAGCGGCAGTTTGACAAGAAAGCTGTGGCTCGAGTTTTTGAGACAGGCGACCGAGTGTTGGTATTGTTGCCGTTACCCGGTTCCGGTTTGCAGGCTGGTTTTTCTGGTCCGTATGTCGTGGAGCGCAAACTTTCCGATACAGATTATGTAGTGCACACTCCTGATAGAAAACGATCGTCCCGCGTCTGCCACGTCAAAATGTTGAAAAGTTACGCCCGGTTCACACTGGACGTGGAAGCGCCGCGAAGCGAAGCACCGCGAAGCGCCGAGCGCTTCCATTCAGCACCCATGTTAATCAATCAGTGTGTTTACATGCAGAGCTTAATCGGACTAAGCAATCATTCTGTTTTCTCGTCCAATCGGAGTTCTCAGCTTGGTCCCCGTATCCATGCAGCTGAGAAATTCAAATTATTGACGGGAACGTGTCCTCCTCACAACACTAGGGGGTGGAGTGAGTCTTTTCAGCCGGTCAGCTGCTTTCGGTTGACATATTAAATCTATTATGATATGGAACGATAGTTCATAATGTACGTGTTACTTGCTTTGCAGATAAGGTGTACCCTATTTCTTGTGCTCCTGGTTATTTTAAAAGGCAGACAAGAACGTTGTTTGCTGTTGGAGGGCTACAACAACACTTTGATGCTACGCTTTGTGCCGTCGCTACGGACCCCAAACTCTCGTTCTTGTTGGATTCGGGT
>NW_027466100.1:6815000-6900000 GCF_046127955.1 Nelusetta ayraudi
TTACCTGTAGCCTGTTTTGCTCACGAGGTGTAATAGATTGTGGAATCTTAGTAGACCTTAGTAGACGCACGCTGCTGAGAGTGTCAGCAATCAGCTCCGATGACCGTGGTGCTTGTAAATAAGGCAAATGCGCCATCTAGTGGGATGCAGCATGTTTATTCGTGTTGGAGCAATGACAAGTACTACTAACAAAACAAAAGATGCACAGGGTAAAAAAAATTATCATAAACTCAAGCCCAACAAAGATAACAGATGGGCATAACTGTAACATTACATAGTAATGATTACTAGTACTACCAAAATTTCTCTATTTTACTTTTCAACTCGAACTTGAACTATTCATCCCCTTTTTTCAGCAGCCATTAAGACAAAAGGATGACACTTATGCATTGCATCAAACTGTGATGCACAAAATCAATTAAATTAAATCAAAACAATAAATAAAGTGTGCATTAAACAGGGGGCAGTGCAATACAGTACAGGACTCAACTGATATAGTGCAGTTAGGCAGTATAGCCTATAACAGCTGTTCAGCATCCATAGTAATCCACAGTCAGTGCCATAATCATCCAGTCAGTGTCATATTCATCCATAGTCAGTATAATATATATGATATCGCGCAGACCCTCGTCCTCCACCACATTAATTGGCCTGCAAGCCGTAGCCACACCCATTTAGCCCCCGCTGTTGAAAGTTGGCGTGTGGTGGACGCGGCCAGTGGTCTCCGTGCCACACCATCCAACGTGGTTTGCTTTACCTCAGAAGGGGGCGGAGGGCTCTCCGCGTCAGCTGTATGCTTCGCAGACAAGTGAAACGTAAGACTGCTCGTACTCCGGTGGAAACTAAATACAGCTTTACAGTAAATGCATATCACTTTTGTCCTGTCAAGACTGCCATCTGGCAGGGTTTTGAAGTGGAACTTTCCATTTACAATTGACGCCTTATCCATGTTAGTCCTTCCTAGTGCTCATCTACGCTCAGTGTCTTTTTCTTTTTTTTGTTGTGCTTACAAGCCGGCTGCAAGCGTGTGACTGTGTGCTGTAAGTCAATTAATTTCCCGTTTCCACAATCTACGGAGCGGCCAAAGGTTCAAAAAGCACTTTAATTAATTAATTGAATTAATTAACTATGTGGCAGGTGGGTTTTCCCCCACCTTCACGTCATCAATCACACTTGCGCCGGAGTGCAATCTTTGCGTCCCACAGTGCGTTTATGGTAATGGTACTAGAGAAATTTGAATTATTGCCTTAGTCCGATTCTGATCGGAGTTTGAGAACTCCGATTGGAATCGGAGAACTCCCATTGGAATCGGAGAACTCCGATTGAGACACCCAGATAATGCGATTGGAATTCTAATTTCTCGGCCATGTATACACCGTCGTCGGATTATTAACTGGACATCGCAAGTGCGCACGCGCCACCGCACAACTACGTCGTCTAACAAAACAGACGGCGTGAAACAACCAGCAAACGCGAATAAGAATGTTGACATTTGGAGAGAGGATGAGACCGGGGCGATGCTTTCTCTTCTAAAAGAGATGGACATATTAAAATAACACACAACAGAGACCTTTTTTAAAAGGGTAGCGCAGCAAATGCAGGGCTCCGGCTTTGCGCAGCCCTGAACAAATACGTATTCCTTCGTATTTATATTTCTACCTTTTCGTTCACATTTTTTGTAAGTTAGAAGAATTTCAACTTTGTAAATAAAAGCACAGCAAAGAGATGTTTTTTTGATTTGTTTTTATTTCGATAATTTCGCTGTTATTCTGCTGGAAACGGCGTGCAGCGGCACAAGCTTCCTCCACGGTCGGCACTTTAATGAGTGTGTGTATAACTGAAGACACCGTTCCTTTGCAAAACCTGTACACAAACTCTCCCACCAGTCTGCGCAGAACCCGCATCCAACAAGAACAAGAGTTTGGGGTCCGTGGCAACGGCACAAAGCGTAGCATCGAAGACATTGTGTTGTTGTAGCCCTCCAACAGTAAACAACGTTCTTGTGCTCATGGTTATCTTTTAAGATAACCATGAGCACAAGAAATAGGGTACAGCTTATCTGCAAAGTAAGTAACACGTACATTATGAACTATCATTCTATATCGTAATGATGTAATATGTCAACCGAAAGCAGCTGACCAGCTAAAAAGGCTCACTCCACCCCCTACTGTTGGGAGGAGGACACGTTCCCGTCAGTAATTCAAATTTCTCAGCTGCATGTATAGGGGGACAAGGTGAGAACTCCGATTGAACGAGAAAACCGAATTATTGCTTAGTCCGATTAAGCTCTTCCTGCAACTCCCCAGGTGGCATTGTCAGGCAACCCCCCCCCCAATTTTCCTTTATACCCACCATCTGAATTGTCTCCACCTCCGCCAGACCCTCCCCCTCGCCACATCTAGTCTTTTTTTGATAGGCTGCCCTCGCTATTAACCTCCCTCTCATCACAGCTTTAATTGTGTCCCACAGTATGGTAGTGTCTACTGGACTATCTATGTTCTCCTCCATAGAGCATTTAATCTCTTTCTTAACCTCCTCCAGTGTTTTTGGATTATTTAGCATACCCACATTTAATCTCCAAAGTGTGTTTTTCTTCCTCTTATTTAGACAAATAATAAGGTAATTAATACTGTGTCAGTACAAGTCAGTCGTTCCTATTTTACATTCCTCTATTCTGTATCTGTCTGTAATGTTAATAAAAAAAAATAGTCCTCTGTAACGGGTGGAGGTCCCTCCAAACATCAAACATCCCGAGTTCGGCTATAGAGACGTTGACAAGTTTCGACAGGCGGGTCTTACTTCTGTTGCCATTAGTTGTGTCGAGTTTAGCTTTTAAATCATGTTGATTTAGCTCTTGTTGAGAGAGATGTGTTTCCTGTAGATCAGGCATGGCCAAACTACGGCGTGTCTCTCTCCGGCCCGCGTGAAGGCAGTCAAAAATCTAACCTAACTTAGAAATGACACTTGAACCTGCAATGAGTATTTTAGTCGTTCTAAATGAGTCCAACGTTAGAAAAAAAGGAGCGACCCGGACTTCCCACAGTCTCTTTTCTATTAACATGGGAATTCAATTTTAATAATTTGTCAACTAAAAACACCGGTCATACTAGATCATCCCTACCAGCTTTCTTCCCTTTATTCTCTGAATTTAATCAAAGAATCTTTGAAACTCTTGTAGCTTTTCTCTGGCTCGTGTCGCTGCTGATGCGTAGCCCCTCCAGGATCCCTCCTTGCACTGCCACTCCGTCGTAGTGCGGGGCACCGAGTGCCGCAGGCCCCTCCGCACCGTCGCCACCGCCGTCTTCTCCGCCAGGCCGCGTCTCACCAATTCCTCCTTTACCTCCTCTGCGCTGTTGTAGATTCGAGTTCCCGTATCCCAGTGGGTCCTCATCTTGGTGAATGGCGTCTGGAACCGGATGCCCTTCTCCTTCAGGATTCTTTTAGCAGTGTTGTACTCCTTTCTCTTTTGGACCATCTCTGTCGCGTAATCGTGATGGAATGACGGTACTTTATTCCCCAGTTCTATTTTCTTTGTCCATAGCTCTGTCAGGACCCTCTCTTTGGTAGTAAATTCCAGAAAGTTAACAATGATGGGTCTCGGTTGGGCACCGTCCGCTGGTTTCTGTGCAAATGAGCGGTGTGCTCTCTGAATTTGGAAATTAAAATCTGCTGGCAGGTGCAGTTCGCTTTTCAGCAGGTCTTCCACAAACCTGGCCACAGATTCTCCCTCCTCTCCTTCAGTGACTCCATAGATACGTAGGTTGTTTCTCCTCGGCCTGGACTCCAGGTCAGTTAACTTGTCCTGAAGAGCTTTTTGTTCTCTCAGTGATATGACCAGAGCGTTAGCTTCCTGTGCCCAACGTTCTAGCTTTTCAATCCGCGACTCAGCCTCGTTGATCTTGCCGGTCTGGAGCTCCTGTTCGGTGATGACTTTCGCAAGTTGTTGATTTATTTCGTCTTTGAAGTCGTCCAAGTCTTTTTCCACATCGTTCCTCAGTGTTTCTCCAAACGTGCAAAGGACTTCTTTTGGTTCCATTTTTAAATCCCGTATCTCCTTGCTAATAATTTCTATGTCCGAGCCCTTTTTCGCGTCGTTAGTCACGAGGAGTTCGTTTCGCCATCTCCCTCTTTTTCAGAGCAAGCTGGTAGTTCCGCCATATTGTCTGTTACCGTGTTTCTGTTTTGGTTGAATGGAGTTTTCCTTCCCATTCCAACGTTCCCCTGATCACTTTGTAGTTAATATGATATCTGACAATAGTCATTCAAGTTTTCGGGGAGTTTTTACCCTAGACGGTCGAGAGCCCTGGTGTCGCGCAGTCTACCGCTTTATGGCCAAACCAGAAGTCCCTTCCCTCTAGCCTTTTCAAGGGGGAGGTGGCTAGACTCGGCTCTTGTGGGACGAGAAGCAGAAGGCGTGTCCGATCGGGGGGGAAGATGAGATGACATTTTTGTGGGTCAACACAAACTCATCTGCGAGGACAGCAGCCTTGGACAATGACGACACTTTCTGTTCATTCAAGAACATTACCACCTTCTCTGGCAAAGAGTCTTTAAAATCTTCTAAAAGAACGAGCTCACGGAGTGACTCAAAGTCATTTTTGACATCATTAGCTGCACACCATTTATCAAAGAGGTTGCTTTTCTCCCATGCAAACTCGACAAAGGTTTGACCACTAGATTTTCTATGGTTCCTAAATTTTTGCCGGTAGGGCTCAGGAACAAGCTCATAAGCAGGAAAAATTGCTTCCTTTCCAACATCATATTGCAGGCTGTCTTCTAAGAAAAGAGCAGACACCAACTCCTGTGCTTTTCCCACCCGCTTGCATTGGAGAAGGACAGGCCACATGTCTCTTGGCCAGTTGAGTGGCGAAGCTATTCGCTCCAAGGCACTGAAGTATGAATCAACTTCTGCCTCACGAAATGCTGGCACCAGAAAAATGTTTTTACTGGGGCTGGGCAATGTAGTGGAGGGAGGAGGATTGTTTAATTTGAACGATCAAACTCCCTAAGGAATGAAACGGAATGCCAAATATATAAACATGGATTTTACATGCAATTCTTACTCTGACCGCTAGAGGGACTCCGAGGGGACAGGGAGGACGCGTGACGCCGTCCCTGCTCCCACGGAAGGACCGACTCGGAACAGAGGAAAGAATATTTGATATGAAAATTTACGGAGCACCACCTGCTCTTGGTTGTTAGTGTGAGCAAGAAACACTAGAATCAGTCTCAGTACCGTTTCACCTTAATGGTGAGGCGTGTGTGACTGGAAACGGACCCTAAACTGAGACCTAAAGTAGCAAAATAAAAGGGAAAGAAAAATTATGACCTATCAGCTGTTGGAACAGCCAACCAGACTGTTTACGGGCTTTAGAATTTAAGACTAAATTTATTATGATGCATACCAGACTTCAGAACAAAAGCGAGTGACGAGGCTTACGTTGGATGAGCGTCGGCCCGCAGGTGATTGGGAGATCGCTGCTTGTTGGTCCTCCAAGGCGGTCCTGGGAGATCGTACCGGGCCGTTCGGGTCCGGCAGCGCGCAGGGAGCTCAGATGGACGCACCAAGCTCAGACGCTGGAAGCCCGCTCTGCTTTTGTCTGGGAGATGTCTACACTGGCAGTTCAACATCGACGTGCGCTCTTCTTTGCGTAATCCGAGATAAGTGCGGTGATCAAACAAACTACTCGGTTACTTCGATGGTGACAAAAATCGGTCTCGAGATCGTGGAAGGAAAAATTAAAATGAAAGTAGCGGTCTCGGAGTGAGTCTCAGGGCTGTCAGCTGCCGCTTAAATTGAGCAAAGAGTTGGCTTAATGCCAACGCAAAAATGATTTAAACAAAAATGTACAATTACGACAAAAACGAACCAAGTACGAGAGGGAAAACAAACGAAAACAAGGCCTTCACAAAACGAGGGATGAGAAATTTCTGAACGGCAGAGTGAAATTCACTAGCTTAAAGTTTCGGGACGGGGGTGGTATCCCGCTCTCCGAGAGCCAATGAAGAGGCCGTTCAGACCCTAAAACTGGTAGGTCCGCCGATACCAGTTGCGTATGATGAGCATGTATGTAGTGTAGGTTTCGTTGCTGATAAATCAATAAACCAATAAAACCGACAATGACTGAAACAAGCACAGGATGAATAAACACAATCACATAGCCCCTTTTTTTTGAACTGGGACAACCTTAAGAAGAAGGGAAGAACGAAAACGAAATAACTAAGCAGATAGAAACGACATTATCTTTACAAGCATATTGAACCGTCTTAATTATAAAGTACCAAATATATCAACATATGTATAAACCTAATCTAAACACACATACCTGAAAATGAGATTTTAATGAAACAGGGTAACAAAGGCATAAACAAATCTTTATTTTATTTTTGCCGACATAACTATAGACATATGAAACACAGATTACCAATGTATATGAGTGTATGTATCTATTTTATATATATATATATATACATATATATATATATATACATATATATATATATATATATATATATATGTACATATATATATATATATATATATATGTATATATATATATATGTATATATGTATATATATATATATATATATATATATATATATATATATATATGTGTATATATATATATGTGTATATATATATATATATATATATATATATATATATATATATATATATATATATGTATATATATATATATATATATATATATATATATATATATATATGTATATATATATATATATATATATATATATATACATATATATATATATATATATATATATATACATATATATATATACATACATACATACATACATACATACATATATATATATATATATATATATATATATATATATATATATATATATATATATATATATATATATATATATATATATATATATATGTGCATATGTATATGTGTGTAATGCTAGAGATAGCTAAGACACGAGTGTGCCATAGTTGTAACCCTAATGAGAGTGAAAGTTGTTAGAGTGTAGCATGGGGCATGTAAGAGAAATGTGGGAAGGAAAGAATTAACTGTGTAACGCAGAGGGAGATAAACTGATGAAACGTTTGTCCAAGTCTACATCAACCCCCCAGAGGCACTTCCTATTCCTGCCTCTTGAAGGCACTGTGGCTCCACCTGAAGTTCCATTGTACATCTCCTTCAGGATGGAATCCTGGGTTGGCCAAACCTTGAGCTAGGGAAACCATTCAAAGTCCATTTGTGCTTTAATTTTGACAACAATTGTGAATACGTGAGTTTGAAGTGTCCCTGTGGAGAAGAAAATACCGTTTTTAACATTTTAACATTTTGCAAAGGTGAGTCCTTCATGAACATCTGGTGTTGTTGTTCAAAGCGGATGAATGTCCTGGAGCAGATAAGAGTCGTAAACTTTGGGGATAGTTCCAAGCAGGACCCCTCGTTCCTGGCGCCATGTCCCCTTGGACTGACTCCCCCCTGTGATTTGTGGGGAAAGTGTTTTCCTAAAGTGGGTATTTTACGGTCTCTCCTGACCCCAAATGAGATCTGATCATCAGAAGAGTCGCATCACAGCCAATCGGGTACCACCTCTGCGTCCTCCCAACGTGGTTCATCGGAAGGCCGTGCTGCAATAAATTCCTATTGTCCTGTGAAAAGAAGATTAGGCCCAGATGCGGCACTACAGCAACGATTAAAAATTTTAATCGCAATTAATCGCATGATTTACCTGATCAATCACGATTAATCACGTTGTATACGCAAAAGCCAATAATGAATTTAAAAGAAGTCTTTCATACACTTTAATTTAAATGTTCTGCCATATAAACGAAAGCACCATAACATTTATCATGCAAACACTTAACATCAGCACTTTACACAGAAACATTTTTAATGTAAATCTAAAGTTAAAAAAATGCAAATACAAAATTAAAGCTTATTGCCAATGCCAGGGCATTACTGTTATCCTGTTCCTTATGAAAAATAAAAAAAATCTACCTCCAAAATCCTGAGCCACAATAATAACGGGCAATTTCTGAGGTAACAGCAGAAACATTTTTCTTTTATCAGGACGACACAAAAACTTGTTTCTCACCGATCTCTCACTAAAGGCAGGAATATTCAATATGCATAACCAGTCTGCGTTCCCTTGCAAATGTCCCAGTTAGATAGGGTGAGGCACAAAAACGTTCACTTTTGGGTTTTTCTTCACAGGGGACTAGAATGTAAAGTCCACATTTATACTGGAGTTCCTTTGGAGAATCTCACTCAACTCAGTGCAGTTTGTCAGTTCCTGGAACTTGACGGCCAGTTATTTTAAATGTACTGCCATATGAATTAAAGTGCCATAACATTTACTGTGCAAACACACTATTAACATCAGCATTTTTGAACAATTAGCAGCTAAGAAAAAAAAAAGTGTAAATTTAAACTCAACTTAAACAATGTTATCAAAGCAATACAAAATTAAAGCTGTAAGCAGCGTTTGCGGGACTGAGCCCACCTGGCCACTGCCTGCCGTGACGTCCGCCACCTGGCCACGAGCCCCCAACACCCGCCAACGCTTCCCAACGCCTGGCGATTCCGCCCGAAACCCGCCGATGCCCCATTCCTGACGCCGACGCCTGCTGATGACACATCAAGCACTGACTTGACATTACTGACTTCACATTTAGAAACATTTGATTTCTAAATGTGATTGATTACTGTTTCATTTTGGAGATAATAAGCCTTAAAGTTGGCTTTTTGTTTTGTTTTGCGACAGCTCCAATATTCCATTTTTACTGTACAATAACATCAAATTGCTCCATAAGCTCTGTCAATGGTTGGTACAGTTGACCTCAGGACAACCTTGAATATATCTTCAATCATTATAAGGCATATTTAATGTACCATTTTGGAGATATTAAGCCTCAAAGTTGTTGTTTTCCTTTTTTTTTTTTAGCTTTTCAAACAGGCAAAAAGGGCCCAGTACTCAATTTTTTACTGTACAGTAACATTGCTTTGCTCCATAATTTCTGTCAGTGGTTGGTACAGTTGACCTGAGGAACACCCTGTTGGATCAGATTATTTCCTTATGTCGTGCTGCTGATCCGCGTGTTCGTTGAATGAAGGGTCTCAGGAGAAGAATGCCAATTTAAATATATCTTTAGTAAATAAAACAATTCAGGATACAAATATACAGAGCTCTGGGCCGAGTTCAAAACCCTAGCAACAACAATGTATTGTCAGGGCATGAAGTCTGACTGCTATCTGTCCCTTGACCCAGTCCTTTTATACATAATGAAAACATGCAAATGTTCTCCGGTATTGTCCTCCTTTGACTGGCTGCCGGGTGTCCAGATCCCAGCCCCCAGTTAATAATAGTAAAAATAAACAAGTCCTTATTTGGCAGGGAGCCAAATGATCCATCCTCCTTCCGATCTGGTCTACTGGAACACTTCCATGCCATAACCTCCTGGGGTGAAAAGTTCTTGTTCCCGTGCCTGGATGGGTCATAAACTTTATGGGGGTCGCAAATGCAGTTTCCTTAGCTGACCACTCTCTGTTCACCCAGGTCACTGTTTACGAGACTTAATGAGTTTCACAGTCTTTGCTCAGAGGTTCTGAATGACCCTAAAGTACTGATAATGATGGGCAAATGGTTATAAGTGAACTACATGTATTAATATTCACTACATTCAAACATTTAACTAACTCTAATAATTCTAACACATACATACAATATTTGCTAATATACTAACTCACACAGCTATAATGCATTAAACTTAATATAGAATCACAACAGTCCCCCTTTTGGCCTAGCCTCCACTAGGCCAACCACAAACCACCTCAGAACATGTTAACAACTATCTCTTCTTCTAAATCCTCCATTAATGGCGCCCTCTCCTTCTGAAATTGAGCCATTTGGTAGGGTGGGGGTTGTTTACCTTCTAAAGCAGTAACAATAAGTCGATTACATAATGAACGAATACATGGAATACAACAACAACCACACAAAATTAAACCACTTACAGCTGAAATGAATGAGATTAATACAGATACAATAATCATTTTCCATTTTCCAAACATTCTATCTAACCATTTTCCCAGAGGATTATCAATGCCCGAATTTTCCTTCAACTCTTCTGACAAAGTCCTCAGACCTTCTAGCGCCCGAGTTACTGAACCATCCGGGGCTGTGTTATTAGGAATAAAGGTGCAACATTGATCACCAAACATAGAGCAGACACCACCTCTTTCAGCCAGGAGCATATCGAGTGCCATCCTGTTCTGAACCGCCATCAGCGAGGTGGCCGCCAGCTGCTCTGACAGACCTGCAACAGCATCCCGAGTGAGGTTAGCCAGTCTCTGAACATCATAATGTATGTAATTAATCCGATCTATATTTTTATTTGGGGTGACAGGGAACAATGCAGATAAAATTGGAATATTCTCAAATCCTGACGCCACCTGGTCAACTAATTTATACTCATCTGGAACACCCCTCGGAACCCCAATAGCATCAATGTAGGTGGGGGATCCTTGAGTGAGATCAAACGATGGAGTCGATCTCCTTTCCCTGGCTGGCGGAGAAGGCACCCCCTTTTGACCCAGAAGGGTTAATGGGAGCAATAATCGTACAATGGTGCAGGTGCCTGACCACCTTGGAGGGAGGGCGGCAAATAATGTCCGTCCCCCACAGTACCAAAACAGGTCTGCACGATGTACTGGAAAATGAGAGGCATTATTCCATGATGAGACATTAATTGTTTTCCCACACCAGGTGCCAGGTAACTCACCCATCTGAGCGTCTCCCTTCCTACTGAGACACGTATAGTTGCTTTTAGATGGTGCAAACATTGGTGGGGCTGTTTTGTTGGACATCACTGGGAAAAGGGCTGATAGAGTTGTACAGTTAAGAGGGTTATCATACAAATGCAAAGAAAGCATACATTGAAATCCTTGAGGGTCAGTGTCAATCAATAAGGGTGCCGGAAATGTACGCAGAACGGGACGAGCTGAGGAACAAGCCACACAATTTGTCATGTTTCTGTCTCTAACTGTAGCTTGTATCCATTCAATCCAAATGTTGGTATCACCATATCCCGTCGCCATCCGGACCACATCTCCTGCGGTCAGGTTTGTTACATCAATGGCGATAACCTCGGCCAACCCCCTCAACACAGGAATTGCTGTTGGTGCGGGACTTAATGCCACTGGGTCAATCCAATTAATTTCTATAATACCTTTGGGATCCTGACCTGCTGCATTTACACCTAATACTAAAAACAATCTGTCACCTGTCCCGTCCAACCTCCTTTGTGGAGAATGCTGCATATCCCTGATGGAGAGTAGCAGTGGATTTGAACCCCTATGTTTCTGTCCTATCAACTGTCCCCTGGTAAATGTTATCTTGTCCCTATCATCCTTTGTCCAAAACGCTGGGACACTGGGACTCCAGTTCCGCCCCGTGTACCAATGGACATAATTCCAATTTGGACACATTTCCTGAACCACCCCTTTCCCATATAAACAAGTATAATGCACCACGCTATACATACATATATATACATCATAACTCCTCCATCCCTCTGGATTTCTACAGCCTCCTACTACATCACACAAGTCAAATTGAAATGTAGTGTCACTTCCCCTAACGTAATTTAACACCACCCCTGTGTAACCTAAACAAATCTCACCTATCTGCCCCTCACACAAACCTAATAGCCCAGGCAGTAATAAAACCCAAAACTTCATATTGTTTCCTGTTGATGTTCTTCACAGTTGCGAAGTGATCTCCGAGGTGCAGCTGCCGGTGTGCACTGGCTCCAGTGCTACCAGGTTTCACCTTTGCCCCGCAGACGAACAGCGTGGATCGTACGCTCCACTACTCGGAACGGTCCTGTCCACCTCGGGTCAGCCCACTTTCTCTTAATGGCTGTCAAGAGAACCCACTCCGATGCGTCTGGAGTCCCCTGCTCTCCTTCACCTGCGGTTCCCGAGTTTACCTGTTGAGAGAAAACTGAGAGAGTCGCTTTTAGTTGATCAAAATAGGGTTTATATTTCAAAATGGAGCATGATATAACTGGGGTGATATCCTGCTGCTTTCTTAGCTGCCAAATCTGCTGCCTCATTCCCTTGTTTTGCTTTCCTTACTACCGCATAGGCTGCCTTCAGACCCTCTTGGGGGTGTCTGAAACAGCAGCCATCTGTAAACAAAATTTCATCTGGGGCAGTCAACCGTTCTGCCTGTAAATCTATTCTTACTTTCTCATCCCTTGCAACCTTCTCCTCGCACCTATGTGGTCCACCTTCCCACATGCCATCGCCATGTTCACTTCTTCATGTGTATATATTATATGTGGTGCCGTTAAAATTTTCTCCATTCTCGTTTGCCTGAGTGATCATTGTGAATGCTGCTGAACTCACCAACGAGACTACACTATGTGTTGTGAGTACTGTCAAAGAGTGTCCCATCACCAGGTGTGCTGTCTTTTGCAACAGCTTTGCTACACCGGCTGCGTGTGTAACGCATGGTGGTTGCCTATTTTCTATTAAATCTAATGTTACACTAGCGTACATTAAAACCTTTCTCTCACCCCCTTTTTTCTGAAAGAGAACACCGTTTACCGTGTGTTGTCCTTCAGAAACATCCAAAAAGAAAGGTTTCTTGTAATCTGGAACAGCTAGCTGTGCTGCGGATGTCAGTGATTGCTTAAGGAGAATAAATGCCATTTCTGCCTCTTTGGTCCAAGTTAATGGAACCGTTAAATTACGCATGCCCTGCTGATTGACGAGCGCACGAAGGGGTATAGTCTTTTCAGAGTTACTCGGACAACATTGGAGTTTTTCCTAGAGACCTTAAACCCTTCCTCAAACAAATGTCGGAGGAGAAACTGCGTCGCTTGTAGACAGGAGTCTGACGACGTGGCACCTAATAAGATATCATCAACATACCGCACCGAAACTACACCCTCAGGCAAAACAAAATCCTGTAAGAGTGCCCTTAGAGACTGATTAAATAGTCCTGGGGACAAAATGAACCCCTGTGGAAGTCGAGTGTATCGGAGTCGCCTCCCCCTATAAGTAAATGAAAAAATGTCTCGGCATTCAGGATCTAGAGGGAGACAAAAATGCATTAGCCAAATCTATACATGTAAACCACTTATGGTGCGGCTCTAATGCTGACATTGCTGTGTAGGGGTTTGGGACTGGGACCGTGGGAGTGGTCACAATTGCATTAATGCGCCGCAAATCATGTGCCATCCGATACTTGCCTGTCCCTGTCTTCTCAACTGGCAGAATAGGAGTGTTCCATTGGGAATCAGACGGCTCCAAAATGCCTGACACCAAAAGGCCTTCAATGGTGTCAACTATGTCCTCCTCTGCCTGCGGTTTATATTTATATTGCCCTTGCCAAATTGGTGTCGAGTCTGAGATAGCAAATGTAGTGGGCTTCACTGTGGAACAAAATCCAACATCAGTGGGACCAGCTGACCAGAGTCCCTCTGGCAGGTCGTCCAACATTAGATCACTCAGAGAATGATCAGTCTATTCCCTGCCATGATGTCTTTCAATTTGCCGATGGTGGAGCACCACTGTATTAGTGGTTGTATGTGTGATGCGATAACTATCTTCAGACGGTGAATGTGATAACCCCGGAACTTGTATATCAACCCAGTCTTGAACTGAGACGAGGCGTTTAGTCATAGGGCCCAAATCTCTGGCTTGGTGCTTAGCATGAACAGACAACGTGACATGAGGAAATGCTTCTTTTGCCATCTCATACCACTCCATCTGTTCACCTGTCAATACTACCTGAGCAGCCACACCCTCCGGACCTATTAACAGACAAGGCGATGTTATGGACCAAAAAGACCCTTCTAATTCATTTTCAAATGCATCCCTATAAACTTCATTTTCATCACGATCGTAGAATAAGGTGACATGATAGGGGTCAGCGGGCGGAGTAAAAGGCCGGAGCATAGACAACCAGGGCTTCCAGCTTTGAAACAGCGACACTATGCCAGTTCCATAAGATGTTTCAGATTCCAGTTCACCCCAATAAATATCTGCCCAGAATTCTTCGCCCGGTGCTGTGTTGGCATTCATCAACATGCGACACGTAGCACCGGGTGTGCTGGTTGAGCAGTTCAGTTCAGTTCCATCAGGAAATCTCACTTGTACTCCATCAGAGCCACAGAGAATAGCCTCACCTGTTTTCACCAATAAATCTCTTCCCAAGAGATTTATGGGACAGTGCGATGAAACCACAAAGGGATGTAACAAAGTTTGTCCAGCTGGTTGAGTATGTAACGGAACAGTCATTGGCAGACATGCTGGTCGTCCCGAGAAACCCACAAGTTTAACGGTGTCGGATGAGAGCAATGACGCTTGGAAGATGTTGAGATAGCGTTGAATAACGATCCCCTGAGTCGACCAGGAAGGAAAATTCCTTCCCTCGCACCGTCATTTGGATGAGGGGTTCTGCCAGCGCCTCCTCCGTGGGAACCTCTGGGCTCCATCACTGAGTGTAGTGATAGTCACCCTGGGTGTACTGGCCTTGCGGAGCAGCTCCTGGATTGGGAGCCTGATGTTGCGGTGGACCTTGAGTCTGGGGGATGTTGCCTCGCCCTGCTGGTGGCCTGTGAGGCGGATCAGAATACACTCCATAGGACGGGAAATCAAAATTCCTTTGTGTTCTGAACTGTTGACTCCACGGACAACTGTTACGCCAATGTCCTCTCTGTCCACAACGGTGACACAGATCTTTGCCGTAACCCGATGCCGCCATGCCGGTCCCCCAACCCCTTCCGCGACCCCCAATTCTGCCTCCTCTAGGACCGCCCCAATAGGGGTTAAAAAACCAAACTGCCTGCGATTGTTCCTGAGGGGGAGGCTGCTGAGATAGATGTTGGACCATCTGTCGGTCTTCGTTTACTTGTTCCTTCTTCATTTTATCATTAACTTTACGCCTGGCCTCGTCCAACTGGAGTTTTAACAATTGTTCCTGAGCTGACACAACACCGTCTTTCTTACTTGCCTCTTTTTCACGGTAAATCTTGATGTGATGAGAAAGATGTCTCTCCCACACATCAGTTGTACTTCCTGGTAAATCAGGGTTATTTTCCATTGCCCCCTTCACACCTTGGGGCAATCCTGCCATCACAGATTGCCGGAAAAGAGTGGTCTGAAGACGATCTGTCCCTGGATGACATCCCACAGCACCCAACCATTCCTCCTTACAGCGTGTCAAATACCCATGAATGTTTTCACTATCTATCAACTTAAAAGTTAGGGAATGAACAGCACCTAAGGGAACAGGAAACTTATCACGCATTGCTCTGCCCAATGCAGTAGCATATGGGCCTAGAGCAGTTCTATTTGGCAAATCTTTAGTGGCAGCAACCACTTCAATCTGATCTACATCCCACTGGGCCAATTGTCTGGATATAAGACTTCTCCAGTCTCCCAATGCTAATTGCATGCCTGTGGTAAAACTACAGAATGATGTCATCCATTTGTTACCCCCCTCTGAGGGAGGAGGCATGCGTTCCACCAAACAATTTATGTCTGTCATCGCAAATGGTACATATGTAGGGTGCATATTTTGTCCTTTTGGAACTAATGGCATTTGAATAGCAACTGGGTGATCACCCCCTCGAGTAGTACTTCTAGTACAATATCTCTTCCGAGTCTGGAAATCATAGTCTCCTGTTACCTCTGAGAAAATATAATTTTCTAAGTCTAAATTTATGGCATCGCGCTCCTGTTTGTCCCTTACACATTTGTGACACCCCTCCTCCTCCTCCTGTGATTTCACAGGAGTGGGGCGGTACTGCCTCCTTGTTTGTGGTGTGAGGGGGCCATCCCCGTGCACTGTCAGTCTTCCCTGAAACTCAACCGCATAATCCTCAGATTCAAATTGGGGGTACAATGTATCATTTTCTTTTTCTCCGCTTAGTGGAATGCATGACGTAAGGTCCAGTCTTTCTGTTTCCTTTCTTTGTTTCCTGTTCACTACAGGTGGTCCTAATTCTGGATTGGGCATCACACCTTCTCTCAGTGCCTGTCTCTCAAACCCTCCGGAATAATCTATTGTCGGCTTAGATGGTTCCTGCTTCAAATGTGTTGTGTTTATATCTGTTTGTGGAGTAGTATGGCTGGACGGCTTCTTTTCTGTCTCATTACTTTCATATTCAACCTCCTGCTCCTGACCCTGTCCTTCTCTACCTTCAAGTTGTCTGGATAGACGCTGCATCATATGTATCAACTCTCTCTGTCCCTCATCATCATACTTCAATATCCCCTCAGTAATTTGTGCAACTGGCATTTGATAAGGTGGTGGTGTATTCACAGATGATAACTGAGGGTACAATGATGAGGTTGGTGTGGGCCCTGAGTGTTTCTCAAGAATTTTCTCTTCCTTCGTACCCTCTTCCCCCATTTGATAACCTACATGGACTGCAGCACATGCCATAGCCATGAGGTGTATAAGACGTCGATTGTTTTCTAGATTCCTCTCCTTTTTTCTCCAATTAGGTCCCGCCAGAGGACCTCCTTTTTTATTCTCTCGATGTTGTTTTAACACCTCTTTTGCCTCTTTCTCCATCTGAGACAATGCATAGACCAAACTAACGTTAGCTGTAAATGGGGGTAGTTTTCCTTCCTGCTGGCCTGCTTCCCAAATGTCATTCATCACCTCTAATTCTTTCTCCCTTTCTTCTTTCGGAATACTACTTACTGCTTGTGCCAGTGTCTGTCTCCACTGGTCTTGCACCGTCAATGGATAGGGAGGACAACCTCCCTGCTCCCAACACTCTTTATTGCCTTCCATTCTAATTTATTTATTTATGAATATACCTATTTATTTAGTTATTATGTTCCCGAGTGAGCTTGAATGTGAATGGCTCCGTCGGCCAATTCAGTGCCTCAGTGAAACAAGCTCCGAGACCAACTTTAGTTGTTCCGGTTTCACTCAAGGACAAAGAATCTTTTAATTCACGTTCACTAACTCATTCATTCCACCCACACAATAATATTGCTCGGACGCCGGGAGTGTCCGTCCCGTCAAATGCGCTCCGAGTCCCACCCCAGTTTTTTTATTTATTTATAATTTTTTTTTTTTTTTTAAACTGTATCCTTCCGGTGATGAACCGTATTTCCGGTGATGAACCGTATTACCAGTTTAAACTGTATCCTTCCGGTGATTAACCGTATTTCCGGTGATGAACCGTATTACCAGTTTAAACTGTATCCTTCCGGTGATTAACCGTATTTCCGGTGATGAACCGTATTACCAGTTTAAACTGTATCCTTCCGGTGATTAACCGTATTTCCGGTGATGAACCGTAATAATTTATTTATATTTGTACCCAGATTTTCTAACTAGGACACTTCAATTGACAGTGACGACAAATTTTGGAAATAGCCAATGTGCAGAACTTCGATTAAACAGGTGTCTGCTTACCTTTTTTGTTGGCGCCTTTGTCGTCAGTTGTCCTCCGAAGTGACCGTTGTTGAATTCATTCCTTCAGATTACTTCTCCTCCTTCATCACGTCGGGGTCACCAAATTGTTGGATCAGATTATTTCCTTATGTCGTGCTGCTGATCCGCGTGTTCGTTGAATGAAGGGTCTCAGGAGAAGAATGCCAATTTAAATATATCTTTAGTAAATAAAACAATTCAGGATACAAATATACAGAGCTCTGGGCCGAGTTCAAAACCCTAGCAACAACAATGTATTGTCAGGGCATGAAGTCTGACTGCTATCTGTCCCTTGACCCAGTCCTTTTATACATAATGAAAACATGCAAATGTTCTCCGGTATTGTCCTCCTTTGACTGGCTGCCGGGTGTCCAGATCCCAGCCCCCAGTTAATAATAGTAAAAATAAACAAGTCCTTATTTGGCAGGGAGCCAAATGATCCATCCTCCTTCCGATCTGGTCTACTGGAACACTTCCATGCCATAACCTCCTGGGGTGAAAAGTTCTTGTTCCCGTGCCTGGATGGGTCATAAACTTTATGGGGGTCGCAAATGCAGTTTCCTTAGCTGACCACTCTCTGTTCACCCAGGTCACTGTTTACGAGACTTAATGAGTTTCACAGTCTTTGCTCAGAGGTTCTGAATGACCCTAAAGTACTGATAATGATGGGCAAATGGTTATAAGAGAACTACATGTATTAATATTCACTACATTCAAACATTTAACTAACTCTAATAATTCTAACACATACATACAATATTTGCTAATATACTAACTCACACAGCTATAATGCATTAAACTTAATATAGAATCACAACAACCCTGACTATATCCTCAGTCATTATCAAGCATATGTACAGTATCATTTTGGAGATATTAAGCCTTAAAGTTGGCTTTTTTTTTTTTTTTTTTTCCAACAGCTCCAATATTCCATTTTTACTGTACAATAACATCAAATTGCTCCATAAGCTCTGGCAATGGTTGGTACAGTTGGCCTCAGGACAACCTTGAATATATCTTCTCTTAATATTCTTGAATATTCTCACTTAATGTACCAGCTCCTTCCTGTAGACATGATATGTACAGTTAGTTATTCTTTGTTTGACGCAAGTGTTATATTAAGTTCCTCCTATCTGTACCGGTACTTCTTGTTAATTTGAAATAAGCACTAACAGCATAATGTCAAAACAAAAACCGAACAAGTCAAACAGGAGCAGATCAGAAAACAAGGAGGCTTTGTACTAAAATATGGATAAAATATAAACAGGGAGTTGTCTAATGTCGTCAAGGAAGCCAACATTACGTTACCTGATGATCAGCATGTTGACTCAGAAAATCCTCAGGCTCCTGCTGCGACATTTCATGTGGGGCGACGGTTGTGACTTCACTGCTGGTCCTGTGAGAAACTCAAATCAGTCCCTCACGTTTGTGTTGCGTGGCATGGGTTAGGACATTGAGAGGCATTATAGTGTGGTTGTGTGCACCAAATCGGACTTGGCTTCTAGCTCGATAGCCGTGCATAATTTATGCAAACGCAATGCTCTGTTTACGTGAACTCACGGAGTCCGACTCCTTGCACGTGCTCATCTCGACTCGATGGATTTATGAGCTTGATGACAAGTGTCACAAGTGTGTATTTTGTATTGGATTGATGTACTGCAATTCTAGTCATGTGAACAAGCAATTATCATTCCTAGTTATATGTGGCATGACGAAATACTGTACTACCAAGTTTGTATTGCAGTATCTTCAGTTTATGGGGTAGAGGGTGCTCAAATTGGATTGATTGAAGATGTAGTTTAGGTACAATTTGCTTGTTTTTATCAAAATTTAAGTTGATTGCAGTTCAAGGTGGCACAATCCTATCAGATGTTGTCATTTGGTCACGAAGAACACTGGTATTTGATGATTATTACCATAAGTACCACCATGTTGCAGGCATTGTGGTTACAAGTTTCACTCCAATTTTGATTGTTGTCTGTATGACTAGCAATCCGTTGAGCTGTCTAGGGTTATCATTCAGATAAGGTGTCACAACTTTTAATTGCATGGGAACTTTGGGATCCCTGGCAGATGGGCATTGTAAAAAAACGGATCTTGAGTCAGAAGGCCAGCTTGTCCTAATTGTGACTTTAATATGATGATTTTTTTTCCCTGCCAGATTGAGGAGAAATGAAATGGACATCCAAACCGGGGCCAATAATGGATGAGCTGGATGATGTCACAGTATCAATTTTAAATGGTATGTCATGTGTAGGTATGAAAAAATTTCCATTACTGTGATTTGTCCGCTAAGTAATTAAAATAACTGTATGCTGACACTGATTTCAAAAAGAAGTATTTTACAAATTTGAGACAAAATGTCTAAACTGAATTGCATTTACAATTAATTCTGATAACAGAAATTGGCACAAAACAAACTTGGTTTGACTTGTCAAGTTGAATTAAATTCATTAGTTAAAAAAATGTATGAGTTGTTAAGTGTAAAAGGTTTGTTAATGATTGGACTGTCTTTATAGCTGCCAACATCGATGAAGTCTTGCTCCACACCCTCCGTCGTGATGATTTGAGAGACCTTTTTCCTGGACCAGAACACTTTCTCAGGAGGAAACGGATTTGGGCCCTTATTAGTGTAGATGTGATTGGTTACCTACTTTGCTCTGAAAACATCGAGCATAACACTTTTTTTTTCTTTTTTCCTAATTGTGTCTATTGTTTGTCTCTTGTTCATAATGTTTTGGATCTGGTTTCCTCTCGGCTGAGAATTCCACCGTACCAAGACTGCACCGAATGAAGCCACGAACTGTGTCTTCATTCTGCATCCATTTGACTGATTTACTGATTTGTCTCCTCCATTTCATCAGCCAAAGATGGTCTGACAGCACAGGCCAGACATTATCAGACCCTGCAGGAGCTGTACAAGAAACCAAAACCCAACCAAGATGCTGTCTCCCAAATTCTTGACCTGCAGTTTCAAGCAAGAAGATCCTTCATTGATAGTGATGTTCTGAAAGAACAGGACAAGGCCAACAAAGATCCTGGATGCATATCCATGTGTCAAGGATCTTTATCGTGTAAGTGATTAACTTGTTTTGGTTTATGATGAAAAGCAAGCATTTTTGCAGATTTTAACATTGACTTGCATTATAGGCGATGAATGAGCTGCGGCGCATTCTGGATAAGGGCAACAGAAAATTCATTGATGAACTAAAAAAAGAGATGGGAAGACTTCTGCACCAATGTGTAATTTTATGGTGTTTGGAAAAAAAATGAAGTGATGAAGCCACGCATAACGCTGGTTGTAGTTCAGTAGAGTCATTTTGCTGTGTCTCTAATTGACTGTGTAGCTGTTTCCTTGGACATAGGATGGTTTATGTTGCGCTGAATGAATAGATGCAGAATGGTAATACTCTTCATGCTGAAAAAATAAGATTTTTTTGTGATCAACACAAACCTAATAAGACTCATTTTTAGGAAGACTAACTTTGAACTCAAAGTTGATTTGTTCTATTCCAGTGGAATATTCCATCGCGCTGCTCAGGGCACTCCCCACACTCTTTCCTTCACCAAGTCCACCACCGAAGAAGCTGGGACATGCCAGTGAGGCACTGCTTCATGTCATTCAGGTGAAAGTTTGTTTGCATTTTCTCACATTCAACACTTCATAGTTCCATGCATGGATGTGGCGTTTCCTTCTTCTTTTTCTTTAGCCAACAGAAGATCCCACAATGTACTCGCAGAAGAGGTCTTTCTGCACCCCTGTGTTGCTGTTTGATGGGACCCGCTGTCTCATCTGTCTTGGAGCCACTCCCGCCACCATGCTTGCCAAGGAAGACTTGAGTGACGGTCTGCTTCATCTGATGGATTACTACTATGCCCTGCACCTCACATATCCAAGTGTGTGGCAACCCTTCTCTCTGTCATTCAGACAGAAGTGCTACAGGACACTATCCATGAGCGAGACACCACAGCCTCATACAAAAAAGACCATGGCAGAATGGAAAGATTTTATTGGGGAGTAGAGCTGTGTACTAGGCATAGGTAGCGATACACTCTCCTGGTAGTTGTAACTTGAGGGTGGGTGGGAGTCTGTTGGAACAAACATGTTATCAGTGGTGATAGGAACACAACACTATATGCTGTCCCCATACTGTTCTTTTTTTGTTTGTAACTGAGTGTCAGGGAATCTGAATCAATGTTCAATAATGATGACGGTGAATATTGTAACAACACAACATCACTTGCATTCTAGAAATGATTGCTTGAGATTGTTTTAAGATGCAATGCCTTAGTGACGTTTTTATTACAAGGCAGTGAAGGCACTGTCAGCAATTTAAGTGAATAAATAGTTGTTGACAATATTAATTCTGTTTGCTGAATTATTTTTTTTGGGGGGGGAGTGGGCGTAGGGGGGGTGGATGCTTTGTTTGTTTGTTATTTCTTAGATATATTTTGCAGTGTGTGGACACCGAGGGGAGCTCTAGAATTGGCTCATTCAACCGACCAACGAGCCAATCAGCAGCGGCGTCACAGGCCCTCCTCCTTCTTTGTTCTCTCTCTCACTTTGACTTCGGCACTGGACAGCCAGGTTTGTGGAGGGAAGGTTGGAACAAGGTAAGGACGGGGTACCCCATACATTCATGTACGTAGAGTCATTAAGTCTTAAACTCACCAGGTTTGTATCGCTTATCGTTAACCCTAATGCCATACAAGTCTATGAGGGTCAAAGGTCAACTTTGTCCTAGAGACATGGGGCCACTTGCTTTTTCATCAGGAGCCCCCAAGAAGCGCACACGCCAAATTTGGGGCTTCTAGTTCTTGAGGAACCCCGAAACCCTAACCCTAATTTCAGCTAACCCTAGTTTCAGCCTTATCGTTAACCCTAATTCAATGCAAGTCTATGGAGGTCAAAGGTCAAATTTGTCCTAAGGGACATGGGGCCACTTTCAGGTTCATCAGGATCCTCCTGGACACACCCACACCAAATTTGGGGCTTCTAGCCCATGAGGAACCCCAAAACCCTCACTCTAATTCCAGCCTTATCGCTAAACCCTAATGCAGTGCAAGTCTATGAAGGTCAAAGCTCAACTTTGTCCGAGAGACATCAAGTATCTTTTTCATGAATCATTCATAAATGTTTAAGAGTTTGCTTTGTGGAGAATTCACAATAAAAATACATTGACACTGTTAAAGATGGACTCAAGCACTATTATTGAACTATACTGTATTTTTAGAGTGATGTGAAGCTTTTGACAAGCGCTGCGCAAAGGAGGCCCATTTGTTTTTGTTTTTTTTCAGGGGGCCCAAAATTCCTGGCGGCGCCCCTGAGCGGGGATCTCCAGCACTAAGGCAGTGGAGCTGCCGGCCACGAGAGAAGAATTAACCAGTCCATTGAAACCATTTGTTTGGTCTAGTTAGTGGCAACAGTCCTTTGAGGATCTTAAGTGCCTTCTCAGCTGTAACCCTGTCCTGTCTGCTCCAAATTTTTCCTCATTGGCTAGAAGCCCCAAATCTAGCGTGGGCGCTTCTTGGGGGCTCCTGATGAAAAAGCAAGTGGCCCCATGTCTCTAGGACAAAGTTGAAAATTCACCCCATAGACTGGCATTGAATTAGGGTTAACAATAAGGCTGAAACTAGGGTTAGGGTTAGGGTTAGCTGAAATTAGGGTTAGGGTTTCGGGGTTCCTCAAGTACTAGAAGCCCCAAATTTGACGTGGGCGCTTCTTGGGGGCTCCTGATGAAAAAGCAAGTGGCCCCATGTCTCTAGGACAAAGTTGAAATTTCACCCCATAGACTTGCATTGAATTAGGGTTAACGATAAGGCTGAAACTAGGGTTAGGGTTAGGGTTAGCTGAAATTAGGGTTAGGGTTTCGGGGTTCCTCAAGTACTAGAAGCCCCAAATTTGGTGTGGGTGCTTCTTGGGGGCTCCTGATGAAAAAGCAAGTGGCCCCATATCTGTAGGACAACGTTGAAATTTCACCCCATAGACTTGTATGGCATTAGGGTTAGGGTCCAAGAGTACACCTACACATTTTCTTTTGCTTTTTTGATTTAAGCTCATCGTCTCCAGCTGCAAAGGTACAGAAACCTTTCTGTGTTTTGATGTCGTGTGTGAGAAAACATCACTTTTTTCTGTAAACTTGTGTTATCATTGTCTTTCATTGAAAATGACACAATCTTTCATTTCATTGTTCAGATGCTGAACACCAAGGCATTCCGTCACTCTCTGGCCATGAAACGACGCCTGGAGCAAAAACGGGGCCAGCAACAAGAAGGTATGGGTCGGCGCTACGTCAAGTATATTATCGTGTTGCTGCACGCATGGGTGTGTAAAATACACATTTTTGTTGTATTTTTTTCTCTTCAGTGACACTGTGCTAACAGATATTTCTTAGAATTGTGTGATTACATAATTGATTATGTGACACTTCTTCCAGGTTTAACATTTGTGTATATGGTCAATCACCTCCCCCTTCGTCAGCTGTACATGGTGGTGTTATGATGGTGTAAGTTTTGCCTTCTTCAGCCTTACTTGCTCTTCATTTGATGTGACAAATATGTGTTAACATGTTGTTTTCTGTTTAGGTGCACCTCAGGACTGATTTTGGTGGAGCGTCTGCATGCTGCAGTGCTCCATCAGCTCACACCCCCTTCACCTAGGCCAGGGGTGTTGTGCCACAACCAATCATCGCCCAGGGTGTCTCCCAGAGTGGTTGTGACAGGTCCTGTCCACATGCCAGTGTATGGACCTGCTCCTGAATGGACTCTTGTTGGACAGGAGGTTGAGGTAACCTGTTCATCCCTTTTTTTTTTTTTTTTTCCCCCAATCGTGTATTTGTCAAACAGTGCAACTTTTTATTTTGAAAATGAACACTTATCCTAAGTTGACTCTGATTTCCTCTCCTCTTTTTTTTATAGACGGTACCAACAGCTGTTGAGACTGCATTTTACACAGACATCCCGTCCAATCCTTTGTGGTTCAGTGAGGCTGTGCTGCTGGACCACATGGAGACCGTCGTGGAGTCATCATTCACACGATTATTCATACACTTATCAACTAAGGGTGGGTGAAAAAAAAATCTATATTCCAATACATTGTTGTGCTTTCTTTCGCAATAAATAATCGATACACTGACGGCAAATATCAATATTTTATTTCAACACACATTATGGATTTACCCCGTTGTCACCGTCAACTATTAATCTCTCCTGTCCTGTTTGTGGGGGCGCTAATCCCGTAAGAGTCAAGTAGGCGTAAGCAGCGGCCGGTGAATAAGACGAGTTAACGACGGAAGAGCACATGCAAGAACGGCGGAAAATACCAACAACGGAAAACAAATCAAAGACCCACCCGCAAGTTACCACTCTAAAGTGTGGACCCACTTTGGCTTTTACGAGACGCAACAACTGTTTTGCGAAGGTAAAATACAATGGCAACACTACGAATCTGCAGAGCTGCCTCGATCGCTATCACCCGTCCCGTTTTTCCCATAATTGTTCTCTTTTTTCACTACCTGTCCCGGGAAAGATAAAATCTCTCCCGGGACACAATTTGTCCCGTCTTTTAGGGAAAATGACAAAACCTCATTTAATTTCCATCTGTGGTCTAGATAGGGTTGCCAACCCTCCCGTAAAATACGCGATTGTCCCATATTTGGCAACTAAAAAGCCTGTCCTGTAATGAACTGATGGGGGACGCACTTCACTTTGTCCTGTATATTTTGGGGACGCGGTTATTTCTTTATTTATTTTGTCTGCATCATTTTTTATTGATTTTCAGAATCGGGGCAGTGAAAGGATTTTTTTCCCTCTTTCATCTTCCCGTCGGTTTGTATATCCCAAGTCCCCAAGTTGAGATAAGACAAGTTGCTACTGACTTTACATTACCAGCAAGCACTGTCCTTCTTTACATGAAAGTTATTAATGTTCATGCACTTTAATATGTTTGCTTGTGCAGTGCACGTTTGTTTGTACATTATACAAAGTTTTGGAATAAATGCAAGATCACAGGCATTTTCCTTTTTATGGGTATTTTTTTCTTTTTCAGTCACATATTGTGACGACCCTGTCTCTATATAACTTGTTATGGCTCCCAGCTGTTTTCCCATTTCTAGGTAGCGGTGGATTTGGTAGTGGCATCTTCCGATTAGGACACCTGTGCCGATGCCCCCCGCAGGATAAAAGGCCGACTGTGTGTGCCGCTCCGTCTCTTCCCCATTCTCCATCCAGCAGCCATGGGCGTCTGGCTGACTCTCAGCTTCTTTTGTTCTGTTTTGCACCTGACAACACCCCACATCCTATTATTCACTCATCCACACTTACATTACTGATGAATACTGAAAATCACACACCATATATTTCATTATTTTGCTTACAATTATCTATTTTGTTATAATAAACCTTTTGATTAATCGCAATCCGCAGTGTCCCTTCCGTTATTGTCATAACTCTTGAGCCAGGTTATGACAATATCGTCTGCAAAATTTCGAAGATATCGAAGATATCGTGTGTCGTGATGTTGTCATTATCGTGGGCCAAATATCGTCACAGTATCGAATCGTGGGTTAGCCGTATCGCCGCACCCCTATTATCAACACAAGATCACATATGTACAGTACATGTACAGTTTAATTAGTGTGTTACTTTGTTTATGAATTCATTTCTTTATGTTCTTCCAGATGTCCAGCCTGAGACGTCGATCAGCACGCGTTGCCTCAAAAACCAAAACAAACAAGTGACATGTTGGTATTTGGGATATGTGTATTTCATTGTGTGCATCTTTGTGATAGGACAATAAATGCAGTTCTTTAAACGATACTTTGTGTCCTTGTATTTGCAGGTGTGGGCAACACGTTCAACTGTCCACATGACTGAGTCTGCCTCCAGCAATGTCACAGCAGTGCAGCAGGTTTGTACTTATTCATTTCCACTTCATCACCTGTGTGTGTTTTCTAGGCTTTACACTGATCTTATCGACTGTATCGGATCGGCCGATATTTGGCATTTTTTGAAACGTTCATGATCGGGCGTCATGTCATGAATCACCGATCAATGACGTCATGGTCGTGTTGAAACTTTTTTAATCTGTCTCATTTCCTCCAAAGTAGTTTCACAGCATCGACATGTTTATTTGTTTGTATCCGAGTGTTATGTAAATCTATAGATTTGGGTTTACATTGTTGTCAGTTCCTTTTGTCTGCTGTGTGTCCGTTTGGGCACTAGATGGCGCAGTAGATCCTGTGTTCCCTTTTTTTTGCTTGTTCCAGGTGCGGAAAGGTGATTGGCTGGTGCCAATATTTAAGGAGGAGGACTTCAACACCTCGGTCTCTTTGTCCTTCTCCCAGCTCCCAACCAGAGGCCATGTGCCGCAGCAGCAGCATTCTGTGTTCAGCCATCAATTCTGTTTTGTAATCTATTTCAGTTCCCTTTGTGTCCACGTAGCCCGTAGGGGAGGGAAGCCATTTGTGTTGTGACCCTTTTCTCCTGTGTTTTAGTTAAGGAGGTTAGTTTGACTGTCATTTATTTGATTGTTTTCTTCATAGGTAAGATCCATAAGAGAGCCATTTTGTTTGTTGTTTTGGCCATGCCCTCCCTGACGCCAGTGCAATGATGGTGACGTTTAATAAAAACCATCCTGTGGACGAAGCACCTTTGTCTAATTTTAGAGCTGGGAGAAGGGGGTGAGCCTTTATGTTGTGTCCTGGTTCCCCCTAGGCCGGGGCATAACACCGAGAGCTAATGGTTCATGATTCAAAAACCTTCATTTTCATCTTCGTGCCTCTTCCTGTTTTGATTACTGTCGCTATGTGACGGACAATAAAGTTTCTTTGAATCTGCAATATATGCAACGCTACAGTACCTCGCGGGGGAACTTTGGCAAAAAATTTCAACACCACAAATTTAATCAGGCGCTTGGAAAAGATACACACGGAGGAGCATGTCGAGTTTAAGAAACACGCGGAGAAAGAAAAAGAAAAGCAAACTCTGAAACGGATGCTAAAGCAAACAACTTTAGACGGTGCTCGTGAGAAGGCAAGGGGTGTACAGAAACAAGTATTTATTGCCCCTAACGTGATTGGATCGGTGATCGGTGATCGGTTTATTTAAACTCACTGATCGGTGATCGGCACAAAAATCGTGATCGTGTAAAGCCTAGTGTTTTCCTTTCTATGTTTATTGGCATAAAATCACATCTTTATTCTTTTAATCAGGTGGAGGCGACGCCACAGATGACCAGAGCTGTGCCCGTGGTTCCTGTGGCTCCCGTGGTTGCCAGCACCAAGCCAGAGGAGGCCAGCACCGTCCAGGAGGCAACACAGAAGATCAACTAAGCTAAGGAGGCTTTTCTTTCTTCTTCTGTTGCCTCTGACTGCTCCGCTCGTTCTAAGCCTCGCACATGTGATTTGTGATCCATCATCAGTTAGTACCAGTGAAGATGCAGTGGCAGATCATGGCACTGGTATTAGATTAGCCAAGGTTCTGCATGGTTCTTTTCATCAAGGCGAAACCGGTCACGGTTTAAAATTCCAGCACCAGCTGGCAACAGTGAGTCACTTCAGAAGAGCAAAACTCCTCACTTTGACGTGGATAATTCTGACGTAGAGTTTGTCAGTGCTGTGACCAATGAAGAGTGTAACTTCTCTCCCCTTGATGTTGATGTTTGTTTAGACCTTTGCAAAAACTTGAAGGTTCATTTGGACCGTGCAAGTTTTCCAATTTCTGATTGCAATGGCCCATTAGGTTCGCCGTGTACAAATGAGAATGTAGAGGCTGATGGAAACTGCTTCTTCAGAGCCATCAGTCAAGCTGTGACTGGTTTATAGACACAGAAGTGGAAATTCAGGTTGCAGCAGATTGTTTACGATTAGATGTGTACACTTTTATCGATGGTCATGGGTTGAAGTACAGCTCTTGCAAGAAACAATTCTCACATTGTATATATTTATGGATGTATTTGTTATATATGGAAGCAGTTACCATAATCCAAATTAAAATAATAATATAATAACAGAAATGCTTTTTCATTTTAAGAACGAAGCTGCATTATTTGACTCATAATTAAAATGGTTAATAAGTCATTCAATCTGCATTTTCATTTTCATTTTTATATATATATATATTTTATTTACAGTTCTTAACTTTACAAAACTTACAGGAAAACAGAAGAAAAGCAGGAAAAACAAAGAAAAGAAAAAGAAAAGGGGCTGCCAGACTGTAATGATTCGACATCTTACATTCAAAAAAGGAAACATAGTTGCAGTTGTAAAACTAAAGCAAGTACCATATGAAAGTTTGTGTCAGGTATCACACCTGACACTGGGGACCCAGGAAGGGTCCCCAGATTCTCTCAAATATGTTCTGTTCATTGGGTTTGTGCAGGCGCAGTCTTTCCATTCGAATAACTGAAAGCATCTCGCTGAGCCAGTGAGTGAAGGTAGGAGGAGTGGTGGACTTCCAAGTTAGGAGAACAAGCTTCTTTGCCACCACCATCCCTAGGTGCAGAGCGACCTGAGTGTCACGTGGAAGATCAGAAGTCACAGTCGAGCATCCAAGGATGGCCAGGTCATGATTAGGCCGAATGACTCTGGAGTAGGCTTTCGACATCCGTTCGAATATAGCTGACCAGAAATTGTGCAGCTTAGGACAAAACCAAAAAAGATGCGCTAATGAGCCCTCAGCAATTTGACATTTATCACATACAGAAGACACAGATGGAAAAATACGGTTTAGTTTTGCTTTGGAGTAGTGCAACCGGTGCATCACCTTGAACTGAATCAACCTGTGACGTGAGTTAATAGAACAACGATGGACTTGTTGCAGTGCCTCTTCCCAAAGTTCTACTGATATTTCAGAGTTCAAGTCTTTGGACCAGGCTTCCCTAATAGAATCAGAGGAAGCTGACTTAGAAAATGAACCCACAAATTTTGAAATGAACTGTTTGGAGTCTGGAGCAAGGAAAGGACTGGTGGTGGGGGTAGAATCTAAATGTGGCCAATTCTCCTTGACATAGTGTCTGATTTGGAGGTATCGAAAAAAGTGAGAGTTTGGAAGATTAAATTTGTTGCTTAACTGAGAAAATGATGCCAATTGGCTGTTAATGTACAGATCTGAGAATGTTTTAATACCCTTCTCTCTCCAGGCCGCAAACACCCCATCCAGTCGAGCAGGCAGGAATGAATGATTTTGACATATAGGTGCATGTATGGAGACACTAGGAACCTGGTAAGCTGCTTTTATTTGCTTTAGGATACGTAAAGAGTTCTTCACAAAAAAGTTACGGTTAATTAGTTTGGCTACCGGGGCGGGATCAGAAAACAAAAGGGCAGGAAGTGATGACGTATTGACCGCAGCAGCAGCCTCCAACTTTAGCCACAAAGGATTCTCCTCAGCTTTATCACTTCTGTGCTGTGTTTAAAAACCGGTAGTCCAAGACCACCATTTTTGGAAGACTTTTGAAGGTGAGCCTTGGATATCCTGTGAGATTTGTAATCCCACACAAAGGGCAATATGACAGAGTCAAGTTTCTTAAAAAAAGATGCATTTAGGTATATAGGCAAATTCTGGAAAAGATATAGAAACCTGGGTAGGCTCACCATTTTGATTGCATTTACCCGGCCAATCATAGATAGGGGCAATATTCTCCAAGCTTCAATATTTGTTTTAAGTTTATCTATGGATTCTGCAAAATTAAATTTAAAGAGATGCCTAGGGCTTTTGGTCAGTTTAAGTCCTAAATAGGTGAAACACTCCTTTGTCACTCTAAAAGGCAGACTTGTCAGAAAGTCATCAGTGAGTTGGTCAGTTAGGGGCATGAACTCACTCTTCCCCCAATTTATGGTGTAGCCAGAGATGCTCCCGAAGGCATTTATATATTCTAACAAGACTGGAATGGAGACCACTGGATTAGCTAAACAGACAAGGAGGTCGTCCGCATAAAGGGTCACACGGGTCTCAGTACTCCCAGACTCAATACCTTTAATGTGTGGATGTCCTCTGATACCGATAGCCAGCGGCTCCAGCGCTATATTGAACAGCAGGGGGGACAATGGGTCCCCCTGGCGGACGCCCCGCTGCAGGGTGAATGGACTGGACCTGTCCCCATTCGTTAGGATGGAAGATTTTGGTTTGCTGTATAGTATTTTGGTCCACTCTATGAAAGTGTCACCGTACCCAAATTTCTTAAGTGTCGCAAATAGATAAGGCCATTCTATCATATCAAACGCCTTGCGAGCATCTAAAGACAATATAGCTGCTCTGTCCTTTTTGCCATAGTCTGCATACATAATATTAAGAATTTTGCGGACATTGCAGAAGGAGTATCTGTCCGGAATGAATCCCGTTTGATCTGGATGAATTATACTTGCTACATTCCTTCCGAGTCGGTTAGCTAAAACTTTTGTAATTATTTTCAGATCATAGTTTAATAAGGCAATAGGCCTATAGCTACCTGGGTCTGTGTCGTCCTTGTCCTTTTTTAGTAAAACACAAATATTTGCTTCACTGAGAGAGGGTGGAAGCTGTTTGTTTTTAAACGTGTCTTGGATCATTCTTAAAAGAAAGGGTGACAGGTCCCCAAGAAAAGCCTTGTAAAACTCTGGCCCAAACCCATCTGGGCCCGCCGCTTTACCAGTGGGGAATGCCCTAATGGCATCCTGTAGCTCAGAGAGTGAGAAATCAGAGTCCAGACTCTCCCTAAATGCTGTGTCCAGCTTTGGAAAGTGAAGTGAATCAAAAAATTGCTCAAAGTCTTCCTGTGTCGCTGTTGATTTGGATGTGTAAATATCTGAGTAAAATTCTCTAAAACGATTATTGATGTCCTTTAAGTCTGTAAGCATCTCCCCAGATTTAGATTTTATTTTATGAATAGCCACGCTTTGCTTGTTCTCCTTTTAACTGTCTTGCCAACAGCTTCTGCGGCTTGTCACCGAGCTCAAAGTGCTTCCGTTTAAGTTTTAATAGTAGGTTGCCTGTTTGATCTCCAAGAATTGTATTATATTCGTACTTTAATTTAAGAATTGTATTGTGATCTGATTGAAGTCGCGAATTTCTATTGACCTGTTCAGCGGTCTGAAGCTCTTTTTCGATCTCTTCCAATCTACCACGCTTAGTCTTTATCAGAGTTGCTTCAAAAGAAATAATTTGCCCTCTAATATACACTTTGAGAGTTTCCCACAGTATTGTATCGTTCACCTCCCCGTTGTCATTGGTCTCAAGGAACTGTGATATATGTGTGGTAATATATGTTTTAAAAGTCTGATTCTCAAGGAGATAGGGATTAAAACGCCAACTGTAGGCTTGCCTAGGCAAGCACATTTTAAGGTTAATATTAACGGGGCTGTGATCAGATATTATTATGTTGTGGTATTTAGTGTGAGTTACGTTAGAAATCAATCTGGAATCGACTAAAAAATAGTCTATCCGTGTGTATGATCTGTGAACATGTGAATAAAAAGAGTAATCCTGATCATATGGGTGCTGCAATCTCCAAATATCCACCACCTTTTTTGTTTTCATCAAATTGTTGATGGTTTGTAAGGCAAGAATATTGGGAGGGGAGGGGCAGAAGACAGCCTATCCAAATAGGGGTCTAGGTAACAATTAAAGTCACCCCCAATTACTATGTGGCTTGAGTCATCATCGGGGATCAGATCAAACACCTTTCGAAAAAAAGCTGGATCGTCTGTGTTTGGCCCATAAATATTCAGTAGTGTGATAGGAAAAGAATTTATATGCCCAGTTACAATTATAAACCTGCCATTTGGGTCAGTTGTCGATGATTGAAACCGAAAGGGCACAGTCTTTCGAAAGAGAATGGCAACGCCTCGGGCTTTTGATGTGAACGGTGACTGATAGACCTGTGAAATCCAGTTGGCCCTGAGTCTCCGATGCTGAGTGGCTTTAACGTGTGTTTCTTGCAAAAACATAATGTCAGATTTCAGTGATTTTAGATGTGAAAACACTTTGCCTCGTTTAACTGGGTGACCTAAACCACGTACGTTCCAAGAGACCAAGGACATGCACTAAATAAATTTTATTCACGCATGGTACCTGTTGCATTAGAATGAGATACAAACTTAACAATTAGTCTGGCAGCCAGCCCCAAACAGAAAAAATAAATAATGACATGAACAATTAAACACCCCAACAAGCCCCCCACCCAAAGCTTCCCCAAACGAAGCATAGTTACCCTCATCCTAAGCTGGGAACGCGGGTCAAAAGAAAAAAGCAGAACAACTCCATCCAACCGCCCCTCATCAGCACACTAGAGATATGAATTTAGCTTTTGAAAAACAAAAACAAAACAAAAAAAAAAACAAAACGCGTAAGTATAATTTTGCTCAGAACATGTTTAGACTCTATTCACCAACAGAAAAGAGAGCTCTCAGAGTTTTTGGTTGATAAAAGTCTTAGCTTCGTCCGGGTCGTTGAATGTTTTTACTTGCCCTTGGTGATGAATGTGCAGTCTGGCCGGGAAGCGCAGCGAGTGGCGGATCTCCTTCTCTCTGAGCAGCTGCAGCACCTCACGGAAGTTTCGCCGTTGTTCCATCACCTCCGCGGTGTAGTCGGGAAAGATTAGGATTCGGTTACCTTCGTATTCCATGGAGCACTGCCTCCTGAGCCGCAGGATCTTTTCCTTCTCCTGTGTTAGATGCACCCGTGCGATTATCATGCGGGGTTTGGAGCCTTCCGGTGGTTTGGGCTGTTGTATACGGTGCGCTCTATCGATAACGACCGGCTTGGTGAAGTTGTCGTCGCCCAGCAGCTTGGGGATCAGGTCGGACACAAACTCAGTCGGCCTCCCCTTCTCTTCACCCTCTGGGATGCCAAGAATTCTTATGTTGTTGCGCCTGGATCTCCCTTCGAGATCGGAAAGCTTGGCCCGTAGCTTCTTGTTCTCTAACTGCAGTTCAGTGACGGAAGTTTCCACCGCGCAAATACGTTGCTCATGATCCGCAGCCTGGCACTCGGTGGTAGTCAGCCTCTCGGTTAGCTCCCGCTGGGCAGCCAGAATGTTCTGAAAACTCTGCTCAAACTTGTCAAACCGCTCGTTAAAGGACTGCAAAAGCATGTTTGACATTTTATGCCAAGCAAGTGGAAGCTCGTCGTCCTCTTCAGCTGACGACTTGCCCGGCGAATTCTTGCTAGCTTGGTCGCGACTGGCACTAGCTGGAGTGTCGGCTAGCGACGACGGGCGGCTGGCTCCCTTTCCACTTCGAGCATTTTTACCGGACATTTTTGCTTACCACTCAGCGGTGGTGTAAACACGAAATAAAGTCTGTCAGAAAGAAATCGAGTCAAGTGTTCAAAAAAGCGATTTTAAATAGTAAGATTTGGCATGCTGTGAGGAGCTCTAGAAAACACGTCTACTCTGCTCGCATCTCACTAGCGCCCCCCTCAAGACTGCTCATTCTTGTACTTAATTCAAATGAAGGAAAACACATTTGAGATTTAATTTTCAAAACATGCACCAGCAAAGAGTTACCAAAATTCAATATGAAATGTAAAATTCAAAAATGAAAAAGCAATAGCAGAATGCTTTTTCATTTTAAGAACAAAACTGCATTATTTGACTCATAATTAAAATCATTAATAAATATTCCTATATGCATTTTCATTTTCTTATTCGTGTCGCACCTTTTATGACACAATCAAAAAGAAAACTGAGGGCATTGCTTTTTAATTTTCATGGTCCTGCCCTGCACAAGAGTTACCACAACTCGAAAACGAAATCGCAATCTCAAAGTAAGCGCGCGGCGCAGGAAAGTGACGTCAGCAGCTCTCCACCTCCGCTGTGGGTATGGCGGTATGACGCCAAGTGTCATTTGCCTCCTGTTATGTGTAAATTCTAATGTTTGTGAATTTAATAAATGTATATATATACTGTATATTTAAAAAAAACAAAACAAAACAAAAAAAAGGTATAGCAGTATGACACCACTTTGCCATCGTTACTTTTCACGTCATTGAAGTTGCCGGTAAACAAGATTTAAATCGCCGAAAAACATGGACCACTGACGGATCTCGTTGGTCGGACAGATTTGAGCATGGCGCACATTGACACAATTGTTCAAACCCTGCTGGATTTAGCTTCCCAGGTGGAGTTGAATAGTGTATCTGAATCTGATGCTCGGGACCGAGTTGAGCAGGTATTCTGCCGTCCCAGATACGGACGCAAACAAGGTTGCCCTAGCCAACCTGTTGTCAGTTATGGAACACCTTGATGCACCAGCACAACATCAAAGCTAAAGCTATTTGTTACATGGGTGGAGTAACAGCTGTTCGGCGTCGGCCACCAGTCCATCCAACGAAGGATGCGAAGCAACAGATCAATCCGTTGACTGGTGGCAGATGCTGGTGCGAGATCTGTCAGTGGTCCACGTTTTTCGCCGATTTAAGTCTCGATTACCGGCAACTTCAATGACGCGAAAGAAGTAACGATGGCAAAGTGGTGTCATACCGCCATACCTTTTTTTTCTTTTCTTTTCTTTTTAAATAAAAAACATATATATATATATATATATATATATATATATATATATATATATATATATATACATATATATATATATATATATATATATATATATATATACATATATACATATATATATATATATACATATATACATACATATACATATATATATATATATCTTTATTAAATTCACAAACATTAGAATTTACACATAACAGGAGGCAAATGACACTTGGCGTCATACCGCCATACCCACAGCGGAGGTGGAGAGCTGCTGACGTCACTTTCCTGCGCCGCGCGCTTACTTTGAGATTGTGATTTCGTTTTCGAGTTGTGGTAACTCTTGTGCAGGGCAGGACCACGAAAATTAAAAAGCAATGCCCTCAGTTTTCTTTTTGATTGTGTCATAAAAGGTGCGACACGAATAAGAAAATGAAAATGCATATAGCAATATTTATTAATGAATTTAATTATGAGTCAAATAATGCAGCTTTGTTCTTAAAATGAAAAAGCATTCTGCTATTGCTTTTTCATTTTTGAATTTTACATTTCATATTGAATTTTGGTAACTCTTTGCTGGTGCATGTTTTGAAAAAAAAATCTCAAATGTGTTTTCCTTCATTTGAATTAAGTACAAGAATGAGCAGTCATGAATAAGAAAATGAAAATGCAGTTTGGATTATTTATTAACAATTTTTTTTATGAGTCAAATAATGCAGCCACGTTCTTAAAATGAAAAAGCATTTCTGCTGTTGCTTTCATTTGGATTATGGTAACTGTCTGCCTCCACACTCCAGTGGTTCTGCACATTAGTATAAATAGAGTGATTCTCTATCATGACATCACAGGACGGCGGCACACTGACTCATTCCATGAACCTGGACACTGATGATCCAGACTTTGGACCAGATGAGCCAAAAGGCCACAGTGGAAACTGGCTCTGGTCTGGGGGCCCCCTTGTTGGTGGGAGGGCTGGTCCGTCCCTGTGTCTGGGGACTGGCGCTGGATCGTACGCGGTGGGGTCGCATGCCTGGGGTGGGGCTGCGCGTTCACCGGCTACCGCTCCTGTGTGCTCAGGTGGTGCGGTGCAGTGGGGGGCGGTTCCCCTTTGGCTCCTGGATCCCTGTGGTGTCCCCGGCCCCGATGTCGCTGAGGGGGCGCCCTGACCGGGAGTCCCCCCTGGTCACATAATAGGTGTTTTTTTTTTATTTTTTTAATTTTTTTTTTTTCCCCTAAATTTTTAATTTATTTATTTATTTTTTCTGTTTCGGGGGATTTGTGTCTTGGGTGGTCGCTGCCCGGCCTTCTGGCCTTAAGACCCTCTCCAATCTTAATAGCATTATAGACACTTAGGGCCTGGGGGGGTGGTTCGTGCACTGCGGCCGCCGCCCTGCTCAGCAGCAGTGTGGTTGCCCCAGGGCCTTACCACCCTTCCATTTTAACGCACCATAGTTCAACACACCAGCAAGTGCACATATACACACACTGACACCCCTACACACAGTGGGGTCGGCCTGCTAGCGGGGGCGGGATCCGGCATCTTTCCCACTCTGGATGGGCCCTGTGCAGTCCGGTGCCCCTCGGGTGCGAGACCGGCTGGGCCTATGGGGACCTCGCCACTTGCGGCGATGCGCCATACTGGGTCCATAGGGGGGGGGCATCTGGGTGGCCGGGCCTGCCTTGGGTACCGATCCTCCCGCTGGGTGAAGGGGCTGGGTCCTGTCATGGGGATGAGTCCGGTCTCGCTTGCCCTGGGGGGCCCCCGTCCGGAGAACGAGCTCTGCTGTCTGTTCGCCCCAGGTGGTGTCCCTTCTCCTTGGGGTATCTGCCTCCCTGTCATCTTGCCCTGGCTCCTCGTGGGGCGGGTGCCCTCCGGTCCGGGGGCCTGCTGCTCCGGGCCTCTTCCTGGCCGGCATTGCGGCGGGTGTGCCGTGTCCGGGCCCCCCCGCCCTGGGCTCGTCGCTGGCATGGGGCGGTTGCGGCCTCGGAGGCCGCACTAATTGGCAGCCTACTTCCAGTGACGTACTTAAACACACCCACTCCCACATTCAGGTACACACACCACCACATCCACACACACACACACACACACACACACACACACGCACACACACAGGAGCAGCAGCTCTAATTGGCTGAGAGCTAAATATCTTCTTATCTTACTGGGTGTAAATGAATCTGTCCATTTTTTAAATGTCGAAATTTAACATTTGGTTTCTATTTTTTCAGATATTATTTCTGTCAAATTCATTTGAATCAACAGAAGAAGAAAATCAGTGTGTAGTTCAAACTTTGTGCGTCTTTGTGTTCAGTTTTTCTGCTGTAGTTGTGCTTTTCTTTTCATTCCAGATGAATTCCACTCAATTTCCTTTTCAAACCTTGTAGGTGTTGAGTGAGCTGCAGCGCCCCCTGGCTACAAGTTTCATACTGTGACTCTGCCGACCGAGGTAAAAAACCAACAAACTCTGACACTTTGCTGAGGTCCTCCTGGAGGAGCTGAAGGTGCAGAACCTTCTCAGGCCTCTCTGAGGAGGAACTTACGGCTGTCGGTCCTCTGCTGCCCCCTGCTGGTCACACAGGCCTCTTACACCTCCGTTTGTCTGTTCAGCACATATTAAATTTTTTAATGGCTCTATAAACGTCACTGATGAGACGATTTTATGATTCCTGCAGTTAAATGTTTTTAATTCCAAATCTGCAAAAAGCTTCTGATCAATGAAGACAGAGTTGATTAAAATGATTTCAAAATTGACCCGTTTGAGAAAAGCTGCACTGTGGCATTGTTTGCATTGTTTGTTGCTTCATTGCGCATTTTTCTTAAAAGCTTCGTTTAGTGGTCCATTGTGGTCAATGGGACACTGAACATCCGATTTGTGTGCCCGAGTTTTAAGAGGATCAGGTGCAGACATTTTAGCATTTAAATTATTATGGCTTATTAGCATAGGTACGTAGTACCTCACCTGTCCGTTCTTTTTACAGTGCTTCCTGAACACCTCACCGGCACACTCCAGCCGCCTGCAAGCACAAAGCTGCGCAGAGCCTCCTCGTTGTTCTCCTCACCTGGAGGACGCTTGGTGATCAAGACCTGTGGCCCAAAACTCGGTCCTATAAGATAAGTGCAGGAACACTGCCGCTTCGCCCGCACTTGATTGTGCTAGCCGCCCCGTACAGACGGTGGACGGTGCATGTTGCTTCCGTCCCGCCTTGGTTTTACTTGTTGTTTTTCCGTTCTCGTTGTGTTTTTCTTCGTTTGCTTACGTCGCCACTGCTGACCCTCAGACAGCAGACGTTACACTATCAAGTCGCCGGTCCAGCTACAGTGGTGTGCGTGCGTGCGTGTATGCGTGTGCGTGGTTGGTGGGAACTTGGTTGGTGTGTGTGTGTGTGTGTGTGTGTGTGTGTGTGTGTGTGTGTGTGTGTGTGTGTGTGTGTGTGTGTGTGTGTGTGTGTGTGTAATTGCATTGTTTGTTTGTTTTTCTTGCTATTTCAGTACATGTGACAGATTTTAGGGAACTTTTAGTAACCAACTGTTTGTCTTTTCTTTTGTAGTCGCTGAGAGCTGCTGGTGGTGGCGGTGCCCCGGGTGGTGGGCCCCTTCGAGTGCTGTGACCCGGGATTGTGGTTGTTTTCTTCTTTTTTTTTGCACTTCACTTTCTTTGCAGGTGTGTCACGTGTGAGTGGGGTGTTCCTTGTTTTCTTTGGTTCCTCCCCCGTTTGGCCCCCTCATCGGTAAGCCTCAGTTTCTACACCAAGAATAAGGAGCTCAGTAGCTCTGTTTTAAGTGTTGGTCTGTTTGTTCCTTTTATTTTTAAATGTTGAATAAAAGTTGGTTTGATATTTTAAACATTCTGAACCACGTCTCCTACTCCTTCCTCGTAGAACTTACCTGTGTGCCTAATTATTACTTTTGTGTTTAGTAGAACTCCCTGGGTGAAATTCCCAGGGTGGCGTTGTCGGTTCCTTTTCATTTTGTTAAATTCCCAATATTAAATCTTGCTTTATCAGATAGCCATAACCACTCTCATCGCCACAGGATATTTGAGTCAACTGAGTCAAACTGTCGTGTCTACTTTCCAGTCTCAATAAACATGTTCACCACTGCTGCTTCTTAAATGGAGGTTTGTCTGGGTTTTTCCCTTTTTAGAAGCAAGCCACATATTTTGTGTCTTTCCACCACAAGACATTGGCTTTTGTCACTCTCTTCATCGTATTGGGAAAAAGTGGCATATCGGACTTTCCCGCCGCGAGTCGCTCGTCAACATACTGCTGTGAAAGAGGGGTGACGTCACAGAACACGAGGTGCATTTAGGTGCTGCTGCGTAAAACTAAAAGATTTTCCTGGGCAAATATTCATTTGACAGACGTAAACGAAGTGAAATATGACTTCAATTTAAGTTTGTTTTAGTTTGTTTTTATAAACACACAAAAAAGTTTGAGTTAGTTATCGTTTTTGAAAAAAGTTCTTGACTTCTACTTTAGAGATATTGATGACGAGTTGTTGTATATAAACGGTGTGACTATGTGGTTCGGCAAGCGGTGGTGCTGTCTGTACATAGCTTAGCAAACGGCTAGCGCTAGCACCCCCTTTCAATGCCAGAGTGAAAAGATCCACACGGAGTGTTATGACCCACGGGTGGGTCTAGGTGCCTCTATCTTTGTGTCTGTGTGTGTGTCTGACAGTGGATGACGCCTTGCAGGTGCGGTCCTGGATGTCGGCTGCTGATTGGACGCGCCACGGCTGAGAAGGAGCAGCAGTCGAGCCAGCCTGACGGTCATCCCTCCTCCGCTCCCAACTCTGCAGTTAGTCACTTCTGAAATGGTGTTAGAGCACGCAGCCGTAGGTAGTGATGGCCGATCGAGGCTTTGTTGAAGCTTCGACACTTGTTTCAAAAAATGGTTCATTACTCGAGGCTTCAATGACACAGTGCTCGAGGAGGTCATCTGGTGCTCAATAAAATGAAGTGCAATGGAAACCTGTTCATTGATTCATAGGTTGTTTGGGATTTGATTCGCCATGCATTCTTGTTGGACAACACTACATGCTTGTATGGTTCAATGCTGACACAATAAAATAAAAATGAAAAATAAAGACAATGTCTCTTTTTTGGCACGACTGATTGTAGTAGACTATAGCTCTTATACTTAGCCTGACAGTTTGTGCAATGAATTATATTATATCCTAAAACAAGACTAAATAGCCCATAGTTTAAAAATATGTTCAATAGTAAGTGTTCAGTGGGTCAGATGTCAAATGTGATCTATTTAAAATGTAGAATAGATGAGCTAAATAACATATATATAATACACATTGATGGGAATTGAACCGTCGCCTCAGTCTTGCAAGTCCAAGATTGTCATAATGTACCACAAACCCAAATCACACTCCCTTTTTTCATCTAAGCTGTTTGAGTAGCGTTAGCACACCGTGATTCCTCATCAACTACAGGCCTACACTTCAAATAATTATGAGAAAAATCCAACGTAAAGAGAGCACTTCCATTAGGAAATAGTCAACATGAAATTTCGTCCTCTACTGACACCTGCTGGTCAAATTGAATCGATGAAAATATTGTGAACAAGTTGTCATCTAATTCTAATCCTAAACAATATGGCCATTCCAAGCGAAGTATTAAGACAATTAATCAGGTTTGTACTGCTTGATTGAACACATTCATCCCGTTCCAGTGCACTAAAACCCACTTCCCTTCAGGACCGTGTCAGCGAAGCCAAAACTTCCTTGATTGACGCTGTTTCCCAGCATGCAATGCGAGCTAGCGATTCACAATACTATTTTATCACAAACATGGATGTAAAAAATAAAAAGGGACGAAAAATGAAACTTCAGGAACAACAACCATTGCAATACAAGCAGAACTGGGCCGAAGTTTTATATAAGTTTTATATTATGTACACCATAATACAGCCTTCTGGTGGACAAGCCATACTATTTAAACCGTGTCCTCCTATGGCACTTCCGTGGGTGGAAGCTCATCGTAGACGTCACGTGCTGGTTGTGCGTCACTCCACGGATCACCTCGGTGGAGGTCTGAGACAAGATCGTTGCCCTTGCAGGGGATCTGATTCAGGTGAGCATAAGGAAAACATAGGTCAATGTGGCCAGTCATAACAAGAGAAGCTTGCTAGCGGAAATAATGCACTACAAGTGAATGTCACACATTTTTTTTGTTTTGTATGAGCATTTAAAAAAAACAACATAATAATAATATGGATTTTGACCATGTATGTTTTGGAGTTCATTGAAAGAGGTTTATATATATATATGTATATATATGTATGTGCGAGTGTGTGTGTGTAACTTTAACTAACTTATCTATTTCTATCCATCTATCAAACTTACTATCTAGGGATCTATCTACGCCTAACTCTCAAAAAAATAACAGACAACCAAGAGCAACAAAACCAACCTACTGCAATTCGTATATTTTAGTGTGTGTGTGTGTGTATGTGTGTGTGTGTGTGTGGGGGGTGTGTGTGTGTGTGTGTGTGTGTGTGTGTGGGAGGGGGGGGGCACAGTGAGCACAGTGATGGTTCCAAAGCATAAAGTGTATCTTCAGTCTCGATTGTATGTGTGGGAGTCCCTCGGGTTCAGCCCAGCTGATTTAGTGTTCGGTGAGAGGACCCTCGCGTCTGTTAAGGGCTAAGTGGCTTTCCGATGTTAAATGAGTCGAGAATAATGTGTTAGATTACGTCATTTTTTTTCGTGAATGCTTGCATCGTGCTTGTGAAACTGCTCACAAAACTCTTGTCGCCAGCCAGTCTAAAATGAAGCGGCAGTTTGACAAGAAAGCTGTGGCTCGAGTTTTTGAGACAGGCGACCGAGTGTTGGTATTGTTGCCGTTACCCGGTTCCCGTTTGCAGGCTAATTTTTCTGGTCCGTATGTCGTGGAGCGCAAACTTTCCGATACAGATTATGTAGTGCACACTCCTGATAGAAAACGATCGTCCCGCATCTGCCACGTCAAAATGTTGAAAAGTTACGCCCGGTTCACACTGGACGTGGAAGCACCGCGAAGCGAAGCGCCGAGCGCTTCCATTCAGCACCCATGTTAATCAATGAGTGCGTTTACATGCAGAGCTTAATCGGACTAAGCAATAATTCTGTTTTCTCGTCCAATCAGAGTTCTCACCTTGGTCCCCGTATCCATGCAGCTGAAAAATTCAAATTATTGACGGGAACGTGTCCTCCTCCCAACACTAGGGGGTGGAGTGAGTCTTTTCAGCCGGTCAGCTGCTTTCGGTTGACATATTAAATCTATTATGATATGGAACGATAGCTCATAATGTACGTGTTACTTGCTTTGCAGATAAGGTGTACCCTATTTCTTGTGCTCCTGGTTATTTTAAAAGGCAGACAAGAACGTTGTTGGCTGTTGGAGGGCTACAACAACACTTCGATGCTACGCTTTGTGCCGTCGCTACGGACCCCAAACTCTCGTTCTTGTTGGATTCGGGTTCAGAGCAGACTGGTGGGAGAGTTTGTGTACAGGTTTTGCAAAGGAACGGTGTCTTCAGTTATACACACGCTCATTAAAGTGCAGACCGTGGAGGAAGCTCGTGCCGCTGCACGCCGTTTCCAGCAGAATAACAGCGAAATTACCAAAATAAAAACAAATCAGAAAAACATGTCTTTGCTGTGCTTTTATTTACAAAGTTAAAATTCTTCTAACTTACAAAAAATGTGAACGAAAAGGTAGAAATATAAATACGAAGGAATACGTATTTGTTCAGGGGTGCGCAAAGCCGGAGCCCTGCATTTGCTGCACTACCCTTTTTAAAAAGGTCTCCGTTGCGCGTTATTTTAATATGTCCATCTCTTTTAAAAGCGAAAGCATCGCCCCGGTCTCATCCTCTCTCCAAATGTCAGCATTATTATTCGCGTTTGCCAGGTTGTTTCGCGCCGTCTGTTTTGTTAGACAACGTAGTTGTGCGGTCATGAGTCGCGAGAGCGAGGCGTGGCGCATGCGCACTCGCATTGTCCAGTTAATAGTCCGATTAAGGCGTATACATGGCAGAGAAATTGGAATTCCAATCGCATTATCTGGGTGTCTCAATCGGAGTTCTCCGATTCCAATCGGAGTTCTCAAACTCCAATCATAATCGGAGTAAGGTGTTTACACGCACGTGAGTTCTCCGATCATAATCGGACTAAGGCAATAATTCGATTTTCTCTAGTGCCATGTAAACACACTGAATGTAGAGGTTCAGACCAGACGCGAACAGGCGCGCGGCTCGTGCCATTCATTTCAATGGAAGCGGAAGCGCCGCGAAGCGGAGCGCCGACGAATTTCGTGAACGAGGCTCCAACTGGTTCACACCAGACGCGAACAGCTCCGCGACGGTCGACAAGCGCTTCTGCTCAGCTGCAGTCTTTTTTTCACTCCCACTTGAGCTTCTTTTTTTTTTCTTTAAAAAAAAATTATTAAAAAAATAATTTTCATCATCGCCCCCCCTCGCCCCGTAGCCAGCCCGCTCCGTAGCTTACTTTTGTGTGTGTGTGTGTGTGTGTGTGTGTGTAAATAAATCGAAACACGCACTCAGGTGTCCATCTCAAGACAAGACCTCTTTCATAATGATCATTGACCGGCATCTCTAGGATCAAACAGACGTATTTTGATCAAGTCTTCCTGTGTGTGTGTGTGTGTGTGTGTGTGTGTGTGTGTGTGTGTGTGTGTGTGTTTAATCTCTCTCGCACTCTGATACAATGTACTGACAAATATAACATACAAATATGATATATGATCGAATTTGTCATTCGGTTTTTATTTTGAAATGAGTTTATTTTGAAAATTCACCGGATTTTCTCGTTTTTATTGAGCGACTTCCTGTACTATTGACGAGGATCGCTCGCGGCTCGCGCACGAAATAGAGCAGACGCCGAAACAACAAATGCATGCCGCGAGCTGCCATTTTCTTTGTCCCCTCTTTTCTCCTGTTTAATAAGTATGTAGGGAGGTTAGCCTTTCTGTATTTGGGTTCTCTTTCTTTCTTTAGTTAGTTCTTTCATTTACTGATTAATAAAATGTTTTTTGTTGAAACTGCCAACTGCAGTGAAAAATTAATGAGGCTTGGGAGTGGGGGAAGGTGTCCCACACGTTGCGTCTCGGTCCCCCTAGACGGGACGTAACACAGTGTTTTCGCCGTGACAGCAGGTTGAGCTCCTACCGTGTTACAGGTGACGTCGTCACGTTAGCCTGTTCCATCCCTGCTAAATTCTTTAAAGAACTACCGTTAGTAAACGTTTAAATTATAATACACTCTACACTAATTGTAATTTCCTGCCCGTGGTTCTATATTGCAACAGTTGACGGCTCATATCAGCAGATAAGCAGCAACAATCTGGGCATTGCGGGTGATTCATAAATATGTCATTTCTTATTAATTAGCCCATAAGTGTTGTACACCAGTGTGACACCAAATGCTTGTTGCTGACAGCAGTGAAGAAATGACACTCTAGTGGTTCTGCACATGAGTATAAATAGAGTGATTCTCTATCATTACATCACAGGACGGCGGCACTCTGACAGATTCCATGAACCTGGACACTGATGATCCAGACTCCGGTCCAGATGACACAACAGGCCACAGTGGAAATGGGTCAGAGCATGGACTGGCTGCTGAAAGGATCCAGGTAGGTGGCGCTGTCATCCCAAGTTGTGTGGTGTGGAGGATCAGGGCCAAAGTTCCAGATGCTCACAGATGTGACTGTGGATTCAGGAGGAGTGTTTGAAGGCTGGACTCCCAACAGTGATTGGCTGCTGAGGACCTCTCAATCACAATCAGGTTTTTTAGTGGCTGTGAGATTGAAAGTGAGTGAACATCATTAAATAAAGAGATCCTGCAGGGTCCCAATTTGACAAGTACACTGCTAGGTGTGCTGCTTCGTTTTCGCCAAGGCCCTGTAGCATTCATGACTGACATTGAGGGAACGTTTCATCAAGTAAGAGTTTCCAACCGGGATGTAAACTTCTTACGCTTCCTCTGGTGGCCAGATGGGGACATTACAAAGGACCTACAAGAGCACAGGATGCTGGTCCACATCTTTGGGGCAGTGTCATCCCCAAGCCCCAATCCTCGACGACAATCAGCATGACTTCCCAGCCGAGGTTATAAACACTGTTTGTCAAAATTTCTACGTGGATGATTGTCTAAAGGCCGTCAGCACGGTGGAACAAGCAATACATCTGTACCAGCAGCTAACAGACCTGTGCGGTAGAGGTGGATTTAAGCTCAATAAGTGGGTGAGCAATCATCGCTCGGTGCTGGCCGCCATTCCTGAAGAGCAGAGAGCTAAAGAGGTAAAAACACTTAACCTTGACAGAGACCAGCTCCCTATGGAGAGGGCCCTTGGAGCTCAGTGGGATGTACAGCAAGATACATTCACATTCAGCATCAGAACCAAGCTGGGATGGGATGAGGAAATCCCTCAGGTCATGGTACATCCCATATATAGTTTTTCAAGCTACAACAAAGGAACTCATCTATAACAAATCTACAACCTTGTAAGGGCAAAACCTACTTGTTTTAATTCTGATTAATAAACTAAAGCTTATTCGATTATCATTATGTTGTTTTTTTTAAACGCTCATACAAAACAAAAAAAGTGGAGGGAGAGTAGTCTGAATCGGGTTCTGGAGCATTGCTCTACCTCATCCATCGCACTCATGAGCGTCACATCCACTTGTAGTGCATCATTTCCGCCAGCAAGCTTCTCCTGTTAGACCTTCCCCGAGGTGGTTGGTGGTTGGTGAGGTGACGAGCACCCAGCACGTGACCTCTACGATGAGCTTCTACCCACGGAAGTGCCATAGGAGGACATGGATTAAATAGTATGGCTTGTCCACCAGAAGGCTGTATTATGGTGTACATAATATAAAACTTCGGCCCAGTTCTGCTTGTATTGCAATGGTTGCTGTTCCTGAAGTTTCATTTTTCGTCCCTTTTTATTTTTTACATCCATGTTTGTGATGAAATAGTATTGTGAATCGCTAGCTCGCATTGCATGCTGGGAAACAGCGTCACTCAAGGAAGTTTTGGCTTCGCTGACACGGTCCTGAACGGAAGTGGGTTTTAGTGCACTAGAACGGGATGAATGTGTTCAATCAAGCAGTACAAACCTGATTAATTGTCTTAATACTTCACTTGGAATGGCCATATTGTTTAGGATTAGAATTAGATGACAACTTGTTCACAATATTTGCAACTATTCAATTTGACCAGCAGGTGTCAGTAGAAGACGAAATTTCATGTTGACTATTTCCTAATGGAAGTGCTCTCTTTACGTTGGATTTTTCTCATAATTATTTGAAGTGTAGGCCTGTATCTGCACACAATTTGGAATTCGTCCCAGCGCCCTGAGCTGTAAATTTGGACGGTGTAAAATGAAAATGGCCATCTGCAGCAGAATGAAAGTGAGATTGCATTGTCCAGGTAGGAGGACAGCAGTCAGTCATGTTTCACCTCCAGTCAACACGCAGTGGTTCACATGAAGGTCCAAGAGGCCTACAGACCTACACTGAGTCTGGACGTGGCAGTACAGTTGGATCATTGTCTTTGTTGTGTTGTTTGGTCATTGTGATCCAATGTAATGTGAGAGAAGGACAAGTGCAGTGATATTGGAGTGAGTTATTTAGAGTGTAATAGAAGTTATAATGCAGAGTCTGTTTTTATGAAATGTTCTATCACCTGGCATCCATCCATCCATCCATCCATCCATCCATCTTCTACTGCCGTATCCGGAGCAGCAGCCTCAGCAGAGACCCCCAGACTTCCCTGGACCCAGTCACCTCCTCCAGCTCCTCCAGTGGGAACCCAAGGCTTCCCAGTCCAGCCCAGAGACCTGGTCAGCACTACTCTGACTCCCTGAGTCCCTGCTGCTCAGGTGAGGCTTCAAAGATCTGGCTGCACCTGATTGGACGGTCGTGGAGGATCTCCTTGGTCTCCTTGGTCTTCTTGGTCTTCTTGGTCTCCAGCTGTTTGACCTCATGCTCTCTGTTGACCTCCTCACTCAGTCCCTCAGTGATGTAGAGCTCAGTGTCGATGCTGTTGAGGAGAGTTTGACTTCCCGCTTCTTCACCTTCAGTCACACGTTCACATCTCCTCTCCAGACTGATCTTCTGCTGCTGTAGAAGCTCCTGCAGACCACCAACCTCTGGAGCTGAGAGAAGGTTGGAGAAGAAAACATCAGTGTGACAGTGTGAGCATCATTTTCTGTCCACGACTTGAAGCTGAAAGCATCCAAACTCCGTTTTTCAGCTGATGTGGTGAAGCTGCTGTTGTCTGACTGTTTGCTCTAAATGTCCTCCAGTGGATCTTCTGACTGGAGGTCCTGACCACGGTTATAATAGTTAACGAAAACGAACAAAATAACGAAAACTTAAATTGAAAAAAACAATTGTCACGTTCCCAGGGGTTAGGATTTTGGTACCTGCCTCGTTGGGGTTTTGAAGCGAGCAGAGCTGAGACCATAAGGGTGACGTAGCAACGTTCAGGACACTGATTGGCCAAAGGCAGTCTTTCACGAAAGACCAAAACCGCCATTTTTAAATGCCTCGTGTGTGGATTTTTACATTAACACGTATTAAAAACTGAAAAGCTTATGAAACTGTACCATGGGTGAACAAAGAACTACAGACCTTTCTGTTCTCTGTGGCCGAAGAAAAAGCACAATGCAGACAGTTGTGCAGAAAGTTTAGTGTTAGCTAAAATATCGGGCACACAGACGTACTTATTATGTATACATTTCTTTCCATTGTAACAGGTCACTACAAGATCTGCAATCCATTACCTAGAATTGGTTTTCCTTAAACTGATGTACAGGATTACTAATCTGACTTTGATGGGCAAATTTGACAACAGAATACAATTATGAAGCACTAAAACACAGGACCACAAAACAATTAAATGCATGATGAAATAATGATATGCTTTGTTAAATGAAATAAAATGGCATTTTCAACTAAGTAATAAAATAGTCGGTGGTGCAGTGGTTAGCGCTGCCGCCTCACAGCAAGAAGGTCGTGGGTTCGATTCCGGGGCCTGGACCTGGGACCTTTCTGTGTGGAGTTTGCATGTTCTCCCTGTGTCTGCGTGGGTTCTGTCCGGGTTCCTCCCACACTCCAAAAACATGCACGTGAGGTCAATTGAACGTTCTAAATTGTCCGTAGGTGTGCATGTGAGTGTGAATGGTTGTTTGTCTCTATGTGGCCCTGCGATGAACTGGCGACTTGTCCAGGGTGTCACCCTGCCTTTGCCCGAAGACAGCTGGGATAGGCTCCAGCAGACCCCCGTGACCCTGAATAGGAATAAGCGGGTATAGAAGATGAATGAATGAAATCTTTATTGAATGAATGACACATTTTATTTCACTCGTGGTTTATGTAATTATTATTTTTTGCTCCATAGCTTTCATGATTCAGCATTACATGTTAAGCGTGATGAATTGCATGGAAAAGAGAGAGCACTCGCTGATAAATTAACATGGTGTGCTGTTTAATTCCATGAGGACGACAAAATATTTGCAAATTTGTGTTAGCTACACACATCGACAGGTGCAAGAGAAAGGGAGGAACTTTCAAGATCGTTGAGTTTTTATTTATTTTTTTTTTAGTTCTGATGAAATAAATAGACCAATCATTTCATTACTTTGTCTGCTTTCCAAAGAGAGTTGCTTCAAAGAATTATCATTTATTATTCAGTGGCACATTGCTCACTTGTTTAATACACAAATAATAGTATATTATTATAATAATACTATTTTATTAAGATGATAATAATAATAATAATAATAATAATAATAATAATAATAATAATCATCATCATCATCATCATCATCATTATTATTTATAAAATTTCGAAACAACAATCGTCAGTTGTTCCGTAAAAAAAATACATTAATTTCCATGTTGAATTTTGTACGGTTTGTGAGCGCGCACGACTGTCAGTGACGGTCTCCACACTGACACAACTGCGCATGCTCTATTATCCCATCAATGCGGAAGTCAAAAAGTTTTTGGGAGCCATGCGCTGGGTGAGCAACTTCATTGAAAGGAATGGGACGCCATCTTGGACTCTGGGGGCTTGCCGCACTGTCACGCAGGTTGTGACGGAGCGGGCCGGCGACGCACAGGTATGACGTGAATGATTGACAGCTACCATTCCTTCCCGTTAGCGAGAGGATTAAAAACAAACAGACACCATTATGGCATCAAAAAGGAGTTATCCCAGCGGTGCGGACAAACGGAAGGAAAAGAAAACTGATCAAGAAAAACTTGCAAAAGGGAAAGGTAAGTTATTTGTTTGTGATGTGGGCTGGAGAGGTGGAGGTGAAACGCTGTTGTCCCCCCCCCCCCCAAGTTTGTTTATTTGTCCTGCTAGCCAGCTAGCTAGCTAGCGTCGGATAAATTTTAGCTGGCTGGCTAATATTTGTTCGTCATGAATCAGCGTTTTTGTTTGTTTTATGAAAGTTGACCATATCCTGCCATGTTGGCCTATCCTGCCATGGGAATGAGTGATTGACTCCACACCCGTTTATTCACATTCCAACAGGGAGGGCGGGAGGGAGGGCATGTTGTAGTTGTTGTTGTAGTCAGTCCCCTGTTATTGTTCAGTGGAAGTTGTCTCTCACATATTTGACTCTTAATGTTATTTTAGCCTTAACTTAGGATGAATTTACTAAGCTTAGTTTGTATTTTGTAGGCCCTTCATTAGAAATGTGCTACTGTTTTAGAATTCAAAGTAATATTTTATGGAAATACTTTATTTGGCATGGTGTTGACTATTTTAGACTGTTGTGGCAGTGGGTCATTTATCTTAGTTTTATTACTTTAACTAGTACAGTGTGTAAAGTAATGCCAAAAACTCTTAAAAATGACAGTTTTGTAATTGGGTAAAAGCTTTAAAGGGACACTGCAACCATAATGTTTAATTTAAAAACAAATTCATTTTTAATTTTCAACATCACTGTAATAATAAAATAGGAAAATGCGCTTCTGATCATTTTTGCTTGATGATCTAATGAGCTTTGTCTCTGCAGGAGCAATTCTAAAATATGTTGGCGCTCCAGACATTGAGCCAGAGGGATCTCCCGAACATCCTGACCAGGAAGCTCCAGGACCAACACGTTCCTCAGAACCTCCTTCTGTCCAGGTGAATAATGTGAGTTATTCTTAGTAGCTAAGCTGATAAGTGTGGGACAAAACTAAGGCAATTAAGCATTATTTTGATTGTTGGTTTGCTTTTTAGTGTTGCACTTGTTGGTTTGTTGGATTTTCTTATTTAAAGTAAGCATTGTTTTTATGAATACTCAATCTGTTGTATTTATTGACATATAGAGGATTCTTTTCCTAGTATTATAGTGTTTGTTTGTTTTTAAATCAGTTTAACTTGCCTGAGTTGCTCAACTGAAGATGTTTAATTTTACCTGTTGCCTGTTTTGCTCACGAGGTGTAATAGATTGTGGAATCTTAGTAGACCTTAGTAGATGCATGCTGCTGATAGTGGCAGCAATCAGCTCTGATGACCGTGGTGCTTGTAAATAAGGCAAATGCGCCATCTAGTGGGATGCAGCATGTTTATTCGTGTTGGAGCAATGACAAGTACGACTAACAAAACAAAAGATGCACAGGGTAAAAAAAAATAATCATAAACTCAAGCCCAACAAAGATAACAGATGGGCATAACTGTAACATTACATAGTAATGATTACTAGTACTACCAAAATTTCTATATTTTACTTTTCAACTCCAACTTGAACTATTCATCCCCTTTTTTCAGCAGCCATTAAGACAAAAGGATGACACTTATGCATTGCATCAAACTGTGATGCACAAAATCAATTAAATTAAATCAAAACAATAAATAAAGTGTGCATTAAACAGGGGGCAGTGCAATACAGTACAGGACTCAACTGATATAGTGCAGTTAGGCAGTATAGCCTATAAGAGCTGTTCAGCATCCATAGTAATCCACAGTCAGTGCCATAATCATCCAGTCAGTGTCATATTCATCCATAGTCAGTATAATATATATGATATCGCGCAGACCCTCGTCCTCCACCACATTAATTGGCCTGCAAGCCGTAGCCACACCCATTTAGCCCCCGCTGTTGAAAGTTGGGGTGTGGTGGACGCGGCCAGTGGTCTCCGTGCCACACCATCCAACGTGGTTTGCTTTACCTCAGAAGGGGGCGGAGGGCTCTCCGCGTCAGCTGTATGCTTCGCAGACAAGTGAAACGTAAGACTGCTCGTACTCCGGTGGAAACTAAATACAGCTTTACAGTAAATGCATATCACTTTTGTCCTGTCAAGACTGCCATCTGGCAGGGTTTTGAAGTGGAACTTTCTATTTACAATTGACGCCTTATCCATGTTAGTCCTTCCTAGTGCTCATCTACGCTCAGTGTCTTTTTCTTTTTTTTGTTGTGTTTACAAGCCGGCTGCAAGCGTGTGACTGTGTGCTGTGAGTCAATTAATTTCCCGTTTCCACAATCTACGGAGCGGCCAAAGGTTCAAAAAGCACCGTCTGCGTTAATCGCGCGATAAAAAAATTGTCGGCGATAAAGCGACGTTGACACCCTTACTTTTTATATGAAGAAACCGATCAAATTTTTCCAACCAATTGTTCACCACTTCTTTGAACTTGTGGATGAATGCTGTGCATCCCACATGGAACGCCAACCTTCCTCTGATATTTTCATGCTTAGTTTTTTCTGCCATTTGGCTTTGATGTATCCTGCGTTTGTTGCTGTTCTGTTTCTGAAGGCCCTGATAGATTTTAGAAATGATTTTTCTCTTCATCTTTTTACAGGCTGCGATCAGAATATCTATCACTATATTGCCCTCTCCAGATGATGTTGGTTTGATTCTTTTATCATAGTAATCTCTTAATTGCATGTATCGAAAGAAATCTTTGTTTCCTCGTCCAAATTCCTTTTTCAACTCTCCAAAACTTTTTAAAACCCTTGTGAACGAGTGTGCATACTGCAGTTATACTCCTATCCCACCATCGTCTGTACTCAATGTCTGTGGTTCCTGGTTCAAATCTGGGATCAAGAGAAGGCCACATTAGTAGTTTGCCTCCATATGGTTTTCTTTTACCATCTTACTCCAGATAGTCGGTGTGTGCTTAATAATTTCATTTTGGCTTTGTTGAGCTGATTTAGTTCTTATGTCTCCTACTAATGCCAGTGTGAGAGTCGTTTCTCTGCCGGCCTCTATCTATTTCCATCGTGCCTGATATTGAGGGCAGCATGTACACATGTAACTTGTTGCCTGTGTATTTACCATAGGTTTCTATTATCAACATCAAATGAGGTAATGTTCTGTCCGGGTCTTGGAGAACCAAAATAATATCATCAGCAAAAAGCCCTGTTAGATGTCCCTGCTCTCCTATATGTATTCCTTTTAGATCGTTACTTTGTCTGATCATTTGTGCCAGCAGCTTAATGAACATAGCAAACAATGTAGCGCTAAGGCAACATCCTTGACGAGTACCATTAATCTTTATCCTTGCCGTAGGTTCTTGGTAGAGACCTTGAATACACTGTATTAACTTTTCTTGGAACCCCAGTTTCCCAAGAACTTGATACAGAAATCTCCAATTCACACAGCCAAGGCTCACCAGTAACAGCTCGCAGGCCCTGCTTTTGGATCTGATCTATTATGTATAGGACCTGTCTAATGTCATCTTGAGTCTGCCTACCTGTTAAAAAAGCTGACTGATTGGAAGTCCATCTCGTCCCCTTAAATTTCAAAGCGTAACGAACCTGTGTAGCCCGAGGAATTTTATTATAGTTTATTTCCTAGGGTGTAACTCCCCAGGTGGCGTTGTCAGGCAACCCCCCCTCCTCCCATTTTCCTTTATACCCACCATCAGAATTGTCTCCACCTCCGCCAGACCCTCCCCCTTGCCGTAGGTTCTTGGTAGAGACCTTGAATACACTGTATTAACTTTTCTTGGAACCCTAGTTTCCCAAGAACTTGATACAGAAATCTCCAATTCACACAGTCAAGGCTCACCAGTAACAACTTTTGGAGCTGATCTATTATGTATAGGACAGTCCTAGGGCTGGACGATATAGAAAAAAAGCATATCGATATAAAAAAAAGTCATATTGATCGATATCGATAATTATCAAAAAAATTTAAAACATATTTTAATTGCAGCGCTGGATGTTTTATACTATTACTTCATGACAGACTTTTAATAAAGAACACACGAGCACTGAATTCAAATTCAAACTTTTATTCAACCACCTTTTTTAAACACAACTGAATTGTTTGTTTGTTTTTATCATTATTATTATTATTATTATTATTATTATTATTATTATTATTATTATCATTATTATTATTATTATTATTTATTTATTTATTTATTTATTTATTTAAAAAAATAGGCTGAGATAGGGCTCGAACGTGCGACTCGACCAGAGGTCTGAAGGTGTGGCGGTTAACAGCTCGTTTTGCACTGATTCCCTGCACTCGTTGTACAGACGAGGAAGAGCTGTGTTTGAAAAATACTTGCAGTCTGGAACTTCATATCGCGGGTCAAGAGTGGCGAGAAGCTGTTTGAAGCCAAGCTTTTCAACGGTGGTTATTGGCAGCATATCCCTCGCTATGAAGCATGTTACTACATGGGTGATGTCCTTATGGCGCTTGGACGCTTTGTCGTATTTACTGCAAGAAGTCCAGTTTGGTCTGCTTTACTTGCTTGGTGCTGGCGCTGGCAGCAGATTCCTCCGACAACGTGGAGCCGCTGGGTCTGCGTTTGCGATTGGTTGGAGGAAGAAATGACCGTAATATTAAGCTACATGATTGGCTATGATGAAAAAGGAAGTGAAACTTTTTCTATCAAACTTTTTATCCACCCCTTTTTTTCCTATCGCAGCACACGTCTATCGATCGATATATATCATTATCGAATTATCGTCCAGCCCTAGACGGTCCCGTCTAATGTTATCTTGAGTCTGCCTACCTGTTATAAAACCTGACTGATCCTCATCTATCAAGTCCGGCATAAAACTTTCAAGTCTTTTTGAGATGATTGAAGTAAAGATCTTCTAGTCAACATTTAAGATTAAAATGGGCCTATACGATTCACAAAGTTCCTTATTTTTCCCTTCTTTTGGAATAACTGGAATGACAGCCTCTTTCCATGAGGGAGGCCGTTTGCCCTCTGTCAGAGTCAGATTAAAAGAATTTAGGAGTATCGGGGTTAATTCTTCTCCAAATGTTTTATACCACTCACTAGGAAACCCATCACTACCTGGCGCTTTGGTTGATTTTAAGCCTGCTAATGGCAGCATCTATTTCTTTTTTGGTTATACTGGAAATGAGTTTTCTATTTTGCTCATCTCCAATGGCTGCTAGGTCCAATGAGTCAAGGAATTCTTTCATCTCACAATCTTCTTTAGCCGTGGGTTGGGTATATAGATTTTCATAGTAATCTTTAAAAACCCTCTCTATTTCTTCAGGTTCAAGTAGTAGCTGTTTCGTTAACGGGTCTCTAATTTTACATATTGCATGAGAAGCTTGCTGGGCCTTTATTCCTCTTGCTTAATATTTGGTTGATTTACAGCCTGATTCATAGTGGGTCTGTTTAATGACTTTCAGCTTTTTCTCAACATCTAGCCTCAAGACATCGTCTATTTCCCTTCTGACACCGATTATTTGTTGTGACACTGTATCGTCCTTATTGCTTTTGTGTTGCTGTTCCAGAGTTGTTCATTGGTTTACCAGCTTCTTGTAACCTTCTTCTCTATGTGGCAGGTGGGTTTGCCCCCACCTTCGCATCATCAATCACACCTGCGCCGGAGTGCAATCTTTGCGTCCCTCAGTGCGTTTACATGGTACTAGAGAAATTTGAATTATTGCCTTAGTCCGATTCTGATCGGAGTTTGAGAACTCCGATTGAGACACCCAGATAATGCGATTGGAATTCTAATTTCTCGGCCATGTATACGCCTTAGTCAGACTATTAACTGGACAATGTAAGTGCGCACGCGCCACTGCACAACTACGTCGTCTAACAAAACAGACGGCGTGAAACAACCAGCAAACGCGAATAAGAATGTTGACATTTGGAGAGAGGATGAGACCGGGGCGATGCTTTCTCTTCTAAAAGAGATGGACATATTAAAATAACACACAACAGAGACCTTTTTTAAAAGGGTAGCGCAGCAAATGCAGGGCTCCGGCTTTGCGCTGCCCTGAACAAATACGTATTGCTTCGTATTTATATTTCTACCTTTTCGTTCACATTTCTTGTAAGTTAGAAGAATTTTAACTTTGTAAATAAAAGCACAGCAAAGAGATGTTTTTCTGATTTGTTTTTATTTTGATAATTTTGCTGTTATTCTGCTGGAAACGGCGTGCAGCGGCACAAGCTTCCTCCACAGTCAGCACTTTAATGAGCGTGTGTATAACTGAAGACACCGTTCCTTTGCAAAACCTGTACACAAACTCTCCCACCAGTCTGCGCAGAACCGGCATCCAACAAGAACGAGAGTTTGGGGTCCGTGGCGACGGCACAAAGCGTAGCATCGAAGACATTGTGTTGTTGTAGCCCTCCAACAGCAAACAACGTTCTTGAAATAGGGTACAGCTTATCTGCAAAGTAAGTAACATGTACATTATGAACTATCATTCTATATCATAATGATGTAATATGTCAACCGAAAGCAGCTGACCAGCTGAAAAGGCTCACTCCACCCCCTACTGTTGGGAGGAGGACACGTTCCCGTCAGTAATTCAAATTTCTCAGCTGCATGTATAGGGGGACAAGGTGAGAACTCCGATTGGACGAGAAAACCGAATTATTGCTTAGTCCGATTAAGCTCTGCATGTAAACGCACTGATTACACCTGCGCCAGAGTGCAGAGTGAAAGCAGCTCTTTTAAAAACAAGCGCAGGCTGGAGTCAGCACTCTGTCCTCTGGCGTGTCCACGCTGAGAACTCTGTCCTTCGCAGTTCTTAGCATTTCGGCTAGCAATCCCAGAGCGGGCTGGGCCATAAGCGCAGCTGGAGGAGGAACCCTGGCGGGTGCCCGTTCATCGGGAGGTGGTGCCGTGTGTGCGTGATCGTTGTGCATTCACCGCTTGGCTGTTAAAGCCGAAGCCCCCCCTCTCCTCCTCTGGCGCTCGGTGGGGAGGCAGCGACTCAGAGTGACTGCACCCAGGCAGTTTTGTTTTGTGTGTGTGTGTGTGCGAAGAATAAATAAAAGTTTTCCTTTCGTTCTAACTGTTTAACGCTTGCCTGGGTGTCTCAAGGTATTAGTATGTTAATTTAGTTCTCTTTTCTTTAGGACAGGAGTTGGCGTAGCGTGAATTTTGGTTTGTAGTGATTCCCTTAGCTTTGTTTATTCCCTTTTTTGAGTTTTCTTTGGTTTCTTTGGCCCTGTTCCCCTGTGGTGAATTCTTCTGGTGGATTCAAGTGATGTAGATGTTGAAGGAGTCTTCACTGACACAGACTTAGTTGTATAAAAACTGGTTTATTTCAAAGAAGTCAAAAGTCAGACAGGCACCATGGAAAGCCTGGGGATGTCTCTGGGCCAGATGTGAGCAACTCCGATGATGCTTTGTTCCCATCACCTTTTATACCTCCCAGCAACCAGGGAGGAAGATGCTAGAAGTGGGGGAGAATGTATACATTCCATAGTTGCACCCCCAATGACCATCTGGTTTCAATTTGGTGGCCGTTGGCAACAACAAGACCATATATGGACCCTGAGACGCCCTTAGGGAAGAAGTGCAGCAGGTTCACTGCTGAGTTCACATCAGGCCATATACATAAGATCACATGATGTCATATACATAGATTCAGATACTACACCCCTTATTTTCTTATGTTGAAAATAAACATCTTATGGTATGGTACTTATTTCCTTGACACTCAGGCAGCTAAACCTGGTCTATTTTAAATTGTTGTCAAATAAAGCTGTTTCATTGGAAGTGCCAGGGCAGTACTGTTATCCTGTTCCTTATGAAAAATAAAAAAAATCTACCTACAAAATCCTGAGCAAAAATAATAACGGGCAATTTGTGAGGTAACAGCAGAAACATTTTTCTTTTATCAGGACGACACAAAAACTTGTTTCTCACCGATCTCTCACTAAAGGCAGGAATATTCAATATGCATAACCAGTCTGCGTTCCCTTGCAAATGTCCCAGTTAGAAAGGGTGAGGCACAAAAACGTTCACTTTTGGGTTTTTCTTCACAGGGGACTAGAATGTAAAGTCCACATTTATACTGGAGTTCCTTTGGAGAATCTCACTCAACTCAGTGCAGTTTGTCATTTCCTGGAACTTGACGGCCAGTTATTTTAAATGTACTGCCATATGAATTAAAGTGCCATAACATATACTGTGCAAACACACTTTTAACATCAGCATTTTTGAACAATTAGCAGCTAAGAAAAAAAAAAAAGTGTAAATTTAAACTCAACTTAAACAATGTTATCAAAGCAATACAAAATTAAAGCTGTAAGCAGCGTTTGCGGGACTGAGCCCACCTGGCCACTGCCTGCTGTGACGTCCGCCACCTGGCCACGAGCCCCCGACACCTGCCGACGCTTCCCAACGCCTGGCGATTCCGCCCGAAACCCGCCGATGCCCCATTACTGACGCCGACGCCTGCTGATGACACATCAAGCACTGACTTGACATTACTGACTTCACATTTAGAAACATTTGATTTCTAAATGTGATTGATTACTGTATCATTTTGGAGATAATAAGCCTTAAAGTTGGCTTTTTGTTTTGTTTTGCGACAGCGCCAATATTCCATGTTTACTGTACAATAACATCAAATTGCTCCATAAGCTGTGTCAATGGTTGGTACAGTTGACCTCAGGACAACCTTGAATATATCTTCAATCATTATAAGGCATATTTAATGTACCATTTTGGAGATATTAAGCCTCAAAGTTGTTGTTTTCCTTTTTTTTTTAGCTTTTCAAACAGGCAAAAAGGGCCCAGTACTCAATTTTTTACTGTACAGTAACATTGCTTTGCTCCATAATTTCTGTCAGTGGTTGGTACAGTTGACCTAAGGAACACCCTGACTATATCCTCAGTCATTATCAAGCATATGTACAGTATCATTTTGGAGATATTAAGCCTTAAAGTTGGCTTTTTTTTTTTTTTTTTTTTTTTTGCGACAGCTCCAATATTCAATTTTTACTGTACAATAACATCAAATTGCTCCATAAGCTCTGGCAATGGTTGGTACAGTTGACCTCAGGACAACCTTGAATATATCTTCAATCATTATAAGGCATATTTAATGTACCATTTTGGAGATATTAAGCCTCAAAGTTGTTGTTTTCCTTTTTTTTTTTAACTTTTCAAACAGGCAAAAAGGGCCCAGTACTCAATTTTTTACTGTACAGTAACATTGCTTTGCTCCATAATTTCTGTCAGTGGTTGGTACAGTTGACCTAAGGAACACCCTGACTATATCCTCAGTCATTATCAAGCATATGTACAGTATCATTTTGGAGATATTAAGCCTTAAAGTTGGCTTTTTTTTTTTTTTTTTTTGCGACAGCTCCAATATTCCATTTTTACTGTACAATAACATCAAATTGCTCCATAAGCTCTGGCAATGGTTGGTACAGTTGACCTCAGGACAACCTTGAATATATCTTCTCTTAATATTCTTGAATATTCTCACTTAATGTACCAGCTCCTTCCTGTAGACATGATATGTACAGTTAGTTATTCTTTGTTTGACGCAAGTGTTATATTAATTTCCTACTATCTGTACCGGTACTTCTTGTTAATTTGAAATAAACACTAACAGCATAATGTCAAAACAAAAACCGAACAAGTCAAACAGGAGCAGATCAGAAAACAAGGAGGCTTTGTACTAAAATATGGATAAAATATAAACAGGGAGTTGTCTAATGTCGTCAAGGAAGCCAACATTACGTTACCTGATGATCAGCATGTTGAGTCAGAAAATCCTCAGGCTCCTGCTGCGACATTTCATTTGGGGCGACGGTTGTGACTTCACTGCTGGTCCCGTGAGAAACTCAAATCGGTCCCTCACGTTTGTGTTGCGTGGCATGGGTTAGGACATTGAGAGGCATTATAGTGTGGTTGTGTGCACCAAATCGGACTCGGCTTCTAGCTCGATAGCCGTGCATAATTTATGCAAACGCAATGCTCTGTTTACGTGAACTCACGGAGTCCGACTCCTTGCACGTGCTCATCTCGACTTGATGGATTTATGAGCTTGATGACAAGTGTCACAAGTGTGTATTTTGTATTGGATTGATGTACTGCAATTCTAGTCATGTGAACAAGCAATTATCATTCCTAGTTATATGTGGCACTGTACTACCAAGTTTGTATTGCAGTATCTTCAGTTTATGGGGTAGAGGGTGCTCAAATTGGATTGATTGAAGATGTAGTTTAGGTACAATTTGTTTGTTTTTATCAAAATTTAAGTTGATTGCAGTTCAAGGTGGCACAATCCTATCAGATGTTGTCATTTGGTCACGAAGAACACTGGTATTTGATGATTATTACCATAAGTACCACCATGTTGCAGGCATTTTTGATTGTTGTCTGTATGACTAGCAATCCGTTGAGCTGTCTATGGTTATCATTCAGATAAGGTGTCACAACTTTTAATTGCATGGGAACTTTGGGATCCATGGCAGATGGGCATTGTAAAAAAGCGGATCTTGAGTCGGAAGGCCAGCTTGTCCTAATTGTGACCTTAATATGATGATTTTTTTTCCCTGCCAGATTGAGGAGAAATTAAATGGACATCCAAACCGGATGTCCATTCATGTCCATTTAAGCAAGCATTTTTGCAGATTTTAACACTGACTTGCATTAATAGGCGATGAATGAGCTGTGGCGCATTCTGGATAAGGGCAACAGAAAATTCATTGATGAACTCAAAAATGAGATGAGAAGACTTCTGCACCAATGTGTAATTTTATGGTGTTTGGGAAAGAAATGAAGTGATGATGCCACGCATAACGCTGGATGTAGTTCAGTAGAGTCATTTTGCTGTGTCTCTAATTGACTGTGTAGCTGTTTCCTTGGACATAGGATTGTTTATGTTGCGCCGAATGAATAGATGCCGAATGGTAATACTCTTCATGCTGAAAAAATAAGATTTTTTTTGTGATCAACACAAACCTAATAAGACTCATTTTTAGGAAGACTAACTTTGAACTCAAAGTTGATTTGTTCTATTCCAGTGGAATATTCCATCGCGCTGCTCAGGGCACTCCCCACACTCTTTCCTTCACCAAGTCCACCACCGAAGAAGCTGGGACATGCCAGTGAGGCACTGCTTCATGTCATTCAGGTGATGATGTGGCGTTTCCTTCTTCTTTTTCTTTAGCCAACAGAAGATCCCATAATGTACTCGCAGAAGAGGTCTTTCTGCACCCCTGTGTTGCTGTTTGATGGGACCCGCTGTCTCATCTGTCTTGGAGCCACTCCCGCCACCACGCTTGCCAAGGAAGACTTGAGTGACGGTGTGCTTCATCTGATGGGTTACTACTATGCCCTGCACCTCACATATCCAAAAGTGTGTGGCAACCCTTCTCTCTGTCATTCAGACAGAAGTGCTACAGGACACTATCCATGAGTGAGACACCACAGCCTCATACAAAAAAGACCATGGCAGAATGGAAAGATTTTATTGGGGAGTAGAGCTGTGTACTAGGCATAGGTAGTGATACACTCTCCTGGTAGTTGTAACTTGAGGGTGGGTGGGAGTCTGTTGGAACAAACATGTTATCAGTGGTGATAGGAACACGACACTATATGCTGTCCCCATACTGTTTTTTTTTTTTTTTTTTCATGTAACTAACTGAGTGTCAGGGAATCTGAATCAATATTCAATAATGATGACGGTGAATATTGTAACAACACAACATTACTTGCGTTCTAGAAATGATTGCTTGAAATTGTTTTAAGATGCAATGCCTTAGTGACGTTTTTATTACAAGGCAGTGAAGGCACTCTCAGCAATTTAAGTGAATAAATAGTTGTTGACAATATTAATTCTGTTTGCTGAATTATTTTTTTTGGGGGGGGGAGTGGGCGTAGGGGGGGTGGATGCTTTGTCTCATTTTGAGAAAAAAAGCTAATATTGTGAACACTTAAATTAAGAAGAATTGCACTGTTAGTACCTCTGGTTTTAAGATCTTTTCATTCAAATTAAGAAAGAAGCAAATGTGAAAAAAGAATTGAGAAGCTAGTATCAAGTTTATTTGACTTAGTACAGTCCTTGGAATGAGTGCTTTACTGTTTATTTCAAGAGTTTTTCCATTCTTCAAATGCCTAGATATATCGTCTTATTTTAAGAAATCTTACCAAGTCTAAATATCTTACTGCATTGGCAGATAATTTGACTTGTTTGTAGCCTGTTCTTTCTCAAATTAAGTGTTTATTTCTTAGATAAATATTTTGCAGTGTGTGGACACCGAGGGGAGCTCTAGAATTGGCTCATTCAACCGACCAACGATCCAATCAGCAGCGGCGTCACAGGCCCTCCTCCTTCTTTGTTCTCTCTCTCACTTTGACTTCGGCACTGGACAGCCAGGTTTGTGGAGGGAAGGTTGGAACAAGGTAAGGACGGGGTACCCCATACATTCATGTACGTAGAGTCACTAAGTCTTAAACTCACCAGGTTTGTATCGCTTGTGGAGAATTCACAATAAAAATACATTGACACTGTCAAGATGGACTCAAGCACTATTATTGAACTATACTGTATTTTTTGAGTGATGTGAAGCTTTTGTGAAGTGCTGCGCAAAGGAGGCCCATTTGTTTTTGTTTTTTTGAAGGGGGCCCAAAATTCCTGGCGGCGCCCCTGAGCGGGCATCTCCAGCACTAAGGCAGTGGAGCTGCCGGCCACGAGAGAAGAATTAACCAGTCCATTGAAACCATTTGTTTGGTCTAGTGAGTGGCAACAGTCCTTTGAGGATCTTAAGTGCCTTCTCAGCTGTAACCCTTTCGTGTCTGCTCCAAATTTTTCCTCATTGGCTAGAAGCCCCAAATCTAGCGTGGGCGCTTCTTGGGGGCTCCTGATGAAAAAGCAAGTGGCCCCATGTCTCTAGGACAAAGTTGAAAATTCACCCCATAGACTTGCATTGAATTAGGGTTAACAATAAGGCTGAAACTAGGGTTAGGGTTAGGGTTAGCTGAAATTAGGGTTAGGGTTTCGGGGTTCCTCAAGTACTAGAAGCCCCAAATTTGGCGTGGGCGCTTCTTGGGGGCTCCTGATGAAAAAGGAAGTGGCCCCATGTCTCTAGGACAAAGTTGAAAATTCACCCCATAGACTTGCATTGAATTAGGGTTAACAATAAGGCTGAAACTAGGGTTAGGGTTAGGGTTAGGGTTAGCTGAAATTAGGGTTAGGGTTTCGGGGTTCCTCAAGTACTAGAAGCCCCAAATTTGGCGTGGGCGCTTCTTGGGGGCTCCTGATGAAAAAGCAAGTGGCCCCATGTCTCTAGGACAAAGTTGAAAATTCACCCCATAGACTTGCATTGAATTAGGGTTAACGATAAGGCTGAAACTAGGGTTAGGGTTAAGGTGAGCTGAAATTAGGGTTATGGTTTCGGGGTTCCTCAAGTACTAGAACCCCCAAATCTAGCGTGGACGCTTCTTGGGGGTTCCTGATGAAAAAGCAAGTGGCCCCATGTCTCTAGGACAAATTTCAATTTTCACCCCATAGACTTGCATTGAATTAGGGTTAACGAAAAGGCTGAAACTCGGGTTAGGGTTAGGGTTAGCTGAAATTAGGGTTAGGGTTTCGGGGTTCCTCAAGTACTAGAAGCCCCAAATTTGGCGGGGGTGCTTCTTTGGGGCTCCTGATGAAAAAGCAAGTGGCCCCATGTCTCTAGGACAAAGTTGAAAATTCACCCCATAGACTTGCATTGAATTAGGGTTAACGATAAGGCTGAAACTCGGGTTAGGGTTAGGGTTAGCTGAAATTAGGGTTAGGGTTTCGGGGTTCCTCAAGTACTAGAACCCCCAAATTTGGCGTGGGCGCTTCTTGGGGGCTCCTGATGAAAAAGCAAGTGGCCCCATGTCTCTAGGACAAAGTTGAAAATTCACCCCATAGACTTGCATTGAATTAGGGTTAACGATAAGGCTGAAACTAGGGTTAGGGTTAGGGTGAGCTGAAATTAGGGTTAGGGTTTCGGGGTTCCTCAAGTACTAGAACCCCCAAATTTGGCGTGGACGCTTCTTGGGGGTTCCTGATGAAAAAGCAAGTGGCCCCATGTCTCTAGGACAAAGTTGAAAATTCACCCCATAGACTTGCATTGAATTAGGGTTAACGATAAGGCTGAAACTCGGGTTAGGGTTAGGGTTAGCTGAAATTAGGGTTAGGGTTTCGGGGTTCCTCAAGTACTAGAAGCCCCAAATTTGGCGGGGGTGCTTCTTTGGGGCTCCTGATGAAAAAGCAAGTGGCCCCATATCTGTAGGACAAAGTTGAAATTTCACCCCATAGACTTGTATGGCATTAGGGTTAGGGTCCAAGAGTACACATACACATTTTCTTTTGCTTTTTTGATTTAAGCTCATCGTCTCCAGCTGCAAAGGTACAGAAACCTTTCTGTGTTTTGATGTCGTGTGTGAGAAAACATCACTTTTTTCTGTAAACTTGTGTTATCATTGTCTTTCATTGAAAATGACACAATCTTTCATTTCATTGTTCAGATGCCGAACACCAAGGCATTCCGTCGCTCTCTGGCCATGAAACGACGCCTGGAGCAAAAACGGGGCCAGCAACAAGAAGGTATGGGTCGTGATTTTGTCAAGCCACAAGTTTCTTTATGTTTTTGTTCTGGTGGTGGGAGACTCACATCTCTGTCCACTTGTGGATGGTTTTGTGTTCTCGCCCGGGGCAACAACCTTGAACATGGGCTTGTAACAGACTCCGTGCTTGTAACAGACTCCGCCCAGGATTTTGCTGCGCTACTGGCAACTGTGTTGGACCGCTGGCCCAAGGTTTGTTTATCTGCTGTGACAAACAAATTTGAACACATGAATGTCATCGCCACTTTGTTTTATCAATATCAAGTAATTCCATGATCCATAGTTCAATAACAAGAATATTCATGAATTTATTTTGCATTTTTATGTTTGTTTGGGTTTTTTTTTTATACAACTATTTTGTAGGTGTTTGTGCTTGACTTTCCACCTCGCCTGACTGTCAAGCCAGAACTACAAACAGCGCTACGTCAAGTATATCATTGTGTTGCTGCACGCATGGGTGTGTAAAATACATATTTTTGTTGTATTTTTTTCTCTTCAGTGACACTGTGCTAACAGATATTTCTTAGAATTGTGTGATTACATAATTGATTATGTGACACTTCTTCCAGGTGTAACATTTGTGTATATGGCCGATCACCTCCCCCTTCGTCAGCTGTACATGGTGGTGTTATGATGGTGTAAGTTTTGCCTTCTTCAGCCTTACTTGCTCTTCATTTGATATGACAAATATGTGTTAACATGTTGTTTTCTGTTTAGGTGCACCTCAGGACTGATTTTGGTGGAGCGTCTGCATGCTGCATGCTCCATCAGCTCGCACCCCCTTCACCTTGGCCAGGGGTGTTGTGCCACAACCAATCATCGCCCAGGGTGTCTCCCAGAGTGGTTGTGACAGGTCCTGTCTACATGCCAGTGTATGGACCCGCTCCTGAATGGACTCTTGTTGGACAGGAGGTTGAGGTAACCTGTTCATCCCTCTTTTTTTTTTTTCCCCCCCAATCGTGTATTTGTCAAATTGTGCAACTTTTTATTTTAAAAATGAACACTTATCCTAAGTTGACTCTGATTTCCTCTCCTCTTTTTTTATAGACAGTACCAACAGCTGTTGAGACTGCATTTCACACAGACATCCCGTCCAATCCCGTGTGGTTCAGTGAGGCTGTGCTGCTGGACCACATGGAGACCGTCGTGGAGTCATCTGGCAGGGTTTCCCCAGCTGCCACACAATTATTCATACACTTATCAACTAGGGGTGGGTGAAAAAAAAAAATCAATGTTGCAATATATTGTTGTGCTTTCTGTCGCAATAAATAATCGATACACTGACGGCAAATATCAACATTTTTTTCCAAACACCACCTGTCCACCTGTCCCGGGAAAGATAAAATCTCTCCCGGGACACAATTTGTCCCGTTTTTTATGGAAAATGACAGAACCTCATTTAATTTCCGTCTGTGGTCTAGATAGGGTTGCCAACCCTCCCGTAAAATACACGATTGTCCCATATTTGGCAACTAGAAAGCCTGTCCCGTAATGAACTGATGGGGGACGCACTTCACTTTGTCCCGTATATTTCGGGGACGCGGTTATTTATTTATTTATTTTGTCTGCATCATTTTTTATTGATTTTCAGAATCGGGGCAGTGAAAGGATTTTTTTCCCTCTCTCATCTTCCCGTCGGTTTGTATATCCCAAGTCCCCAAGTTGAGATAAGACAAGTTGCTACTGACTTTACATTACCAGAAAGCACTGTCCTTGTTTACATGAAAGTTATTAATGTTCATGCACTTTAATATGTTTGCTTGTGCAGTGCACGTTTGTTTGTACATTATACAAAGTTTTGGAATAAATGCAAGATCACAGGCATTTTCCTTTTTATGGGTATTTTTTTCTTTTTCAGTCACATATTGTGACGACCCTGTCCCTATATAACTTGTTGTGGCTCCCAGCTGTTTTCCCATTTCTAGGTAGCGGTGGATGTGGGAGTGGCATCGATTAGGACACCTGTGCCGATGCCCCCCGCAGGATAAAAGGCCGACTGCGTGTGCCGCTCGGTCTCTTCCCCATTCTCCATCCAGCAGCCATGGGCGTCTGGCCGACTCTCAGCTTCTTTTGTTCTGTTTTGCACCTGACAACACCCCACATCATATTATTCACTCATCCACACTTACATTACTGATGAATACTGACAAACACACACCATATATTTCATTATTTTGCTTACAATTATCTATTTTGTTATAATAAACCTTTTGATTAATCGCAATCCGCAGTGTCCCTTCCGTTATTGTCATAACTCTTGAGCCTGGTTATGACAATATCGTCTGCAAAATTTCGAAGATATCAAAGATATCGTGTGTCGTGATGTTGTCATTATCGTCAGCCAAATATCGTCACAGTATTGAATCGTGGGTTAGCCGTATCGCCCCACCCCTATTATCAACACAAGATCACATATGTACAGTACATGTACAGTTTAATTAGTGTGTTACTTTGTTTATGAATTCATTTCTTTATGTTCTTCCAGATGTCCAGCCTGAGACGTCGATCAGCACACGTTGCCTCAAAAACCAAAACAAACAAGTGAGATGTTGGTATTTGGGATATGTGTATTTCATTGTGTGCATCTTTGTGATAGGACAATAAATGCAGTTCTTTAAACGTTACTTTGTGTCCTTGTATTTGCAGGTGTGGGCAACACGTTCAACTGTCCACATGACTGAGTCTGCCTCCAGCAATGTCACAGCAGTGCAGCAGGTTTGTACTTATTCATTTCCACTTCATCACCTGTGTGTGTTTTCTAGGCTTTACACCGATCTTATCGGCTGTATCGGATCGGCCGATATTTGGCATTTTTTGAAACGTTCGTGATCGGGCGTCATGTCATGAATCACCGATCAATGACGTCATGGTCGTGTTGAAACTTTTTTAATCTGTCTCATTTCCTCCAAAGTAGTTTCACAGCATTGACATGTTTGTTTGTTTGTATCCGAGACATAATGATTCATGATTCAAAGGCCTTCATTTTCGTCTTCGTGCCTCTTCCTGTTTTGAGTACTGTCGCTATGTGACGGACAATAAAGTTTCTTTGAATCTTCACTACAGCAACATCCATGGGCGACACAAACAAACGTGTCGGGAGTGTGGAAGTTTTTCAAAGTGAGAGAAACAGACATAGCACAAGCTATCTGCAATATATGCAACGCTACAGTACCTAGCGGGGCAACTTTGGCAAAAAATTTCAACACCACAAATTTAATCAGGCGCTTGGAAAAGATACACACGGAGGAGCATGTCGAGTTCAAGAAACGCAGCGCGGAGAAAGAAAAAGAAAAGCAAACTCTGAAACGGATGCTAAAGCAAACAACTTTAGACGGTGCTCGTGAGAAGGCAAGGGATGTACAGAAACAAGTATTTATTGCCCCTAACGTGATCGGATCGGTGATCGGTGATCGGTTTATTTAAACTCACTGATCGGTGATCGGCACAAAAATCGTGATCGTGTAAAGCCTAGTGTTTTCCTTTCTATGTTTATTGGCATAAAATCACATCTTTCTTATTTTAATCAGGTGGAGGCGACGCCACAGATGACCAGAGCTGTGCCCGTGGTTCCTGTGGCTCCCGTGGTTGCCAGCACCAAGCCAGAGGAGGCCAGCACCGTCCAGGAGGCAACACAGAAGATCAACTAAGCTAAGGAGGCTTTTCTTTCTTCTTCTGTTGCCTCTGACTGCTCCGCTCGTTCTACGCCTCGCACATGGGATTTGTGATCCATCATCAGTTAGTACTAGTGAAGATGCAGTGGCAGATCATGGCACTGGTATTAGATTAGCCAAGGTTCTGCATGGTTCTTTTCATCAAGGCGAAACCGGTCACGGTTTAAAATTCCAGCACCAGCTGGCAACAGTGAGTCACTTCAGAAGAGCAAAACTCCTCACTTTGACATGGATAATTCTGACGTAGAGTTTGTCAGTGCTGTGACCAATGAAGAGTGTAACTTCTCTCCCCTTGATGTTGATGTTTGTTTAGACCTTTGCAAAAACTTGAAGATTCATTTGGACCGTGCGAGTTTTCCAATTTCTGATTGCAATGGCCCATTAGGTTCGCCGTGTACAAATGAGAATGTAGAGGCTGATGGAAACTGCTTCTTCAGAGCCATCAGTCAAGCTGTGACTGGTTTATAGACACAGAAGTGGAAATTCAGGTTGCAGCAGATTGTTTACGATTAGATGTGTACACTTTTATCGATGGTCATGGGTTGAAGTACAGCTCTTGCAAGAAACAATTCTCACATTGTATATATTTATGGATGTATTTGTTTTATATGGAAGCTGTTACCATAATCCAAATTAAAATAAGAATATAATAACAGAAATGCTTTTTCATTTTAAGAACGAAGCTGTATTATTTGACTCATAATTAAAATGGTTAATAAGTCATTCAATCTGCATTTTCATTTTCTTCTTCAAGACTGCTCATTCTTGTACTTAATTCAAATGAAGGAAAACACATTTGAGATTTAATTTTCAAAACATGCACCAGCAAAGAGTTACCAAAATTCAATATGAAATGTAAAATTCAAAAATGAAAAAGCAATAGCAGAATGCTTTTTCATTTTAAGAACAAAGCTGCATTATTTGACTCATCATTAAAATCATTAATAAATATTCCTATATGCATTTTCATTTTCTTATTCGTGTCGCACCTTTTATGACACAATCAAAAAGAAAACTGAGGGCATTGCTTTTTAATTTTCGTGGTCCTGCCCTGTACAAGAGTTACCACAACTCGAAAACGAAATTGCAATCTCAAAGTAAGCGCGCGGCGCAGGAAAGTGACGTCAGCAGCTCTCCACCTGTGGGTATGGCGGTATGACGCCAAGTGTCATTTGCCTCCTGTTATGTGTAAATTGTAATGTTTGTGAATTTAATAAATGTATATATATACTGTATATTCAAAAAAACAAAACAAAACAAAAAAAAGGTATAGCAGTATGACACCACTTTGCCATCGTTACTTTTCACGTCATTGAAGTTGCCGGTAATCGAGATTTAAATCGCCGAAAAACGTGGACCACTGACGGATCTCGTTGGTCGGACAGATTTGAGCATGGCGCACATTGACACAATTGTTCAAACCCTGCTGGATTTAGCTTCCCAGGTGGAGTTGAATAGTGTATCTGAATCTGATGCTCGGGACCGAGTTGAGCAGGTATTCTGCCGTCCCAGATACGGACGCAAACAAGGTTGCCCTAGCCAACCTGTTGTCAGTTATGGAACACCTTGATGCACCAGCACAACATCAAAGCTAAAGCTATTTGTTACATGGGTGGAGTAACAGCTGTTCGGCGTCGGCCACCAGTCCATCCGTCGCAGGATGCGATGCAACGGATCATTGCTTCCGTTCAGCATCGGCCACCAGTCCATCCGACGAAGGATGCGAAGCAACAGATCAATCCGTCGACTGGTGGCAGATGCTGGTGCGAGATCTGTCAGTGGTCCACGTTTTTCGCCGATTTAAATCTCGATTACCGGCAACTTCAATGACGTGAAAGAAGTAACGATGGCAAAGTGGTGTCAGACCGCCATACCTTTTTTTTCTTTTCTTTTCTTTTTAAATAAAAAAATAATAATAAATATGTATATATATATGTATATATATATATATATATATATATATATATATATATATATATATATATATATATATACATATATCTTTATTAAATTCACAAACATTACAATTTACACATAACAGGAGGCAAATGACACTTGGCGTCATACCGCCATACCCACAGCGGAGGTGGAGAGCTGCTGACGTCACTTTCCTGCGCCGCGCGCTTACTTTGAGATTGCAATTTCGTTTTCGAGTTGTGGTAACTCTTGTGCAGGGCAGGACCACGAAAATTAAAAAGCAATGCCCTCAGTTTTCTTTTTGATTGTGTCATAAAAGGTGCGACACGAATAAGAAAATGAAAATGCATATAGCAATATTTATTAATGATTTTAATTATGAGTCAAATAATGCAGCTTTGTTCTTAAAATGAAAAAGCATTCTGCTATTGCTTTTTCATTTTTGAATTTTACATTTCATATTGAATTTTGGTAACTCTTTGCTGATGCATGTTTTGAAAATTAAATCTCAAATGTGTTTTCCTTCATTTGAATTAAGTACAAGAATGAGCAGTCATGAATAAGAAAATGAAAATGCAGTTTGGATTATTTATTAACGATTTTTTTTATGAGTCAAATAATGCAGCCACGTTCTTAAAATGAAAAAGCATTTCTGCTGTTGCTTTTTCATTTGGATTATGGTAACTGTCTGCTTCCACACTCCAGTGGTTCTGCACATTAGTATAAATAGAGTGATTCTCTATCATGACATCACAGGACGGCGGCACACTGACTCATTCCATGAACCTGGACACTGATGATCCAGACTTTGGACCAGATGAGCCAACAGGCCACAGTGGAAACGGGTCAGAACATGGGACTGGCTGCTGAAAGGATACAGGTAGGTGGCACTGTCATCCCAAGTTGTGTGGTGTGGAGGATCGGGGCCTAAGTTCCAGATGCTCACAGATGTGACTGTGGATTCAGGAGGAGTGTTTGAAGGCTGGACTCCCAACAGTGATTGGCTGCTGAGGACCTCTCAATCACAATCAGGTTTTTTAGTGGCTGTGAGATTGAAAGTGAGATTGCATTGTCCAGGGAGGAGGACAGCAGTCAGTCATGTTTCACCTCCAGTCAACACGCAGTGGTTCACATGAAGGTCCAAGAAGCCTACAGACCTACACAGAGTCTGGATGTGGCAGCACAGTGGCATCATTGTCTTTGTTGTGTTGTTTGGTCATTGTGATCCAATGTAATGTGAGAGAAGGACGAGTGCAGTTCTATTGGAGTGAGTTTCTTACAAATACAGATCGCACGATTTCTATCCCAATTGTTAAGTGGGAAAGAGACCTGTCTCTCCAGCCTCACTCTAATTTCTGGAGAACAATCTGCCTGAACACCTTTTCACTGATAAAACAACCTATTCTACAATTAATACATTTTAAAGTACTCCACAGCATCCACTACACTGGACAGCGTGTTTCAGATGGGCATGACCGCCTCTCAGACCTGCTCACACTGCACAGTTAATGTCCCAGATAATTACCTACACGCTGAATGGCATTGCCCACCAGTAAATAAATTCTGGCACGTAGTATGCAATGATCTATCAGCACAGGTTGGTTACAACATCACAGCCACTCCTTCTTTTTGTCTCTTAGGGGACCTCAGTGATATCACATCAGATAAGGCAGAATCTCGCATGCTGATCACCTCCTTATCTATCGCTAAGAAAACAATCTTTCCCACTCTGGATGGGCCCTGTGCAGTCCGGTGCCCCTGGGGTGTGAGACCGGCTGGGCCTATGGGGACCTCGCCACTTGCGGCGATGCGCCATACTGGGTCCGTAGGGGGGGGGCATCTGGGTGCCCGGGCCTGCCTTGGGTACCGATCCTCCCGGTGGGTGAAGGGGCTGGGTCCTGTCATGGGGATGAGTCCGGTCTCGCTTGCCCTGGGGGGCCCCCGTCCGGAGGACGGGCTCTGCTGTCTGTTCGCCCCGGGTGGTGTCCCTTCTCCTTGGGGTATCTGCCTCCCTGTCATCTTGCCCTGGCTCCTCGTGGGGCGGGTGCCCTCCGGTCCGGGGGCCTGCTGCTCCGGGCCTCTTCCTGGCCGGCATTGCGGCGGGTGTGCCGTGTCCGGGCCCCGCCGCCCTGGGCTCGTCGCTGGCGTGGGGCGGTTGCGGCTTCGGAGGCCGCACTATTTGGCAGCCTACTTCCAGTGACGTACTTAAACACACCCACTCCCACATTCAGGTACACACACCACCACATCCACACCCACACACACACACACACACACACACACACACACACACACACACACACACACACACACACACACGCACACACACACACAGGAGCAGCAGCTCGAATTGGCTGAGAGCTAAATATCTTCTTATCTTACTGGGTGTAAATGAATCTGTCCATTTTTTAAATGTCGAAATTTAACATTTGGTTTCTATTTTTTCAGATATTATTTCTGTCAAATTCATTTGAATCAACAGAAGAAGAAAATCAGTGTGTAGTTCAAACTTTGTGCGTCTTTGTGTTCAGTTTTTCTGCTGTAGTTGTGCTTTTCTTTTCATTCCAGATGAATTCCACTCAATTTCCTTTTCAAACCTTGTAGGTGTTGAGTGAGCTGCAGCGCCCCCTGGCTACAAGTTTCATACTGTGACTCTGCCGACCAAGGTAAAAAACCAACAAACTCTGACACTTTGCTGAGGACCTCCTGGAGGAGCTGAAGGTGCAGAACCTTCTCAGGCCTCTCTGAGGAGGAACTTGCGGCTGTCGGTCCTCTGCTGCCCCCTGCTGGTCACACAGGCCTCTTACACCTCCGTTTGTCTGTTCAGCACATATTAAATTTTTTAATGGCTCTATAAACGTCACTGATGAGACGATTTTATGATTCCTGCAGTTAAATTTTTTTAATTCCAAATCTGCAAAAACATTCTGATCAATGAAGACAGAGTTGATTAAAATGATTTCAAAATTGACCCGTTTGAGAAAAGCTGCACTGTGGCATTGTTTGCATGTTGTTTTAGCTCTCAGTGGCTTCATTTCGCATTTTTCTTAAAAGCTTTGTTTAGTGGTCCATTGTGGTCAATGGGACACTGAACATCCGCTTTGTGTGCCCGAGTTGTAAGAGGATCAGGTGCGGACATTTTAGCATTTAAATTATTATGGCTTATTAGCATAGGTACGTAGTACCTCACCTGTCCGTTCTTTTTACAGTGCTTCCTGAACACCTCACCGGCACACTACAGCCGCCTGCTAGCACAAAGCTGCGCAGAGCCTCCTCGTTGTTCTCCTCACCTGGAGGACGCTTGGTGATCAAGACCTGTGGCCCAAAACTCGGTCCTATAAGATAAGTGCAGGAACACTGCCGCTTTGCCTGCACTTAATTGTGCTAGCCGCCCCGTACAGACGGTGGACGGTGCATGTTGCTTCCGGCCCGCCTTGGTTTTACTTGTTGTTTTTCCGTTCTCGTTGTGTTTTTCTTCGTTTGCTTACGTCGCCACTGCTGACCCTCAGACAGCAGACGTTCTATCAAGTCGCCGGTCCAGCTACAGTGGTGTGCGTGCGTGCGTGTATGCGTGTGCGTGGTTGGTGGGAACTTGGTTGGTGTGTGTGTGTGTGTGTGTGTGTGTGTGTGTGTGTGTGTGTGTGTGTGTGTGTGTGTGTGTGTGTGTGTGTGTGTGTCATTGCATTGTTAGTTTGTTTTTCTTGCTATTTCAGTACATGTGACAGATTTTAGGGAACTTTTAGTAACCAACTGTTTATCTTTTCTTTTGTAGTCGCTGAGAGCTGCTGGTGGTGGCGGTGTCCCGGGTGGTGGGCCCCTTCGAGTGCTATGACCCGGGATTGTGGTTGTTTTCTTCTTTTTTTTTGCACTTCACTTTCTTTGCAGGTGTGTCACGTGTGAGTGGGGTGTTCCTTGTTTTCTTTGGTTCCTCCCCCGTTTGGCCCCCTCATCGGTAAGCCTCAGTTTCTACACCAAGAATAAGGAGCTCAGTAGCTCAGTTTTAAGTGTTGGTCTGTTTGTTCCTTTTATTTTTAAATGTTGAATAAAAGTTGGTTTGATATTTTAAACATTCTGAACCACGTCTCCTACTCCTTCCTCGTAGAACTTACCTGTGTGCCTAATTATTACTTTTGTGTTTAGTAGAACTCCCTGGGTGAAATTCCCAGGGTGGCGTTGTCGGTTCCTTTTCATTTTGTTAAATTCCCAATATTAAATCTTGCTTTATCAGATAGCCATAACCACTTTCATCGCCACAGGATATTTGAGTCAACTGAGTCAAACTGTCGTGTCTACTTCCCAGTCTCAATAAAAATGTTCACTACTGCTTTGTGCGAGCTTCTTAAATGGAGGTTTGTCAGGGTTTTTCCCTTTTTAGAAGCAAGCCACATATTTTGTGTCTTTCCACCACAAGACATTGGCTTTTGTCACTCTCTTCATCGTATTGGGAAAAAGTGGCATATCGGACTTTCCCGCCGCGAGTCGCTCGTCAACATACTGCTGTGAAAGAGGGGTGACGTCACAGAACGCGAGGTGCATTTAGGTGCTGCTGCGTAAAACGCAAACATTTTCCTGGGCAAGTATTCATTTGACAGACGTAAACGAAGTGAAATATGACTTCAATTTAAGTTTGTTTTAGTTTGTTTTTATAAACACACAAAAAAGTTTGAGTTAGTTATCGTTTTTGAAAAAAGTTCTTGACTTCTACTTTAGAGATATTGATGACGAGTTGTTGCATATAAACGGTGTGACTATGTGGTTCGGCAAGCGGTGGTGCTGTCTGTACATAGCTTAGCAAACGGCTAGCGCTAGCACCCCCTTTCAATGCCAGAGTGAAAAGATCCACACGGAGTGTTATGACCCACGGGTGGGTCTAGGTGCCTCTATCTTTGTGTCTGTGTGTCTGTGTGTGTGTGTCTGACAGTGGATGACGTCTTGCAGGTGCGGTCCTGGATGTCGGCTGCTGATTGGACGCGCCACGGCTGAGAAGGAGGAGCAGTCGAGCCAGCCTGACGGTCATCCCTCCTCCGCTCCCAACTCTGCAGTTAGTCACTTCTGAAATTGTGTTAGAGCACGCAGCCGTAGGTAGTGATGGCCGATCGAGGCTTTGTTGAAGCTTCGACACTTGTTTCAAAAAATGGTTCATTACTCGAGGCTTCAATGACACAGTGCTCGAGGAGGTCATCTAGTGCTCAATAAAATGAAGTGCAATGGAAACGTGTTCATTGTTTCATAGGTTGTTTGGGATTTGATTCGCCATGCATTCTTGTTGGACAACACTACATGCTTGTATGGTTCAATGCTGACACAATAAAATAAAAATGAAAAATAAAGACAATGTCTCTTTTTTGGCACGACAGATTGTAGTAGACTATAGCTCTATACTTAGCCTGACAGTTTGTGCAATGAATTATATTATATCCTAAAACAAGACTAAATAGCCCATAGTTTAAAAATATGTTCAATAGTAAGTGTTCAGTGGGTCAGATGTCAAATGTGATCTATTTAAAATGTAGAATAGATGAGCTGAATAACACATATATAATACACATTGATGGGAATTGAACCGTCGCCTCAGTCTTGCAAGTCCAAGATTGTCATAATGTACCACAAACCCAAATCACACTCCCTTTTTTTCATCGAAGCTGTTTGAGTAGCGTTAGCACACCGTGATTCCTCATCAACTACAGGCCTACACTTCAAATAATTATGAGAAAAATCCAACGTAAAGAGAGCACTTCCATTAGGAAATAGTCAACATGAAATCTCGTCCTCTACTGACACCTGCTGGTCAAATTGAATAGTTGCAAATATTGTGAAGAAGTTGTCATCTAATTCTAATCCAAAACAATATGGCCATTCCAAGTGAAGTATTAAGACAATTAATCAGGTTTGTACTGCTTGATTGAACACATTCATCCCGTTCCAGTGCACTAAAACCCACTTCCCTTCAGGACCGTGTCAGCGAAGCCAAAACTTCCTTGAGTGACGCTGTTTCCCAGCATGCAATGCGAGCTAGCGATTCACAATACTATTTCATCACAAACATGGATGTAAAAAAATAAAAAGGGAAAAAGGGAAAAATGAAACTTCAGGAACACCAACCATTGCAATACAAGCAGAACTGGGCCGAAGTTTTATATTATGTACACCATAATACAGCCTTCTGGTGGACAAGCCATACTATTTAAGCCGTGTCCTCCTATGGCACTTCCGTGGGTGGAAGCTCGTCGTAGAGGTCACGTGTTGGTTGCACGTCACTCCAGCGATCACCTTGGGGCCCTTGCAGGGTATCTGATTCAGGTGAGTATATGGAAAATGTCTGTCAATGTAGTCAGTCGTAACAAGAGAAGCTTGCTGGTGAAAATAATGCACTACAAGTGGATGTCACACTTATTTTTTGTTTTGTATGAGCGTTTAAAAAAAACAACAACATAATAATAATATGGATTTTGACCATGTATGTTTTGGAGTTCAATGAAAGAGGTATATATATATATATATATATATATATATACATATATATATATACATATATATATATATATATATATATATATATATATATATATATATATATATATATATAGTCATCTGCTTTCAGTTGACATATTAAATCTATTATGATATGGAACGATAGTTCATAATGTACATGTTTACCCTATTTCTTGTGCTCCTGGTTATTTTAAAAGGCAGACAAGAACGTTGTTTGCTGTTGGAGGGCTACAACAACACTTTGATGCTACGCTTTGTGCCGTTGCTACGGACCCCAAAATCTCGTTCTTGTTGGATTCGGGTTCTGCGCAGACTGGTGGGAGAGTTTGTGTACAGGTTTTGCAAAGGAACGGTGTCTTCAGTTATACACATGCTCATTAAAGTGCCGACCGTGGAGGAAGCTGGTGCCGCTGCACGCCGTTTCCAGCAGAATAACAGCGAAATTACCAAAATAAAAACAAATCAGGAAAACATGTCTTTGCTGTGCTTTTATTTACAAAGTTAAAATTCTTCTAACTTACAAAAAATGTGAACGAAAAGGTAGAAATATAAATACGAAGGAATACGTATTTGTTCAGGGGTGCGCAAAGCCGGAGCCCTGCATTTGCTGCGCTACCTGTAATGTCTTCATATTACTCAAGTTAGTATCAATATACTAAATCACATTAAATGAAAAGACAGCCGACCAACACCGATGTAGTTACGTACTCCATGCTTTATTCTTGTTCTCGAGAGAGTGGGTGTACCTGAACCCTGCACGTAGTTGTGCGTTTACCGCGCCCCCCCCCCCCCCCCCCCCCCCCGGTGGTATGGCTGACTAATTACACCAATACATCACAACTCCTCCCCTCTTATTCAAACGCAGGCAAACGAACAGCTGCCAATACGGGGCATCATTGAATCAACCCGATATTTCCATCATCTGAACCTGGCCATGTACATTATTTAACATTAACTTTTTTTTTTTATTTATTTATTTTTTTTTTATAGATGTCAACAACCAAAGCAAGCTAACTTAGGCTCGGGGGTAGACTGCCCCATTGCCTACAGTGTGTCAAGGGATTATTGTGCCCTTATCTTCAGACAACACTCACTAACTTAACACAGGAACCCAAACATTCACTTGTTCACAAAGTCAGTTTATCCGGTGGTTTACGGTCCCGCCGAGGGTACCGACTCACAGTCTGTTGGGGTATTTCTGGAGTGACACTGCCGGTTGAATCTGACTGACCCGCTGATGCAGTGAGACACTCGCTGATTGGGTTGTGTATCTCTGGCTTTCCACCTGCATCAGGCAGAGCAGGCAAACTGTCCATGCTGGGTGTCGCTTGCACGTCAGCTGCAGCTTGGATGATGTTAGGGTGACATGCCATCATCTGGTCTGCATGCCGCTTCCACAGGTGTGATGACCCCACATTGACCTGGTAGGATACCGGGCCAGCTTGCGATGTCACTGTTCCAGCCGTCCACTTTTCCTCCCCCTTCCGATAATCTCGGATCAGAACTGGATCGCCCATGCTGAATGTTCTGGCCTTGGAGTGCGCTGCCCTGTAAGCACACTGAACATCTTGAGCTTGCTCAACGACCGCTGCCACACTTGGTTTCAACAGGTCTAGGCGAGTACGGAGCTTGCGGTGAAGAAACAGCATCGCAGGTGTCTCGTGAGTAGTTGTGTGCAGAGTGTTCCTGTATTGGAGCAGGAAGGCATCAAGATGTTTTTGCACAGTTGAGGTCCCCTTCGATGATTTAAGGGAATGTTTGAAAGTCTGCACAAAACGTTCCGCTAAGCCGTTTGTAGCCGGGTGGAAAGGAGCTGAGTGCACATGTTTCACGCCATTTGATGTTAAAAAGTTCGCAAATTCCACCGATGTGAACTGTGGTCCATTGTCACTCACGAGCACTTCAGGCACACCATAGTGACTAAACAGACCCCTTAGTACCTGAATAGTTTTATCAGATGTAGTTGAGTTCAACACCATGACTTCTGGCCACTTTGAGTGCGCATCCACCACGACCAGGAACATGCGTCCCTCAAAAGGGCCAGCGAAATCAATGTGGATTCGCTGCCACGGAGCTGTGGGCCAGGGCCACGGATGTAATGGTGTTAAACTAGGTGTTTTCTGGATGCGTTGACAGGACACACACATTTTGCACTTTTCTTCAATTTGAGCATCAAGACCCGGCCACCATACATAGCTTCGTGCCATGGCTTTCATCTTGACCATTCCCAGGTGTCCTGTGTACAGCTCCTCCAGCACCTGTTGACGCAGCTTTGGTGGGACAATCACTCTGTTACCCCACATTATACAGCCTTGCATCAGAGTCAGTTCATTTCTCCGTACTAAATACGGCGAAAGACTCTGGTCAGACGTCTTGGTGGTAGGAAAACGGCCAGTGGAAACCATCTCCATAACTTGAGACAGTTTACAGTCAGATCGGGTTTCTCGCCTCACATCCGCACAGCATATTGGCAAACATTCCAGGTGGTTGATAAGAAACGTGTCAATTGTCCCCTGTTTGTCCTTATGTTGTTCAGGTAAAGGCAAACGGGACAAACCATCAGCATTGCCATGGTCAGCAGCAGGCCGGTACTTGATGGTGTAGTTGTGTGCTGCAAGCAGTAGTGCCCATCGCTGTAGCCTCGCAGCTGCCATGGAGGGAATCGCCTTGCTGGGCCTGAGTATGGTTGTTAGGGGGCGATGATCAGTCAACAAAGTGAAGTGGCGACCATACAGGTAAGAGTGGAAGCGCCTAACTCCAAAGATGATTCCCAGTGCTTCTCGCTCTATCTGAGCATAGTTTTGCTCAGCTTTGCTCAATGTTCTTGACGCAAATGCAATGGGTTTCTCTTCACCACTCGGCAGTTTGTGGGAAATAACAGCTCCCACCCCATATGGTGAAGCGTCGCAGGCAAGGATAACTGGCAATGTGGAATCATAATGGGTTAGAACACTTTTGCTTGCAAGTTGTTCTTTTGCTTTACAAAAGGCATTGTTGCATTCTTTTGACCACTCCCACTTCACCTCCTTATGCAGCAAGGCATTCAATGGATGGAGAACGGTAGACATGTTTGGGACAAAACGTGCGTAGTAGTTAATGAGTCCCAAAAAGGAGCGCAACTGACTTGTGTCGGCTGGCTCAGGAGCATCCAGTATGGCGCGAATCTTGTCAGGTGACTTATGAAGTCCTTTCGAGTCAATCACGTGTCCAAGATACTCCAGGGAACTCTTGAAAAACTCACACTTTTCTCTTTTTACTCTCAGACCAAACTGGTCCAATCGCTTGAGAACTGCTTTCAGGTTCTCTAAATGGTGAGCGTCATCTCTGCCGGTCACAAAGATGTCGTCCAAAAAGCAATGGACATTGGGGAGTCCCTGCAACACTTGGTCCATGATTTTCTGAAAAATTGCAGGTGCAGACGTTATTCCGAAAGGTAATCGGTTAAAACGGAACAGGCCTTTGTGCGTCGTGATGGTGAGATATTTACGCGACTCCTCGCATACGGGCACCTGGAGATAAGCCTGTGAAAGATCCAGCTTGCTGAACCGATGTCCTCCGGAGAGAGAAGCAAAAAGATCCTCAATCCGGGGTATTGGGTAGTGTTCAACACATAGGGCCGGATTGATGGTAACCTTGAAATCTCCGCACATTCTCACACTACCACTCTTTTTAATTACTGGAACAATTGGGGTCGCCCAGTCGCTAAATTGCACTGGAGAGATCACTTCCTGTTGAAGTAATCGATCAATTTCAGCTTCCACCTTGGGCCTCAATGCGTATGGGACCACACGCGCCTGACAGAACTTCGGGTGTTGGCCTGGTTTTAATGTCAGGGACGTTTCAAACCCCTTCAATGTTCCAAGTGTTTCACTGAAAACTTGTACATGTCTTGTCTTGTACAGTGTCTCGTCTGGTTTTGATCCTGTTCTTATTGTTTTTATTTCACGCCAGTTCAATTTAATTTTTCTTAGCCACTCACGGCCAAGGAGTGAGGGTGAATTTCCTTTCACAACATATAATGGCAATCTGATATTCTGCTTATTTAACTCCACCCAAACTTTCAACATGCCTTCAGGTAACAACACTTCTCCTGTGTATGTTTTCAACACCACGTCAGTTTTTTGCAATTGAACATGGGCAAATTTGGTTTTGTACAGTTCCATTGATATCAGGGATACAGCTGCACCAGTGTCGAGTTCCATATCTATGAGATGATCTTCAATTCTGGATCTGACCATCATCAAAGATGATGCTGCATTTTGCTTTTTAACAGCCATCCCTTTTTCTGTTTCTTTAACCATGGCTGTCACCATATGCAACGTCAATTCAGTGTCTGAATCAGATGTAGAATCCCTTTCACTTTCAGTAGTCTTGGCATCAACTTTATGAATTTTCCCTCTTTTAGATTTGTCAAACTGTTTCCTCGGTTTCATTTTAGCTTCATGTTTCTCTTTTGAGTACTTTTGGTCTTTCGTTTTATTTCTGCACATACGAGCGATGTGCCCTTTTCTTTTGCAGCTATGGCAGGGCTGCTCTCTGTAGTAACAGTCACTTTCTTTATGATTTGACTTGCCACAGCGAAAGCATTTATCTCCCCCTTGTGGTGAAGAGGCGAACATTGCGTGCACTTTTAGGGAGGTTTTAAGATGTTCAGCTTCTCTAGCCACCGTTTCCATTGACATCGAAATGTCCACAGCACGTTGAAAAGTTAATGTTTCCTCAGTTAACATTTTCCTCTGAATACTTTCATTGCTGAGGCCACACACGAATCTATCACGCAAGGCGTCATGCAAATGGATGCCAAAATTGCAATGTTCAGACAGTTTCTTTAAGACCGCCACGTACTGCGCAACGCTCTCTCCCTCTTCCTGATTCCTCTTGTGGAAACGGAATCTCTCGGCGATTATAATCGGCTTCGGTGAGAAGTGGTCATGTAGAACTTTTACGAGGTCCGCGTACTGCTTACTTCCGGGTTTATCTGGAGCCAGTAAACTACGGAGTAGTCCATAGGTTGTAGCTCCGATTACACTTAAAAACACGGCAACCTTCTTCTCTGCTGGGACATCATTTGCTTGGGCAAAATGTTCAAACCTCTCGACGTAGGATGACCATTGCTCCGCGGACTCGTCAAAGGCGTCAATACGTCCGATGATTGCCGCCATTCTCGTAGTCTCTCTCCCGCCCCGATAACAGCTTGGTCACCAATAGCAGCTTCCGCGACGTGGTTCTCCTCCGACTCAAAAAGCACCAGTAGGTTCTTTAGACCCGTCGCCAGTTTGTAATGTCTTCATATTACTCAAGTTAGTATCAATATACTAAATCACATTAAATGAAAAGACAGCCGACCAACACCGATGTAGTTACGTACTCCATGCTTTATTCTTGTTCTCGAGAGAGTGGGTGTACCTGAACCCTGCACGTAGTTGTGCGTTTACCGCGCCCCCCACCCCTGGTGGTATGGCTGACTAATTACACCAATACATCACACTACCCTTTTTAAAAAGGTCTCCGTTGCGCGTTATTTTAATATGTCCATCTCTTTTAGAAGAGAAAGCATCGCCCCGGTCTCATCCTCTCTCCAAATGTCAACATTCTTATTCGCGTTTGCCAGGTTGTTTCGCGCCGTCTGTTTTGTTAGACGACGTAGTTGTGCGGTCATGAGTCGCGAGAGCGAGGCGTGGCGCATGCGCACTCACATTGTCCAGTTAATAGTCCGATTAAGGCGTATACATGGCAGAGAAATTAGAATTCCAATCGCATTATCTGGGTGTCTCAATCGGAGTTCTCCGATTCCAATCGGAGTTCTCAAACTCCAATCATAATCGGAGTAAGGTGTTTACATGCACGTGAGTTCTCCGATCATAATCGGACTAAGGCAATAATTCGATTTTCTCTAATGCCATGTAAACGCACTGAATGTAGTGGTTCAGACCAGACGCGAACAGGCGCGCGGCTCGTGCCATTCATTTCAATGGAAGCGGAAGCGCCACGAAGCGGAGCGCCGACGAATTTCGCGAGCGAGGCTCCAACTGGTTCACACCAGACGCAAACAGCTCCGCGACGGTCGACAAGCGCTTCTGCTCAGCTGCAGTCTTTTTTTCACTCCCACTTGAGCTTTTTTTTTTTTTCTTTAAAAAAAATTAAATAAAAAAAATTATTTTCATCATCGCCCCCCCTCGCCCCGTAGCCAGCCCGCTCCGTAGCTTACTTTTGTGTGTGTGTGTGTGTGTGTGTGTGTGTAAATAAATAGAAACACGCACTCAGGTGTCCATCTCAAGACAAGACCTCTTTCATAATGATCATTGACCGGCATCTCTAGGATCAAACAGACGTATTTTGATCAAGTCTTCCTCTGTGTGTGTGTGTGTGTGTGTGTGTGTGTTTAATCTCTCTCGCACTCTGATACAATGTACTGACAAATATAACATACAAATATGATATATGATCGAATTTGTCATTCGGTTTTTAGTTTGATATTAGTTTATTTTGAAAATTCACCAGATTTTCTCGTTTTTATTGAGCGACTTCCTATACTATTGACGAGGATTGCACGCGGCCCGCGCACGAAATAGAGCAGACGCCGAAACAACAAATGCATGCCGCGAGCCGCGCAACCACCACATTGGTTAACGTGGGCGCCGAATGGAAGCGCTCGGCGGCGCTTCGCTTCCACGTCCAGTGAACTGACGTTAAATGCATGGCGCGATCCGCGAGGGGAGCCGCGCGCCTGTTCGCGTCTGGTGTGAACTACTACATTGATTAACATGGGCGCCGAATGGAAGCGCTCGGCGCTTCGTGGCGCTTCCGCGTCCAGTGTGAACCGGGCGTTACGTTGCTCGGAAAAATGTGTCGCCTGAGCCTCCGCCCCCTCCGTGCCCATTGGCGGAGGGAGGGCTCATTGAAAAAAAAAAAAAAAAAATTGGTGTTCCTTCGGCGCCCCTGTAAAACTCTGAAATTATGAATAATTTAAGCTCGTTTTTGTCCCATTTGCCTGCATCAGCCCGTCATGATATTGTTAAATTAATTGAGAGCCACCCACTATTGTTTTCTGACCACCCCCGCCGTACGTCAGTTTTGCACCATGACATAAAGTAGAGGGACATGCCACAAGTAAGCAGCACGCACACAGAGTCAATATTGGGAAGTTCAGAAAGAAGCTTTGGCTCGCCTTCTGACAGTGCCCAGCTTGATGTTTGGGGTCAGGTTTTTACAGACCATAATGCCCTCGAAGATGTGGTGGTCTCTGCTCTTACAAGACTTCAATCTCCAGATTTGCCACAGGAAGGGGGGTTGATAATGTGTTGGCAAGTGCATTATCACGTGTACATGTGGACTAGCTGCGGAATTCTTATTTCGGGGAAGTGAGGTTTTTCTTGTTTAGTTTTATTTGTAGGTATGTTAATAGGGTTTAGTTATTCAGGGAGGGGGTGTTATGACCCACAGGTGGGTCTAGGTGCCTCTATTTTTGTGTGTGTGTCTGTGTCTGTGTGAGAGAGATTGGATGACGCCTTGCAGGTGCGGTCCTGGATGTCGGCTGCTGATTGGACGCGCCACGGCTGAGAAGGAGGAGCAGTCGAGCCAGCCTGACGGTCATCCCTCCTCCGCTCCCAACTCTGCAGTTAGTCACTTCTGAAATGGTGTTAGAGCACGCAGCCGTAGGGGTGGGCTGCCATTTTCTTTGTCCCCTCTTTTCTCCTGTTTATTAAGTATGTAGGGAGGTTAGCCTTTCTGTATTTGGGTTCTCTTTCTTTCTTTAGTTAGTTCTTAAGGCGAGCTAGTTGGAGTTTGGTTTATTATTTTGGCCTGGGCCCACCCTGAAGCCTTTGCTGCCCACCGGTTAAGTTGTTTTGTTTATTTCATTTACTGGTTAATAAAATGTTTTTTGTTGAAACTGCCAACTGCAGTGAAAAATTAATGAGGCTTGGGAGTGGGGGAAGGTGTCCCACACGTTGTGTCTCGGTCCCCCTCGACGGGATGTAACACAGAGTTTTCGCCGTGACAGCAGGTTGAGCTCCTACCGTGTTACAGGTGACGTCGTCACGTTAGCCTGTTCCATCCCTGCTAAATTCTTTAAAGAACTACCGTAAGTAAACTTTAAAGTTATAATACACTCTACACTAATTGTAATTTCCTGCCCGTGGTTCTATATTGCAACAGTTGACGGCTCATATCAGCAGATAAGCAGCAACAATCTGGGCATTGCGGGTGATTCCTAAATATGTAATTTCTTATTAATTAGCCCATAAGTGTTGTACACCAGTGTGACACCAAATGCTTGTTGCTGACAGCAGTGAAGAAATGACACTCTAGTGGTTCTGCACATGAGTATAAATAGAGTGATTCTCTATCATTACATCACAGGACGGCGGCACTCTGACAGATTCCATGAACCTGGACACTGATGATCCAGACTCCGGTCCAGATGACACAACAGGCCACAGTGGAAACGGGTCAGAGCATGGACTGGCTGCTGAAAGGATACAGGTAGGTGGCGCTGTCATCCCAAGTTGTGTGGTGTGGAGGATCAGGGCCAAAGTTCCAGATGCTCACAGATGTGACTGTGGATTCAGGAGGAGTGTTTGAAGGCTGGACTCCCAACAGTGATTGTCTGCTGAGGACCTCTCAATCACAATCAGGTTTTTTAGTGGCTGTGAGATTGAAAGTGAGTGAACATCATTAAATAAAGAGCTCCTGCAGGGTCCCAATTTGACAAGTACACTGCTAGGTGTGCTGCTTCGTTTTCGCCAAGGCCCTGTAGCATTCATGACTGACATTGAGGGAACGTTTCATCAAGTAAGAGTTTCCAACCAGGATGTAAACTTCTTACGCTTCCTCTGGTGGCCAGATGGGGACATTACAAAGGACCTACAAGAGCACAGGATGCTGGTCCACATCTTTGGGGCAGTGTCATCCCCAAGCTGTGCTTCATTCGACGACAATCAGCATGACTTCCCAGCCGAGGTTATAAACACTGTTGGTCAAAATTTCTACGTGGATGATTGTCTAAAGGCCGTCAGCACGGTGGAACAAGCAATACATCTGTACCAGCAGCTAACAGACCTGTGCGGTAGAGGTGGATTTAAGCTCAATAAGTGGGTGAGCAATCATCGCTTGGTGCTGGCCGCCATTCCTGAAGAGCAGAGAGCTAAAGAGGTAAAAACACT
>NW_027466100.1:6905000-6935000 GCF_046127955.1 Nelusetta ayraudi
ATTTTCTTTTATGAATATTCAATCTGTTGTATTTATTGACATATAGAGGATTCTTTTCCTAGTATTATAGTGTTTGTTTGTTTTTAAATCAGTTTAACTTGCCTGAGTTGCTCAACTGAAGATGTTTAATTTTACCTGTAGCCTGTTTTGCTCACGAGGTGTAATAGATTGTGGAATCTTAGTAGACCTTGCTGAGAGTGGCAGCAATCAGCTCTGATGACCGTGGTGCTTGTAAATAAGGCAAATGCGCCATCTAGTGGGATGCAGCATGTTTATTCGTGTTGGAGCAATGACAAGTACTACTAACAAAACAAAAGATGCACAGGGTAAAAAAAAAAATCATAAACTCTTCTTAGATCTCTTATAGATTATTGATAATAGCATTCTAATTGATTTCAAACCTTTTCAAAAGATCTTTTGCCAATAGCACACCCAAATATTTGATAACCTTGGAATTCCATTTGATTTTATATTTTCCTCTAATTTCTCGGCCTGGATGATAATTCAGCGTGAGAACTTGAGTGTTTGCTATGTTTAACTTGTTGCCTGTGTATTTACCATAGGTTTCTATTATCAACATCAAATGAGGTAAGGTTCTGTCCGGGTCTTGGAGAACCAAAATAATATCATCAGCAAAAAGCCCTGTTAGATGTCCCTGCTCTCCTATATGTATTCCTTTTAGATTGTTACTTTGTCTGATCATTTGTGCCAGCGGCTCAATGAACATAGCAAACAATGTAGCGCTTAGGCAACATCCTTGACGAGTACCATTAATCTTTATCCTTGCCGTAGGTTCTTGGTAGAGACCTTGAATACACTGTATTAACTTTTCTTGGAACCCCAGTTTCCCAAGAACTTGATACAGAAATCTCCAATTCACACAGCCAAGGCTCACCAGTAACAGCTTGCAGGCCCTGCTTTTGGATCTGATCTATTATGTATAGGACCCGTCTAATGTCTTCTTGAGTCTGCCTACCTGTTAAAAAAGCTGACTGATTGGAAGTCCATCTCGTCCCCTTAAATTTCAAAGCGTAACAAACCTGTGTAGCCCGAGGAATTTTATTATAGTTTATTTCCTAGGGTGCAACTCCCCAGGTGGCATTGTCAGGCAACCCCCCCGCCCCATTTTCCTTTATACCCACCATCAGAATTGTCTCCACCTCCGCCAGACCCTCCCCCTTGCCGTAGGTTCTTGGTAGAGACCTTGAATACACTGTATTAACTTTTCTTGGAACCCTAGTTTCCCAAGAACTTGATACAGAAATCTCCAATTCACACAGTCAAGGCTCACCAGTAACAACTTTTGGAGCTGATCTATTATGTATAGGACAGTCCTAGGGCTGGACGATATAGAAAAAAAGCATATCGATATAAAAAAAAGTCATATTGATCGATATCGATAATTATCAAAAAAATTTAAAACATATTTTAATTGCAGCGCTGGATGTTTTATACTATTACTTCATGACAGACTTTTAATAAAGAACACACAAGCACTGAATTCAAATTCAAACTTTTATTCAACCACCTTTTTTAAACACAACTGAATTGTTTTTTTGTTTTTTTTAATATTATTATTATTATTATTATTATTATTATTAATTTAGTCATTTATTTAAAAAAAAATAGGCTGAGATAGGGCTCGAACGTGCAACTCGACCAGAGGTCTGAAGTTGTGGCGGTTAACAGCTCGTTTTGCACTGATTCCCTGCACTCGTTGTACAGACGAGGAAGAGCTGTGTTTGAAAAATACTTGCAGTCTGGAACTTCATATCGCGGGTCAAGAGTGGCGAGAAGCTGTTTGAAGCCAAGCTTTTCAACGGTGGTTATGTGCAGCATATCCCTCGCTATGAAGCATGTTACTACATGGGTGATGTCCTTATGGCGCTTGGACGCTTTGTCGTATTTACTGCAAGAAGTCCAGTTTGGTCTGCTTTACTTGCTTGGTGCTGGCGCTGGCAGCGGATTCCTCCGACGACGTGGAGCCGCTGGGTCTGCGTTTGCGATTGGTTGGAGGAAGAAATGACCGTAATATTAAGCTACATGATTGGCTATGATGAAAAAGGAAGTGAAACTTTTTCTATCAAACTTTTTATCCACCCCTTTTTTTCCTATCGCAGCACACGTCTATCGATCGATATATATCGTTATCGAATTATCGTCCAGCCCTAGACGGTCTCGTCTAATGTTATCTTGAGTCTGCCTACCTGTTATAAAACCTGACTGATCCTCATCTATCAAGTCCGGCATAAAACTTTCAAGTCTTTTTGAGATGATTGAAGTAAAGATCTTCTAGTCAACATTTAAGATTGAAATGGGCCTATACGATTCACAAAGTTCCTTATTTTTCCCTTCTTTTGGAATAACTGGAATGACAGCCTCTTTCCATGAGGGAGGCCGTTTGCCCTCTGTCAGAGTCAGATTAAAAGAATTTAGGAGTATCGGGGTTAATTCTTCTCCAAATGTTTTATACCACTCACTAGGAAACCCATCACTACCTGGCGCTTTGGTTGATTTTAAGCCTGCTAATGGCAGCATCTATTTCTTTTTTGGTTATACTGGAAATTAGTTTTCTATTTTGCTCATCTCCAATGGCTGGTAGGTCCAATGAGTCAAGTGTTGTGATTCTATATTTAGTTTAATGTATTATAGCAGTGATAGTTAGTATATTAGCAAATATTGTATGTATGTGTTAGAAGTATTATAGTTAGTTAAATGTTTAAATGTAATGAATGTCAATACATGTAGTCCTCTTATAATCATTTGCCCATTCTTATCAGTACCATTCAGAACCTCGGAGTAAAGACAGATACTGTTTGACTGATTAAGCCTCAGGAACAAAGACTTGGGGTGATCAAAGTGGGGGGGAGCACAGAAACTGCATTTGTTACCCCCATAAAGTTTGTGACCCTTTCAGGCACGGGAACACGAACTTTTCACCTCAGGGTTTTATGGCAGGAAAGTTTCCAGCAGACCAGATCAAGAGGAGGATGGACTATTTGGCTCCCGGCCAAATAAGGACTTGTTTCCTGCCACAGATTAGCCTAAAACGGGGAAGGCTACACCACCGGACAGCCAATAGGAGGACGACATGGAAGAAGACATCTACATATTTTATTACTGTTTGTTTCTGTATTTAAGATGGCGTAAGGGACAGATAGATCAGACTTGGCATCTGATAACACATTGTTGTTGTTAGGGTTAAGCCTCCGGAGCTCTGTACCAAGTATCTTGTTTTTTCTGTTACTAAAACTTCTTAAGATTTCATTTGTCTACTATTCTCTTCATTCAACGAACACTCGGTTTGGTAGCATGAGATTGGATAAAAGAACCAAACCAACAATTTGGTGACCCCGACGTGATGAGGAAGGACAAGGGAATCTGAGATTGAACACCACAACGGTCACTTCTGGGGACATCTGATGACGACAGGCCGGCCACAAAAAAGGTAAGCAGACACCTGTTTAAAAGAAAGTGCTGCATATTGGACATTCTAAAGTGTGGTCGTCAGTGTTCTGTGAAGTGTCCTAGATAGAGGAGCAAGATACTTGGAATCATTTTGTAGGAATTTTTGTTTTGTTTTAATTGCGACGAGGTAATGCTCGGAAAGTAGGACTACGGTCTGAATTTTTGTTTTGTTTTAATTGCGACGAGGTAATGCTCGGAAAGTAGGACTTAAGGTCTGAATTTTTGTTTTGTTTTAATTGCGACGAGGTAATGCTCGGAAAGTAGGACTACGGTCTGAATTTTTGTTTTGTTTTAATTGCGACGAGGTAATGCTCGGAAAGTAGGACTTAAGGTCTGAATTTTTGTTTTGTTTTAATTGCGACGAGGTAATGCTCGGAAAGTAGGACTTAAGGTCTGAATTTTTGTTTTGTTTTAATTGCGACGAGGTAATGCTCGGAAAGTAGGACTTAAGGTCTGAATTTTTGTTTTGTTTTAATTGCGACGAGGTAATGCTCGGAAAGTAGGACTTAAGGTCTGAATTTTTGTTTTGTTTTAATTGCGACGAGGTAATGCTCGGAAAGTAGGACTTAAGGTCTGAATTTTTGTTTTGTTTTAATTGCGACGAGGTAATGCTCGGAAAGTAGGACTTAAGGTCTGAATTTTTGTTTTGTTTTAATTGCGACGAGGTAATGCTCGGAAAGTAGGACTTAAGGTCTGAATTTTTGTTTTGTTTTAATTGCGACGAGGTAATGCTCGGAAAGTAGGACTTAAGGTCTGAATTTTTGTTTTGTTTTAATTGCGACGAGGTAATGCTCGGAAAGTAGGACTTAAGGTCTGAATTTTTGAATTTTGTTTTAATTGCGACGAGGTAAGGCTAGGTGGAATAGATTTAGTGGTTTAATTTCATTTTGTTATTTTTATAACGTTAAATGTCGGAAGTGTTTGGGGAATAAGTTGAGTAAAAGGGTGGTACTTGGAATGCAATTTACGGGAACAGACAAGCCCGGCATCCAAGGAATATTATTGTGTGGGTGGTATATGAGTGAGAAATTGAACGTGAATTAAAAGATTCGTTGACCTTGGGAATTCACCCCAGAGTGAAACCGGGCCAACTAAAGTCAGCCTAAAAGCTTGTTTCACTGAGGCACTGAATTGGCCGACGGAGCCATTCACATTCAAGCTCGCTCGGGAATATAATAAATAAATAAATAGATAACTAATTAGAATGGAAGGTAATAAAGTGTGTTGGGAGCAGGGAGGTTGTCCTCCCTATCCATTGACGGTGCAAGACCAGTGGAGACAGACACTGGCACAAGCAGTAAGTAGTATTCCAAAAGAAGAAAGGGAGAAAGAATTAGAGGTGATGAATGACATTTGGGAAGCAGGCCAGCAGGAAGGAAAACTACCCCCATTTACAGCTAACGTTAGTTTGGTCTATGCATTGGCTCAGATGGAGAAAGAGGCGAAAGAGGTGTTAAAACAACATCGTGAGAATAAAAAAGGAGGTCCCCTGGCAGGACCTAACTGGAGAAAAAAGGAGAAGAAGCTAGAAAATAGTCGACGTCTTATACACCTCATGGCTATGGCATGTGCTGCAGTCCATAGAGGTTATCTAATGGGGGAAGAGGGTACAAAGGAAGAGGAAATTCCTGAGAAGCACTCAGGGCCCACACCAACCTCATCATTGTATCCTCAGTTATCATCTCTGTATACACCACCACCGTATCAAATGCCAGTTGCACAAATTACTGAAGGGATATTCAAGTATGACGATGAGGGACAGAGAGAGTTGATACATATAATGCAGCGTCTATCCAGACAACTTGAAGGTAGAGAAGGACAGGGTCAGGAGCAGGAAACTGACTATGAAAGTAGTGTGACAGAAAAAAAGCCGTCCAGCCATACCACCCCACAAACAGACATAAACACAAAACATTTGAAGCAGGAACCATCTAAGCCGACAATAGATTATTCTGGAGGGTTTGAGAGACAGGCACTAAGAGAAGGTGTGATGCCCAATCCAGAATTAGGACCACTTATAGTGAAGAAAACACAAGAAAAGGAAATAGAAACACTGGACCTTACATCCTGCACCCCAGTAAGCAGAGAAAAAGAAAATGATACATTGTACCCCCAATTTGAATCTGAGGATTATGCGGTGGAGTTTCAAGGAAGACTGACAGTGCACGGGGATGGCCCCTTCACACCACAAACAAAGAGGCAGTGCCGCCCCACTCCTGTGAAATCACAGGAGGAGGAGGAGGGGTGTCACAAATGTGTAAGGGACAAACAGGAGCGCGATGCCATAAATTTAGACTTAGAAAATGATATTTTCTCAGAGGTAACAGGAGACTATGATTTCCAGACTCGGAAGAGATATTGTACTAGAAGTACTACTCGAGGGGGTGATCACCCAGCTGCTATTCAAATGCCATTAGTTCCAAAAGGACAAAATATGCACCCTACATATGTACCATTTGCGATGACAGACATAAATTGTTTGGTGGAACGCATGCCTCCTCCCTCAGAAGGGGGTAATAAATGGATGACATCATTCTGTAGTCTTACCACAGGCATGCAATTAGCATTGGGAGACTGGAGAAGTCTTATATCCAGACAATTGGCTCAGTGGGATGTAGATCAGATTGAAGTGGCTGCTGCCACTAGAGATTTGCCCAATAGAACTGCTCTAGGCCCATATGCTACTGCATTGGGCAGAGCGATGCGTGATAAGTTTCCTGTTCCCTTAGGCGCTGTTCATTCCCTAACTTTTAAGTTGACAGATAGTGAAAACATTCATGGGTATTTGACACGCTGTAAGGAGGAATGGTTGGGTGCTGTGGGATGTCATCCAGGGTCAGATCGTCTTCAGACCACACTTTTCCGGCAATCTGTGATGGCAGGATTGCCACAAGGTGTGAGGGGGGCAATGGAAAATAACCCTGATTTACCAGGAAGCACGACTGACGTGTGGGAGAGACATCTTTCTCATCACATCAAGATTTATCGTGAAAAAGAGGCGAGTAAGAAAGACGGTGTTGTGTCAGCTCAGGAACAATTGTTAAAACTCCAGTTGGATGAGGCCAGGCGTAAAGTTAATGATAAGATAAAGGAGGTAAAAGTAAACAAGGACAGACAGATGGTCCAGCATTTATCTCAGCAGCCTCCCCCTCAGGAACAGTCACAGACAGTTTGGCCTTTTAACCCCTATCGGGGCGGTCCTAGGGGAGGCAGAACTGGAAGTCGCGGAAGGGGTCGGGGGACCGGCATGGCGGCATCGGGTTACGGCAAAGATCAGTGTCACTATTGTGGACAGAGAGGACATTGGCGTAACAGTTGTCCGTGGATTCAACCATTCGGAACACAAAGGAGTTTTGATGTCCCGCCCTATGGAGGGTATTCTGATCCGCCTCACTGGCCCCCAGCAGGGCGAGGCAACACTCTCCAGACTCAACGTCCACCGCAACATCAGGCTCCTAATCCAGGAGTTGCTCCGCAAGGCCAGTACACCCAGGGTGATCACTACACTCAGTGATGGAGCCCAGAGGTTCCCACGGATGAGGCACTGGCAGAACCCCTCATCCAAATGACGGTGCAAGGGAAGGAATTTTCCTTCCTGGTCGACTCAGGGGCTCGTTATTCGACGCTATCTCAACATCTTCCAGCGTCATTGCTCTCATCCGACACCGTTGAACTTGTGGGTTTCTCGGGACGACCAGCATGTCTGCCAATGACTGTTCCGTTACATACTCGACTAGCTGGACAAACTTTGTTGCATCCCTTTGTGGTTTCATCGCACTGTCCCATAAATCTCTTGGGAAGAGATTTATTGGTGAAAACGGGTGCGGCTATTCTCTGTGGCTCTGATGGAGTACAAGTGAGATTTCCTGATGGAACTGAACTGAACTGCTCAGCCAGCACACCCGGTGCTACGTGTCACATGTTGATGAATGCCAACACGGCACCGGGCGAAGAATTCTGGGCAGATATTTATTGGGGTGAACTGGAATCTGAAACATCTCATGGAACTGGCGTGGTGTCGCTGTTTCAAAGCTGGAAGCCCTGGTTGTCTATGCTCCGGCCTTTTACTCCGCCCGCTGACCCCTATCATGTCACCTTATTCTACGATCGTGATGAAAATGAAGTTTATAGGGATGCATTTGAAAATGAATTGGATGGGTCTTTTTGGTCCATAACATCCCCTTGTCTGTTGATAGGTCCGGAGGGTGTGGCTGCTCAGGTAATATTGACAGGTGAACAGATGGAGTGGTATGAGATGGCAGAAGAAGCATTTCCTCATGTCACGTTGTCTATTCATGCTAAGCATCAAGCCAGGGATTTGGGCCCTATGACTAAACGCCTCGTCTCAGTTCAAGATTGGGTTGATACACAAGTTCCGGGGTTGTCATATTCACCGTCTGAAGATAGTTATCGCATCACACATACAACCACTAATACAGTGGTGCTCCACCATCGGCAAATTGAAAGACATCATGGCAGGGAAAAGACTGATCATTCTTTGAGTGATCTAATGTTGGACGACCTGCCAGAGAGACTCTGGTCAGCTGGTCCCACTGATGTTGGATTTTGTTCCACAGTGAAGCCCACCACATTTGCTATCTCGGACTCGACACCAATTTGGCAAGGGCAATATAAACATAAACCGCAGGCAGAGGAGGGAATAGTTGACACCATTGAAGGCCTTTTGGCGTCAGGCGTTTTGGAGCCGTCTGACTCCCAATGGAATACTCCTATTCTGCCAGTTGAGAAGCCAGGGACAGGTAAGTATCGGATGGCACATGATTTGCGTCGCATTAATGCAATTGTGACAACTCCCACGGTCCCAGTCCCAAACCCCTACACAGCGATGTCAGCATTAGAGCCGCACCATAAGTGGTTTACATGTATAGATTTGGCTAATGCATTTTTTTGTCTCCCTCTAGACCCTGAACTCCGAGACATTTTTTCATTTACTTATAAGGGGAGGCGACTCCGATACACTCGACTCCCACAGGGGTTCATTTTGTCCCCAGGACTATTTAATCAGTCTCTAAGGGCACTCTTGCAGGATTTTGTTTTGCCCGAGGGTGTAGTTTTGGTGCAGTATGTTGATGATATCTTATTAGGTGCCACGTCGTCGGACTCCTGTCTACAAGCGACGCAGTTTCTCCTCCGACATTTGTTTGAGAAAGGGTTTAAGGTCTCTAGGAAGAAACTCCAATGTTGTCGTCGTTCAGTGACGTTCTTGGGCAGGGTTGTCTCTGCCCATGGAACGGGTGTCTCCCCTGCTCATAAGTCCTCAATACTTGATCATCCCAAACCAGTAACAGTTAAGGAGATGCTGTCATTCTTGGGGCTGGCAGGCTACAGTAGACATTTTGTTCCGAGTTACTCTGAGAAGACTATACCCCTTCGTGCGCTCGTCAATTTGCAGGGCATGCGTAACTTAACGGCACCATTGACTTGGACCACTGAGGCAGAAATGGCATTTATTCTCCTTAAGCAATCATTGACATCCGCGGCACAGCTAGCGGTTCCAGATTACAAGAAACCTTTTTTTTTGGATGTTTCTGAAGGACAACACACGGTAAACGGTGTTCTCTTTCAGAAAAAAGGGGGTGAGAGAAAGGTTTTAATGTACGCTAGCGTAACATTAGATTTAATAGAAAATAGGCAACCACCATGCATTAGACATGCAGCCGGTGTAGCAAAGCTGTTGCAAAAGACAGCACACCTGGTGATGGGACACTCACTGACAGTACTCACAACACATAGTGTAGTGTCGTTGGTGAGTTCAGCAGCATTCACAATGACATCACTCAGGCAAACAAGAATGGATAAGATTTTAACTGCACCACACATAATATATACACATGAAGGCGTGAACATGGCGGATGGCATGTGGGAAGGCGAACCACATAAGTGTGAGGAGAAGGTTGCAAGGGATGAGAGAGTAAGAACAGATTTACAAGCAGAACCGTTGACTGCCCCAGATGAAATTTTGTTTACAGATGGCTGTTGTTTCAGACACCCCCAAGAGGGTCTTAAGGCAGCCTATGCGGTAGTAAGGAAAGTAAAACAAGGGTTTGAGGAGGTTACAACAGGACAGATTACAGGGAAAGAATCAGCACAGTTAGCAGAACTTATTGCAGTAATCAGGGCCCTGGAGGGGGCAGAAGGAAAGAGAGTAACAATCTACACGGACTCGGCTTATGTGGTGGGGGCAATTCAGATAGAACTGCCCCAATGGCTGCGAGCGGGATTTTTGACAACATCAGGGACACCAATCAAACACGAAGGTGAGATGAAGAGGTTGGTGTCAGCTCTTATGAAGCCAGCAGAGGTCGCAGTGGTCAAATGTAGGGGACATAGTAAGGAGGAGACGGAGGAAGCAAAAGGGAATGAGGCAGCAGATTTGGCAGCTAAGAAAGCAGCAGGATATCACCCCAGTTATAACATGCTCCAAGCAGAGAAGACAGTCTATGAGGTTCTTCCCAACTATAACAGGGAAAAACTTAGCCAGGATCAAGAAGAAGCCTCCCCTCACGAAAAAGCAGTTTGGAAGGAGAGGGGGGCTGTGAAGGTGGAAGGTATTTGGCGGGGCCCAGATGGTAGGCCGGTTCTCCCGCCCGGCCTTATAAGTGCCATTCTGGAAGAGGCCCACGGCCTAACGCACTGCGGGAAGCTACAAATGACACGATATTTGACACACTGGTGGCACCCATTTTTGCCAGCCATGATTGAAAATTATATCAAAGAGTGCGCCGTTTGTCTACATTACAATGTGAGGTCCACAGTCCGGCCACATGAAGGCAAGTTTCCAGTTATACTAATGGCAGGACAAGAAATTATTATAGATTACACCGATATGATAGATAGGGTTAGCGGGTTCCGATACCTCCTGGTAGCAGTGGATGCATACACTGGCTGGCCGGAGGCGGTTCCTGCTAAGTCAGAGGATGCAAAAACAGTGATCAAGTTTTTAGTTAATCAATATATTCCTACACATGGCTTCCCCAGGCGGATAAGATCGGACAATGGTACTCATTTTAAAAACAAGGAGCTCCATGAAGTGGAGAAGGCATTAGGCCTTAAGCATGCATTTGGTACAGTTTATCATCCACAGTCCCAGGGCAAAGTGGAAAGAATGAACCAGACTCTTAAAAGCAAAATTGGTAAAGTGTGCGCACACTCTGGAATGAAGTGGACACAGGCTCTGCCAATAGCCCTGATGTCAGTCAGGAGCTCAGTAAGCTCCCGAACAGGGTTCACCCCATTTGAACTAGCAAGGGGTATCCCTTTTCCAGGCCCAGAGGCAGAGAATCCTGTAACGAACCCTGCTCCATTTTTGAAATATAAACCTTATTTTGACCAACTAAAAGCGACTCTCTCAGCTTTCTCTCAACAGGTAAACTCGGGAGCCGGAGGTGAAGGAGAGCACGGGACTCCAGACACATCGGAGTGGGTTCTCTTGAAAGCCATTAAGAGAAAGTGGACTGAGCCGAGGTGGACAGGACCATTCCAAGTAGTGGAGCGTACGACCCACGCTGTTCGTTTGCAGGGCAAAGGTGAAACCTGGTATCACTGGAGCCAGTGCACACCGGCAGCTGCACCTCGGAGATCACTTCGTAACTGTGAAGAACATCAACAGGAAACAATATGAAGTTTTGGGTTTTATTACTGTCTGTGCTATTAGGTTTGTGCAAGGGGCAGATAGGTGAGATTTGTTTAGGTTACACAGGGGTGGTGTTAAATTATGTTAGGGGAAGTGACATTACATTTCAATTTGACTTGTGTGATGTAGTAGGAGGCTGTAGAAATCCGGAGGGATGGAGGAGTTATGATGTATATATATGTATGTATAGCGTGGTGCATTATACTTGTTTATATGGGGAAGGGGTGGTTCAGGAAATGTGTCCAAATTGGAGTTATGTACATTGGTATACAGGGCGGAACTGGAGTCCCAGTGTCCCAGCATTTTGGACAAAGGATGATAGGGACAAGATAACATTTACTAGGGGACAGTTGAGGGAACAGAAACATAGGGGTTTAAATCCACTGCTACTCTCCATCAGGGATATGCAGTATTCTCCACAAAGGAGGTTGGACGGGACAGGTGACAGATTGTTTTTAGTATTAGGTGTAAATGCAGCAGGTCAGGACCCAAAAGGTATTATAGAAATTAATTGGATTGACCCAGTGGCATTAAGTCCCGCACCAACAGCGATTCCTGTGTTGAGGGGGTTGGCTGAGGTTATCGCCATTGATGTAACAAACCTGACCGCAGGAGATGTGGTCCGGATGGCGACGGGATATGGTGATACCAACATTTGGATTGAATGGATACAAGCTACAGTTAGAGACAGAAACATGACAAATTGTGTGGCTTGTTCCTCAGCTCGTCCCATTCTGCGTACATTTCCGGCACCCTTATTGATTGACACTGACCCTCAAGGATTTCAATGTATGCTTTCTTTGCATTTGTATGATAATCCTCCTAATTGTACTACTCTATCAGCCCTTTTCCCAGTGATGTCAAACAAAACAGCCCCACCAATGTTTGCGCCGTCTAAAAGTAACTACACGTGTCTCAGTAGGAATGGAGATGCTCAGATGGGTGAGTTAACTGCCACCTGGTGTGGGAAAACAATTAATGTCTCATCATGGAATAATGCCTCTCATTTTCCAGTACATCGTGCAGACCTGTTCTGGTACTGTGGGGGGCGGACATTATTTGCCGCCCTCCCTCCAAGGTGGTCAGGCACCTGCACCATTGTACGATTACTGCTCCCATTAACCCTTCTGGGTCAAAAGGGGGTGCCTGCTCCGCCAGCAAGGGAGAGGAGATCGACTCCATCGTTTGATCTCACTCAAGGATCCCCCACCTACATTGATGCTATTGGGGTTCCGAGAGGTGTTCCAGATGAGTATAAATTGGTTGACCAGGTGGCATCGGGATTTGAGAATATTCCAATTTTATCTGCGTTGTTCCCTGTCACCCCAAATAAAAACATAGATCGGATTAATTACATACATTATAATGTTCAGAGACTGGCTAACCTCACTCGGGATGCTGTTGCAGGTCTTTCAGAGCAGCTGGCGGCCACCTCGCTGATGGCAGTTCAGAACAGGATGGCACTCGATATGCTCCTGGCTGAAAAAGGTGGTGTCTGCTCTATGTTTGGTGATCAATGTTGCACCTTTATTCCTAATAACACAGCCCCGGATGGTTCAGTAACTCGGGCGCTAGAAGGCCTGAGGACTTTGTCAGAAGAGTTGAAGGAAAATTCGGGCATTGATAATCCTCTGGGAAAATGGTTAGATAGAATGTTTGGAAAATGGAAAGTGATTATTGTATCTGTATTAATCTCATTAATTTCAGCTGTAACTAGTTTAGTTTTGTGTGGTTGTTGTTGTATTCCGTGTATTCGCTCATTATGTAATCGACTTATTGTTACTGCATTAGAAGGTAAACAACCCCCACCCTACCAAATGGCTCAATTTCAGAAGGAGAGGGCGCCATTGATGGAGGATTTGGAAGAGGAGGCAGTTGTTAAGGTGTTCTGAGGTGGTTTATGGTTGGCCTAGTGGAGGCTAGGCCAAAAGGGGGACTGTTGTGATTCTATATTTAGTTTAATGTATTATAGCAGTGATAGTTAGTATATTAGCAAATATTGTATGTATGTGTTAGAAGTATTATAGTTAGTTAAATGTTTAAATGTAATGAATGTCAATACATGTAGTCCTCTTATAATCATTTGCCCATTCTTATCAGTACCATTCAGAACCTCGGAGTAAAGACAGATACTGTTTGACTGATTAAGCCTCAGGAACAAAGACTTGGGGTGATCAAAGTGGGGGGGGAGCACAGAAACTGCATTTGTTACCCCCATAAAGTTTGTGACCCTTTCAGGCACGGGAACACGAACTTTTCACCTCAGGGTTTTATGGCAGGAAAGTTTCCAGCAGACCAGATCAAGAGGAGGATGGACTATTTGGCTCCCGGCCAAATAAGGACTTGTTTCCTGCCACAGATTAGCCTAAAACGGGGAAGGCTACACCACCGGACAGCCAATAGGAGGACGACATGGAAGAAGACATCTACATATTTTATTACTGTTTGTTTCTGTATTTAAGATGGCGTAAGGGACAGATAGATCAGACTTGGCATCTGATAACACATTGTTGTTGTTAGGGTTAAGCCTCCGGAGCTCTGTACCAAGTATCTTGTTTTTTCTGTTACTAAAACTTCTTAAGATTTCATTTGTCTACTATTCTCTTCATTCAACGAACACTCGGTTTGGTAGCATGAGATTGGATAAAAGAACCAAACCAACACAAGGAATTCTTTCATCTCACAATCTTCTTCAGCCGTGAGTTGGGTATATAGATTTTCATAGTAATCTTTAAAAACCCTCTCTATTTCTTCAGGTTCAAGTAGTAGCTGTTTCGTTAATGGGTCTCTAATTTTACATATTGCATGAGAAGCTTGCTGGGCCTTTATTCCTCTTGCTTAATATTTGGTTGATTTACAGCCTGATTCATAGTGGGTCTGTTTAATGAATTTCAGCTTTTTCTCAACATCTAGCCTCAAGACATTGTCTATTTCCCTTCTGACACCGATTATTTGTTGTGACACTGTATCGTCCTTATTGCTTTTGTGTTCTTCTTGTAACCTTCTTCTCTATGTGGCAGGTGGGTTTGCTCCCACCTTCACGTCATCAATCACACCTGCGCCGGAGTGCAATCTTTGCGTCCCTCAGTGCGTTTACATGGTACTAGAGAAATTTGAATTATTGCCATAGTCCGATTCTGATCGGAGTTTGAGAACTCCGATTGGAATTGGAGAACTCCGATTGAGACACCCAGATAATGCGATTGGAATTCTAATTTCTAGGCCATGTATACGCCTTAGTCGGACTATTAACTGGACAACGTAAGTGCGCACGCACCACCGCACAACTACGTCGTCTAACAAAACAGACGGCGCGAAACAACCAGCAAACGCGAATAAGAATGTTGACATTTGGAGAGAGGATGAGACCGGGGCGATGCTTTCTCTTCTAAAAGAGATGGACATATTAAAATAACACACAACAGAGACCTTTTTTAAAAGGGTAGCGCAGCAAATGCAGGGCTCCGGCTTTGCGCAGCCCTGAACAAATACGTATTCCTTTGTATTTATATTTCTACCTTTTCGTTCACATTTTTGCACAAGCTTCCTCCACGGTCAGCACTTTAATGAGCGTGTGTATAACTGAAGACACCGTTCCTTTGCAAAACCTGTACACAAACTCTCCCACCAGTCTGCGCAGAACCCGCATCCAACAAGAACGAGAGTTTGGGGTCCGTGGCAACGGCACAAAGCGTAGCATCGAAGACATTGTGTTGTTGTAGCCCTCCAATAGCAAACAACGTTCTTGTCTCATGGTTATCTTTTAAGATAACCATGAGCACAAGAAATAGGGTACAGCTTATCTGCAAAGTAAGTAACACGTACATTATGAACTATCATTCTATATCATAATGATGTAATATGTCAACCGAAAGCAGCTGACCAGCTGAAAAGGCTCACTCCACCCCCTACTGTTGGGAGGAGGACACGTTCCCGTCAGTAATTCAAATTTCTCAGCTGCATGTATAGGGGGACAAGGTGAGAACTCCGATTGGACGAGAAAACCAAATTATTGCTTAGTCCGATTAAGCTCTTCCTGCAACTCCCCAGGTGGCATTGTCAGGCAACCCCCGCCCCAATTTTCCTTGATACCCACCATCTAAATTGTCTCCACCTCCGCCAGACCCTCCCCCTCGCCACATCTCGTCTTTTTTTGATAGGCTGCCCTCGCTATTAACCTCCCTCTCATCACAGCTTTAATTGTGTCCCACAGTATGGTAGTGTCTACTGGACTATCTATGTTCTCCTCCATAGAGCATTTAATCTCTTTCTTAACCTCCTCCAGTGTTTTTGGATTATTTAGCATACCCACATTTAATCTCCATAATCTCCTTTAGACAAATAATAAGGTAATTAATACTGTGTCAGTACAAGTCAGTCGTTCCTATTTTACATTCCTCTATTCTGTATCTGTCTGTAATGTTAATAAAAAAAAATAGTCCTCTGTAACGGGTGGAGGTCCCTCCAAACATCAAACATCCCGAGTTCGGCTACAGAGACGTTGACAAGTTTCGACAGGCGGGTCTTACTTCTGTTGCCATTAGTTGTGTCGAGTTTAGCTTTTAAATCATGTTGATTTAGCTTTTGTTGAGAGAGATGTGTTTCCTGTAGATCAGGCATGGCCAAACTACGGCGTGTCTCTGTCCGGCCCGCGTGAAGGCAGTCAAAAATCTAACCTAACTTAGAAATGACACTTGAACCTGCAATGAGTATTTTAGTCGTTCTAAATGAGTCCAACGTTAGAAAAAAAGGAGCGACCCGGACTTCCCACAGTCTCTTTTCTATTAACATGGGAATTCAATTTTAATAATTTGTCAACTAAAAACACCGGTCATACTAGAACATCCCTACCAGCTTTCTTCCCTTTATTCTCTGAATTTAATCAAAGAATCTTTGAAACTCTTGTAGCTTTTCTCTGGCTCGTATCGCTGCTGATGCGTAGCCCCTCCAAGATCCCTCCTTGCACTGCCACTCCGTCGTAGTGCGGGGCACCGAGTGCCGCAGGCCCCTCCGCACCCGTCGCCACCGCCGTCTTCTCCGCCAGGCCGCGTCTCACCAATTCCTCCTTTACCTCCTCTGCGCTGTTGTAGGTTCGAGTTCCCGTATCCCAGTGGGTCCTCATCTTGGTGAATGGCGTCTGGAAGCGGATGCCCTTCTCCTTCAGGATTCTTTTAGCAGTGTTGTACTCCTTTCTCTTTTGGACCATCTCTGTTGCGTAATCGTGATGGAATGACGGTACTTTATTCCCCAGTTCTATTTTCTTTGTCCATAGCTCTCGCAGGACCCTCTCTTTGGTAGTAAATTCCAGAAAGTTAACAATGATGGGTCTCGGTTGGGCACCGTCCACTGGCTTCTGTGCAAATGAGCGGTGTGCTCTCTGAATTTGGAAATTAAAATCTGCTGGCAGGTGCAGTTTGCTTTTCAGCAGGTCTTCCACAAACTTGGCCACAGATTCTCCCTCCTCTCCTTCAGTGACTCCATAGATACGTAGGTTGTTTCTCCTCGGCCTGGACTCCAGGTCAGTTAACTTGTCCTGAAGAGCTTTTTGTTCTCTCAGTGATATGACCAGAGCTTTTCAATCCGCGACTCAGCCTCGTTGATCTTGCCGGTCTGGAGCTCCTGTTCGGTGATGACTTTCGCAAGTTGTTGATTTATTTCGTCTTTGAAGTCGTTGTGGTGAATTCTTCTGGTGGATTCAGGTGATGTAGATGTTGAAGGAGTCTTCACTGACACAGACTTAGTTGGATAAAAACTGGTTTATTTCAAAGAAGTCAAGAGTCAGACAGGCACCTAGAACGCCTGGGGATGTCTCTGGGCCAGATGTGAGCAACTCCGATGATCCTTTGTTCACATCACCTCTTATACCCCCAGCAACCAGGGAGGAAGATACAGGAAGTGGAGGAGGATGTATGCATTCCATAGTTGCACCCCCAATGGCCATCTGGTTTCAATTTGGTGGACCTTGGCAACGACAAGACCATATATGGACCCTAACGTCCTTAGGGAAGGAGTGCAACAGCGGGTTCACCGCTGAGTTCACATCAGGCCATACACATAAGATCACATGAGGACATATGCATAGATTCAGATACTACATATTTCCCCCCTTCGAGACTTCATAAAGTCTCGAAACAAACAGAATATACCCACACATGATACATGGATAGTAAAGAATGTAAATTCAAACACAAAGTTCCCGCTTGATGAGGTAGTAGTTATTACATACAACATAGTGATTATGAGCAACACTGTAAATTTGTAGAGTGTGAGAGCGAAAAACCTATCAGACAGCCATCTTTCAGTTAAAAACCATCACAATCCTTCTAGATAGGAAAATTCTCTCACGGCCCCTCTGTCCTAGGCGACCACCTTACGGCCCTCCAAATCAATTCTGTAGAGAAAACAGCATTCAGGGAAAACGTTGGCAAACACACACATGAGAAACTCAAAAATAAAATCAAACATCCAGGGCTTGGCTGGTCATCCCATCGGACCTACACCGTGGACCTTTCCCTGCCTAACACCCCTTTCCCTGTTCTCCAAAACAAAGAAAAAGATTGAGTTCCCATAAGCATCTGCCTACTGATAAAATCCCCCAAATAACTTTATTCTCTAAAACATCAATTTCGTGTTGCAATTCAGATTAATTCAGATTAATTCAGATTAATTCAGATTAAATACAAACAAACACAGTGGTTAATACACAGTAGTTTCATTGAGTTCTGTTGTTCACAGTCCCCTGATGCAGGATCTTCACGTGTTCTGCGTCCTCATTCAGGGTTCTCCAGTGATTTCAGCTTATTTGAGTCTCTGAGTCCATTCTGAATCTAGTTGACACCCCCACGTAGGCTCCCCAACTATTGTCCTGAAACAGAGAAAATATCTGCCAGTATCTTTGTACACAGAACATCACACATGTAATTCCATTCCAAGAGATACGTCAAACATCAAACATCAAACATCAAACATGAGTAAACATACTATTTCCCCCCTTGGGCGCTCGCCCACAAGGAAGAGAATAGAAACATACAAAAAGAAAAGAAATATAATATACATCTGCCACTACGAATATTTATCCACCACAGTGGTGGCAATCTCCTCCTCCTCAACCTCCTTGAGGAGCGGCATCTGAACCATATCGCCAGGCATGACTACACCTATCCATCGGAGTATCATCGCCTTTGCACACATCAACGACAGCGTGCAAACACAAAACAATATTCCCAATGACACAACGACCGCGCTAAAGACCTGTAGAAGCATAACTCCCACAGGACCAAACCTATCATGAAGCCATGCACTCGCAGATGTCCCTGCGCTTTCCGAGGGACCAAACGCATCCCTAATTTTTCTCAACGCTTCAATCACATTGGTCATATTGTCCGCATTATCAGGAATCAAAGTGTAGCATGCATCACCTGTTAGGTTCAATGCCACGCACAAACCTCCTTGCTTGGCCAGAATATAATCAAGGGCCATGTCGTGTTTCAACAGAGTTAGTCTGTGACTCCTCTGCGCATTTGATAGATGTTCAAAGCCCTTTATTGTCTCATTCGCAAAACCTTGCAGCGTATATGTGATATTATCAATATGTTCCGCTAAAAATACAACCCCATACCATGGGAGTAAACCCAGGCCCCATTTTTCTCCCAAGCTGATCCTCCAATGATAAGACTCGAGATTGTGAAACTCGGCCAAGTCTCTCTTGAGTCTAGATCCTGGAGCAGCCGCAGAGCTGCTGGTGTTGGAATCAGCGCCTACCTGAAGCGCAAAAACTTCATAAGGGAGTTTCAATGTAGCCATGTAGCAACATCCAACCCAATTATGGGGCAAAAATAAGTAAGCTGCATCCCCACATATCCACCAGATGTCCTTGAAAGTGCCAATAGTCACATCTGCAGGCAGACGATCATTCACGACCATTATGGATATGTCCGGCCTATTTTTATTTCCCTTGAAAGTCACTGGATACAACTTTCCATGCCCCTTTGGAGATGAAAAAGCCATGTCAACAAAAAAAATTGACACTCGTAAGACAATGGCTCTGCTACGGCCTCTAGAATTGAGGGCCAAGTGCTTGGCGAAGGCACTCTTACGATGCATGGTCCTTTCACTGATGCCCGTGATCTTACTGCATGAGTCAGCTGTTGAAACCACAAATTTTTCGCCGCGAATAGATCCGAAATCTCTAGGACAGATGAATCAAATCCATACGCCTTCCATCGATAATCACGTTTCGCTTTGACACGCAAAGTTTTGTGTTGCCCTTCTGAAATCATACCAACCGGCATGGTATATTGAGCCGCGTCGGAGGAATCACTGAACTCCCCCTCTAAATCTCTCTCGGGCAAATTACTTCCAGTCTCAACAGGAAGTGACTTCAATTCCAGCACCACTACGGTTACAATGGTGGTTCTAAGAACTGAATTCTTTGCATCCGAAGAATCTGAAGTTGTTTTCCCTTGGCTATCATGGAAAACACAAAAATAGGAACCTTGATCCTCCAGTTGGACTGTATGTATGAATATACTACAATCACCTTCAATGTGTCCTGGTCTGCGATCATTAATGAACCCAAATTTATCACCGGGCGTATAATTGGAAAAATCAAGACGCTTTCCATTCGGAGTAACCCAACGCAAATGAGGTGAACCAGAGACAACTGCACCCAAAGTGCAATCACAAGGAAGTACAGCTTTCTCCCCTACTGTCACTTCTACGGTGTGCCTTGTGATAATTTCAACTTGTACACTGGAATCCTCATCAGCTGTTTTTACTGTTAGGTCACGAATTTCCGTCTGAGGATCAGGAAAATTCCCCCCTTTCTTTACTACTGAACCCTGTAAGGCTACTTCCAGGTCAATTTGAATCTCAGGTTTTATCTGCAACATTTGGGATGTCTTTGAAATGGGTTTTGTTGTAACAACTGTAGTTGTCACAGTAGTAGGGTGAGCCACACTGTCACTTTTCGGAGACAGAGTCGTTTCCGCCTGTGGTGTCCTCATCGTAGGAGTAGTAACAGCTTGTAGAGTGATATGAGTACTTGAAGGTGTTGTCAACAGCGTCGTAGTCTGCTGAGTAGTAATTTGTGAAGTTGTGGCCTGTAAAGTTGTTAGATATGGAGTTGTAGTTTGTAGTACAACATCATCCACTATCACACCGTGGTGCAAAAGATCCCGCTCCCGTTTGGTCACTGCCTGTGACATTTCTCCAAGATTGGAGAGCTCTTGACACATAAGCCCTGGGATTTTCTTGATCTCCCAACGGCTCCATTAGAATGTTATCAGGGTGTACGTTTGTTGGGAATGCATCACGCAACGCACTCCAAAATTGACCTCTATATGCAGCAAATAATTCAGCATCATTTACCGCTGTACCTATGAAGCGAAGCATCCTAGCCTTCTGCAAAAGTTCCTCCATAGCAGGAACACCAATGAGACTAGCTAAAAGTCGCTTGATGTCACCCACTGCAGACTGTGTGCCTACCATAAGTTCCTCTAATTTTGAAATCCAAGGATGTGCCCCATCCTGGAGAATCGGTAGCTTCTCCAATATGTCTGACATGTCCGAATTTTGCCAAGGTTTATATTCAAAGTTTTGTCCGCGAACGACCACTGGGCACATTTTAGCAGATGCTTCTATTTTTCTTGAACGCAAGGCATAGCCTGATTGTTCCCTATGGAAAGATTTTTCTATTGACTCTAAGTCTCTCAATTGCCTTTCCAGTTTTCTACAGACCTCTGGAGTTTTGGCCTCACAGATGTCTGAACGACATTGCACTATTTTCTTTTCAAGTGTCCTGAGTGTGTGATCAAAGTCGGGATCATCTCCACTATCAGAGTCTGAACTCTCATCAGAGGGATCTTGATGTATTTTCTTCGCTCTCCGGAGTTTAGATCCTAGTTTCTTCGCTCTGGCCAGCATCTTTTTAATGACAGGATCGTAGCCACCAATGGCCTCTTCCGAGTCACTATCACTATTGTCCAGCTCCAACTTTCTCATTTTACCCTCTAGTTTCCCCACTGCAGTAGTTTTAGTTTTCGTGGAAGGATACATTTTCACCGTTGTTTTTGCTTTCCCTGTCTCAAGTATTTTGTCCTGATCATCTTTAATGCTGTAATTACCCTTTTGCTTAATTACTGGAAGCTGTGGATAAATGTCAGCGTACTCCGCTTCCTTATAAGGTGGCGGATTTTTCACCGGAACAGTATGCGAAAAAGGAGTATTGATTTTCTCCAGTAGTGTTGCTGTTGACTCCGTGGCTTTGGCAATTACTTCCATAGCCATTTTATCTTTCCCTTCAGCCGCAGCTCTCAACTTTTGTCCTTCATCCTCAAAGAGCTGCAACATTGCGAGTTCAATTTTTCTCTTCTCAGCTCGCGATTTACCTTTTTTACCTTTTTTCTCTTTAGCCTTGTATATTGTAATGAGCACACTCATGGTTTGAATCACATCGGAATTGAAAGTACCTTCAACCGGCCAGGGTCTCTCAATATCTGCAAGCGTCGGCCAGATATCCACTTCTTAGAGGCTTCTGTTAAACCTTTAACAAGCGGATTCTTTTTCTGCATCACCTCAATCGGTGTTATAGGTTTAGCAACCACCTCCGTCATTTTCTTTCTTTTGCAGGACTTATTTACTGTAAAAAGAACTGAAAGGTTTCCGATATGGGCTCTTAATCTAAAAAATAAACTCAGTTATGAATTCTAAAAAATTGACCCTTAATTTTCAAAAACAGAGATAACAAAGGTAAAGCAAGATAATATGCACCGAGCCAGGAAGAGACAATAGATTTAAGAATGACCTGTAAAAAATCAGAAGATACAAGAATGGTGTGAAAGGTGTAAAAACGTCTTTTATGTCCTTCCGAACCTGTTCAAAGGATAGATTTCACTGGCCTTAAATGCAAGACCTCTATGCCAACAGGGCAACTCGTCCTCCTGTGTACCTCCAAAGGAAATAGGCTCAGATGAATCACAAATACGGAAACAGAAAAGAGAAAAAATTAGGTAATAACTAAACTGGTGAAATTCTCTAAAGAAAACACAAAGCTTATTTACCTTTTTATTATTAATTATTGAGAAATCATTATTTTAGTTTATAAAGTTATAAACAATCATTATCAAATTATAAACAGCCATCAACAAAAGTTAATAAACCGCTCTATTATCGCCAACCTATTCCCCCTTTTTTTTTTTTTTCAAAAAACCGTGAGGAGGGGGCGAGGAAAAAGAGAAACCCCCACTTGTAGGAGGAGCAAACAAGCTCCGCCCCTTAAAGCAGGGAAGAACTCCCAGTCCAAACTTGACCACCGAAGGTGAAACACCCAACTCAGCTCCTGGGGAGCCAGGCGCACCAGCCCCCGACTGATCACTCAAAAACAGACCACGCCCAATCCAAAAACCTCCAAGGCCAAAATAACCCCAAAATAAACTAAAAGAAAATGCACACAATCCTTATGAGAAAAGAAAAACCCACAAAATCACCCAATCCTAAAACAAACAAAAAGAAAATACTTTATTTCAACACATTTCGTTGTCCAGCCCCCCTTGCACGCACTCACAGCTCCGGCTGTTCCTTCACATCCAGCATCACAAGCACGCAAGAGCCAGCACATTCAACGCATGCAAGTGTTGGTGCAACAGAAAGTCACTGATGAGGCTTCTCTCCTCACCACCGCAACAGAGACCTTCAAATGTCAGCTAAGCAAAGTCCTCATTTGGGCTCATAGAATTTAACTTTAAAATATTCTAATGAACAATAAAACGTCCAAGCTGGGGCTCATAAGTTAACTAGATGTTGAAAGACATATGTCCCTCTAACACCTTATATTCAGCCTATTCAAAAGTCCCCAGTAGGCTCATAAATTTAACAATGAGGGAATCAGTTCAACCTCTCCACATACACCACTATATTTCTACTATCAGCTCTAACACAGGTGATGTAAAACTCCAAGCTTCCAACTTCTCCCCACACAAAGAACATCAAGACAGACACACAGAGAACAAAGACCCCAGTCACTCCTCCTCTCATACACACACACACACACGCACATCCCCCCAAAAGAAAAAACACAGACAGGATCCACAGAGAAAAAACCACTCACACACCCCTAACCGGCATATCAACTACGGCCGCAAAGAAAAAGACTACAGCATAAAAATTATGAAAACTAAATTTGTGCTACCTTGAAGTGTGGATATCAGATCAAACGGCATCAAAGATCACTCGTCAGCATATGCCAGAGAGGTCATTTACAACCTGATATTTAACCCACAGTTCCAGCCGCCCGAAAGCTGCTGACCAGAATATCCCTAACGGACACCCAGGATTTCACGGCCACGTATGCTAGACGGCCTCCCAGAGGGCTTAGGTCAAATCCCGCGGCAGCTCGAGCGAACGTCCCAGACGCTCAAAAAACACGCGCACTCTTCTTATGCAATCCAGGGCATCCCTAAATGTAGAAACACTTGGTGTGCATTCTACATCTCTTCCTAGAGAACTCGCAATGAATCCCCTAAGGCTTCCAATCTTTCACCCAACGGTGAAACCTCCTGGAGCATCTTAAAATAAAAAATAAAACACTTCACTAAAAAGTGAATTTCCCACCGGATCCTAAACCATTTAAAAATAAAAAAGAATTTTGATGAAGGGTCCTACAACATCAACACACAAATCCACACCCACACAAATGATCTTTACACAGTGTGGCCAGACAGCACCAAAGGCCTAACTGAACCAGCCAGCACTCCTAAGATAAAAGGAACAATGCGCATTTATTACCTTTTGTCGACAAGGAGCAGCAGCCAGGCCAAGAAAGCAGATGGCGACAGCGTCAGCAGCCACAGCAGATCCTGTTCGTGACGCCAAAATTGTGGTGAATTCTTCTGGTGGATTCAGGTGATGTAGATGTTGAAGGAGTCTTCACTGACACAGACTTAGTTGGATAAAAACTGGTTTATTTCAAAGAAGTCAAGAGTCAGACAGGCACCTAGAACGCCTGGGGATGTCTCTGGGCCAGATGTGAGCAACTCCGATGATCCTTTGTTCACATCACCTCTTATACCCCCAGCAACCAGGGAGGAAGATACAGGAAGTGGAGGAGGATGTATGCATTCCATAGTTGCACCCCCAATGGCCATCTGGTTTCAATTTGGTGGACCTTGGCAACGACAAGACCATATATGGACCCTAACATCCTTAGGGAAGGAGTGCAGCAGCGGGTTCACCGCTAAGTTCACATCAGGCCATACACATAAGATCACATGAGGACATATGCATAGATTCAGATACTACAGTGTAAATTGACTTTTTGGAATTTTGAGAATACAATTCTGAGAAACACTACAACTACAACAAAGTAAAGCATGATTTAAAGTTTCAAGTCCCACTGATTGTCGCTTCCCACTGCAAAATGAATTTATAAAAGACTGATGTATTCAAAATGGTTATTGTTGTTACTATTTTACAAACTTGATGCAAATATTGATATTCCTTTTTTGGGTTTTTAGGTTTTGATTCAGTGGTTGCAACTCAACAGCAACATGTGTCGCTATCGTGCTGAATCTATTCTTCTGAAGAGCACATCTGCGAAGGGGGAGAAAAGGTACCCAACATTATTTGCATTGTGGGCGTACTCCCAAATATGTGACATTATCTATCCATTATGCCACTTGTGGCAAATAGTGGTTTTGCACCAGTCCATTTACATATGTTTTTGTTTTTTTTTCCAGTGTGGAAGAGCAGACAGAGAATGCAGAAGAGGTAATTGCTGCTACTATTACTGCACTTAACAGTATAAGCGCTCAGAAAGTGATATTGCTTGTTAGTATGAAACATAATAATAATTTTGTATAACAGCTTTTATTATAAAAGTATATACTTTCATAGCACACTTAACTTGCTTAACTTGCTCAATGGTGACATCTAATGGCAGAAATCGTTATGGCAATACACAATTCCAGACTTCAGAACATTATGAATGTTACATTATGCCATCTGAAGCCTGGACATCTGTATATTTTTTTCAAGATCAGTTCTTTCCTGTGAAAAAATAACAGTGGAGCTGAATAAAAACCTGGCAGATTAAGTCGATCCATCTATCTTGTTCTGGTTTTCTGGAAGAAGATTGTAGTGGTGTCTTATTGGAAATCAAGAGATCCCTCACCACCTCCCAGGTCCACCTGAGGGATTCCAAAAAATACCATTAACCTTATAAAACCCATATAACCTTTCCATAAGATGTATGTTTGTGTCATCATAAGACAATGCAGCATCACTTCACTATACTGTGGCATTGGTAGGCAACTAAATTAAGGGTAGTGATCAAGCTCCAACAAATGTCATTCAATCACATACCCATTACTTATTTCTGTGAATGAACATTTGATTTTAGGTTGCTCAATATACTGTACTAAAGACAGAATTCTTACTTACGAAATATGAAAGATTTGTTATTGGTGTACAGTAATTCCTTTCTAAATGTTAAGCAATAGCTGGAAATTACATCAATATAATACCTGGGCCATGTTTTCATCTTTACTGCAGGAAAGTGTCCTTATAAGGCATGCCATTGCTGCAGCTGACTGGTGCCGCCGGACAAAGTTTATGTTAAGGGTTAGGTTCCTCAAAATTATGAAACACTTATGGCAGGCAACAGTGAGAAAATGATGTAAAAATGTCAGAGAGGGAGAGAGAGAGAGAGAGAGAGAGAGAGAGAGAGAGAGAGGCTGGAGTTAAACTCAATCGATCTATTAATCAATTATCTAACATTATTAAAAGGACATTTTTGCTTCCAAGCAATCAGATTCTTTGTAAAATAAATAAATAAATAAAAATAAGATGGTCAGTGGTTTGTAAAATCCCTATAACATTTACAGTGTCACCTCCAGCGAACAGCGGCACAAATAACAGCATCTCCAGCGACACCAAGCGGCGACACTTCAGGCAGTCGCAACAAGTGCTGCGACTGTTGGCAACACCGAGCTGCGAAAGCAGTCGCAGCAAGTTTTTTTTCTATTGAAATTATGACATTACAAACTCTAAAAGGGGATAATAAACACTGATAAAAATTAATACATCATATAAGTAAATAGAAAACGTGGATTTTGTAAAGGAAACAAAATAATTATTATACATAAATATTAAAATAAAGTACAGTAGTAATAAGAGGTTCATATAAAGTAAAATAATAAGTGAATACGGCACTTAAATGCACATAAAGGAGCATAAGTACTGGTATTTTAAATTAAAATAACAAATAGCCAGCAACGGTCGCAGCAAATGCCACAAACGCCGTGACTGCTAGCAACACCGTGCATCGACACTTCCGGCACCAAGCAGTGACACTTCCGGCAGTCGCAGCGAATGCCGCAGCAGTCGCGGAACGGGTGCCACTGCCACAAATCGAGCCTGCTGTCTCTCCTAACTCGGCAAAGTTATGTAGCGACAAAGTTTCGTTGGGGGGGGTATGACTGGCTTCACGCGGGCCGGACAGAGACACGCAGCAGGTTTGTCCATGTCTGTGTTAACTGCACGTTTTTCTCCTCCAATGCCCCTACACAAAAATGGACGCCGCCTTGTTTCATTGTTTATTAGCATGCTAAATTAATTGTTAGTAAAGCTTATGTCTAACTAGGTTGACGGTGACGAAGCCTTTTCCTGGAATCCAGCGGTTCACTTGAACCATGTAATGGAAAATAAGTATTCTTGGCCTCCCGTGTAATCTGTTAGTTTCACTGTATAACCTTCTGGAGACATTCTCCTCATGGCCCGCCAGGGTGAGGTATTTGTTGTTTTGTCTCCTCTGATCCTCCCCTCCTTCTTCCTTATCTCGTCCCCTGCGGGTCCACTGTATAAAAGACCTTCTTCTTCCTTCTCTCTTTGCACTTGCACTGGCATTCATTCGAGCTGTTGCACCTGTTGCATCTGTTCTGTTGGTTGTACTTTGTTTGTGCCTCGGATATCCGATCATTTATTTCATGTTCATTAAATTACTTATTTACTCAGCATTTCTGCATCGGTAGCTTTGCTCTTTTCCACAACAGTTTGGCGTCACGAACAGGATTGCTGGAGACCCGTCAGTGAAACTCTGGGACGTCGAGGGCCGCGGACCAGGACGGAGGAAACTCCTCGTTCCCCCTCTACCTCGAACCAAGCATTCAGAGACGAGAGGATCGGCGTCTAAGAGTGGATCTGATCGGCTTCACGTCTATCCAAGCGAACCTGGAAGGGAAGTGCTGATTCAGAGATCGGGTGAGAAGTAATTGTTCTTGTCTCAGACATATCAGTGACCAGTGGGTTGTTTTCATTGTCGTCTACGAACGGTCCCGGGGCAGGACGGAGCGCATACGTTAACCGTGCCTGTCAGGTCGTGTTGATTCTGAATCAACACTGAAATTCCCGCTCCACAAGTGAGCCGGAAGCTTCTGGTAGGTAAACTACCAGAGGGGTGAGTTTTTTCTCCACCTTTTTGCTCCAGAGTAAGAAAAAGGGGTGCACGGGGACGCCTGTGTATTTTCTGACTTGGAATTTTGTGAAAACTTGTGTGTGAAAAGTCAGAGTAATAAGTCTAGCTAGACAGTGCTGGGGAAGAACCAGAGCAAAGTGGCTGCTGCTGTTCCCCAGGGGGGACCAATTTTGGACGACATGAGAAAAAAATATGGTCCAGATTGTCTTGACATGTTGGGAATTTGGGTTGAAAAGTATGATTTCCCAGCAGGGGGATCACTGAGTTTGGAGGAATTGAGAAACCTCCGGGATAAATTGAAGATAGCAGAGGGAAAGGTTACAAAAAAGAAAAACCCAAACAGGTGGGAGATTCAAATCATCAAAGATCATGAAAGGTGTTTTTCATTCTGGAAACCTGAAGCAGAGGTCAGGGACAGGAAACAAGTAAAGAAAACAAAAACAAACGTGTGAACAGCGCTGGGCGCTGGAGCACAGGGGTGACAGAGATAACGGCAGAGGGTGCACACACTCACACACACTCCCCAGAGGAGGGAGAAAAGGAGCCGCTCACACACGAGCATTCAAATGCACCAAATCGTCTGTATCCTTCTCTTACAGGCCCGAGGGACCCTCTCCTGGACATGCCTGTCTTCCCTCCTCCCGCCTGCCCTCATCCAACGCTACCACCGTACAACCCTGCGCACTCCAGCACCGACGCCGCAGCGTCGCCACGTTCATCAGGACTGCCGTCAACCAAACGGCCAGCCTCATCACTGCTTTCAGACAAGGGCTGCTCCCCCAGATCGCCAAAGCAGTTAACAGCAGCTGCTGCGTGGGGATTGAAGATGCCCGGCTGACAGAGGTCCGACGTCATGCAGTGCACGCTGAGAGGCTTCTGCAGGAGGCCAGCGATGCAGAGGACAAGAAGATAAAGCGTGCCTCCCTCACCATGATGAAGCACCTCAGTGACACGGCGAGACGGCCCTACAGGAACAACGACAACCGACGAAGGGCGACTAGCGGAGACAGAGGCGAAAAGGGGGCGTGCCACATCTGCGGCCGAATGGGTCACTGGGCCAGAGAATGCCCTGACAAAGGAAGAACCATGCCCACCGCAGCCAAGAGAGTGATCGCGAGGACCGGAAAAGAGGATCCAGAGGGGACCAGGACGTGTTTATGTAGCATAATTGTGGCAAAGCACTGTTCCTGCTTTTGTTGTGGTTTGTGGCGTGTGTGAGAGTGATCAGTGAGCAGGGTGCAGTTACCCACTTCTACCAGTGGAGGTCGTGTTCGCCCCGGGGAATAACGCTAGAGAGGTCTCAAGTTGGTCATGAGACCTATGTGGAGCGAACCGTTGTAGCGGACGTTAACGTGTGTGTTATCTGTTGTGCTTCCACAGGTGAGAAGGGGAAATGGTTGAAAATAAGAGCAAATGTATGTGTGGCTGTTTCGTAATTGAAGTCTGAGATCGAGGGTATGTGAGTTAAATTTACGTTTTGAATGTATCGTCTCTGAGTGATGTGGGAAATGTGGGAAACGACATGATTAATAAGTTCAAGTCGAAGTCGGGTATGGATCTGTGTTTTGAAATGTAAAAAGTAGATAACGCTCGAGAGGAAGTCTCTCAAGTGGCTCGTGAGACCTATGCGGAGCGAACCGTAGTAGCGGACGTTAACATGTGTGTTGTCTGTTGTGCTTCCACAGAAAACCAAAATAAAAGCTTCTAAAGAAACAAAGAAAAACAAAAATAAATGTGTCTTCGCAACATTACCATGCTACATTTACGTTTGACTATCTGCTTTAATATAAAACCACAACAAATGTGTTTTATAATTGTCTTTATATAATCTACAAACGTATTTGTATGATCCAGGGAAAATTCCATGTTTGTTTGCGAAACTCATTGGAAGAATGAAGAAAATCTGTTCGATTGTTATTGTCATGAACATGAATCACAAAACATATATATATATTTTTTTTCCATGTGTCACTTTAACAGAGACAACACCATCTGTAATTACTATGTTTGGTTGCATTTCCCTGGCAGGCAAAGATAGATGGAAGAGACATCCTTCTGGGTAGAAGATGGGACTGGCTTGTCTGTGGATGGTGGAGGCTCGCTGGGCTCATCAATCCGTCCATCCATTCAACTTGTTTGTCTCATCCTGACTGCAGCACGCCACTGTGGAGGCTTGACATAACACACATTAGATTAATAACAGAAAAGCAAAATGTGATTTATGGTGTATTATTTAGTGTGCTTCAGTTGTAATTCTCATAATAATGACTGTTTTGCTGGCTTCACACAATATATATAATTGGCCTGTCTTAGTTAAAAGCCCACTCACCACGACAAGGTGAAGGCCAAGAGTGGGAACACAAACACAGACCAGAAACGAACAGGACAAATCCAGACAAGACTACAAAAA